>NW_028327177.1:96011459-96314459 GCF_987537825.1 Furipterus horrens | reverse complement strand
TAGGCCCCAGACAAGGGACATCTGTGGAGCGGTTGATGAAATTTAAATGAGATCTATTAGGTGCTAGTACTGCTATCCGTGTTAGTGTTGTGGTTTTGATTATTGGACCGTGGTTAAGTAACAGGTTGACATTTGGAGAAGCTAGGTGAAGGGTATATGGGAATTTTTTTTCAAACAAATTTTGCAACTTTTGAAGTCAAAATATTTCATAATTAAAAGTTGAAACAGTGATTCTGTCAGTTTTATAGGAGAAAGATGGGTGAGAAAGAGATTGAGGAGATTATTTTGGACATACTAAGAACGGCAAGCTGGATTGTGTACCTTTCTGTAGTAAAAACACAGGCATTGTTTCTTCATTTACCAGCATTTCTGTCCTTACACTTGTGAGTAAGTTAGATTTACTTATTTTAAAACAAACCCTTATAGATACACTGGGTACTAAAAATGCCACTCATGACAACAGGCTCCTTACCTCTCTCCACTGGAAATAAATGCTGTCCTGCTATTACAGATGAGGGCTTGAGAAATTGATAAATGGAGTATAAAGGGAGGGTTTCGGCTGTGAAGCAATGTCTGCAACACAACTGCATTTTAGTAAAAACAATGTTTTACCATTGAGAGAGAAAGGAGAGTTTTACATCAGGATGTTAACAGTAGTTATTGATGGGATTAGGGTGGTTTTAATTTTATTTCTGATCATTTAATTTATCCAGATATTGAGGATATTTTTTTGCTAATTAAAAGAGAAGTTGTTTTTTAAGGGAAAGAATAAAACTATTTTTAGAGAGTGATTTCCACTCTCTTCCCCCAAAACACAGCTCTATGTTTAGTTTAAGATAAAAAGCCCCAAGTGGAAACTTCTTGCAGAATACATTCATTATTCCACTCTCTCACCATGTAGGGCTGAGGCTTGGGCCCTGTCGCTGTTCTCAGAGGTGGCCAGTGTGACGGCATGACCTGTTTTGGTGGTCCAGTCAGAGCCTGAAATGTCCCACTGAGGATTAGTTCTTGGCTCAAGACCATAAGATTTTTTTTGAAATACTGTCTGCATTTTGTTTATCAAAAGGTCTTTCTTATGTTTCTCTTTGGCACAATTAAATAGATTTTAGAATTTGTAGTTGTTGGTTCTTAATATATTCATCCCAAGATACCTTCATGCATCTGTTATATATTTCCATATTGTTTTTGCTAATAGTTTTGGAGAGATTTTAAACATTTGAATGTTTTTTTTTCCCTTGCTTTAAAGACAATGTCTGGAGAAAGTTAAGGACCCAGAAAGTTATTAATTTTTTGTACCCCTCATTGCACTGTTGTCACTACTTTCAAGACACAAGGGCCCCCTTTTTTTTTTTTTTTTTATCTTTTCCTTTCCTTTTCTTTTTAAATAGAATTTACATTAATTAAGAGGATTGGGTTGATTTTCTGGTATGAATCCATACTGATCCCATATGCTAATTAACTATGCTCATGCCTAACTCAATTGTAAAAGATAAGATCTCCATATATATGGTAAATACATAATATGTCTTAGAGAACAAATATTGAGCAGCTAAAAATTAAATTAAATATCTGTTTTAAGTAACATGTTCTCTCTTAAATATTTCTGCTTTTATGATGGGCTAGTGTTTGGAAACAGGCTTATTATCTTCTCTTCACATCTTTTTTTGTTCTTGTTGAGTTCGCCCATCTCTGACCTCACAGTGGCCACGCCAGCCTTCTTTATTTTGACTTCGTACATTTTGACCAGGCATCATGGATGATCCTTGCTCTGGGACATTCTATGAGTAACATAGTTTTCAGTTCTTACAAACATTTCATTATATTCTAATCATGTAAATGCTATGGAAATACCAATAACTTTAAATTTACATGTCCTTTAATTCATGTACAAAATAGAACCAAGCTGTTTAAAAGAAATCAAGCAGACCAAAGGGTGAAATCATGGCAGATTAAATAAAAAAGCTTAATTGGATACCAGCTGCATAGATGCCTTGTCTGATTTCTAGTTAGCTGCTGTAATAAAATTAGTCATCAAATGTGTTAGGACTCTAAAATATGGCTGGAGGTTTAATTTATTCTGTACTTCTGGCAGTTTAAAATATGTTCCAAACTGTTTAATCAGACAACCTTCATAAGATAAAAGTTTTACCATCTTTATTGCTAAATCTTTCTGAATAAGTTTATTTCTACAAATATGAATATACTAACATTTGGATTACTAAAAATTTTAAGAAAATGTTTCTCAAACCTTGGCTTAAATGCAATTCTCTTACTTGCACAATGCCAGCTAAAATTTGGAAGTAGTTCTGTCCTTGAAGGTTTTTGGAGATCAACTTGCATCTATGAAGACCTATCCTTACCATGCATCATTTTTGCAGCAGCTGGCTTCCTCTGTCTTGGTGCAGTTCCAGTTAAATGTGTGGCATGGGTGGTTTTACTTTAGTAGCAATAACATTTTCTTCTTTTTCATTGTTATTTGTAGCATGTAATCTGCTGGTCTTGAAGCATTATTTCCCATGAAGCACTTCTTTCTCTTGTCTTTGATTTTTTTCTTTGCACCCCTAGTGATTTGTCTTTTGCATTAAACTTTCCTTGATAAAGTTCCTTCTATCTGTCATGAAATTTTAGAATGCTAAACATATTTCTTGTATGACAGTATGGTATGGATATGTTTTCCTTGGGCAATGATTCTGCCAAATTTCAATTCTTTAACTGAATTAGTTCTTGGAGAAATCCTGAGTCACATGGGTTTTGTGGCTCTGCAATGGCTTTTTGGGTATTTGTGACCATATTGGAAACTTGGAGATACTTATGGTTTGGCGTCCTTAAATCCACTTCTCCCTAGTGGCACCCTGAATTTCTTTCAGGATCCCATCTTCCATGGCTGCTGGGCTTGAATTCAGACCCAAGGCTTAATACACTTAAGCCAATTGATCAGCATGCCTCACTCCCCTTCTATGTTGACTAATTTAGGGATGGGTTTACAATGGTCAAAGTCAATACGAAGGAAGGAAACATGTGAAGATCTCACTTTCTACCCCTGAGGAGCTTGGGGAAAAGACTGATGACTGTGAGTGCTTCAGCAGTGCTGTGGCCCTGTAAGGGAAGAGGATGGAGATGCTGGGGTGAGGGCTATAGGGTGAAAGAGCAGATGTGTGAGAAGGGTCTGAGGATGGGGCCAATTCAGTAGGATGCAGAATAGAAAGAAAGACAAAAGTCAGGTGCTTGGTGAAACCATTGGTAATCTCTGGATAAGTCTACCCTTTAAGCTATTCCTGCTCTTCGTCTTCTCAGTTCTGTGGCCCAGTATTTTTTAAGGTATTTTAGTAGAGGGTTTGTATCCTTTAGTTGGACAGATTTCTAACTTGTAGAAGTAGAGGTTACATTGACATAATTACAGTAGAAACTCTTAAGTAACCAACCTCAAGCT
The DNA here is from genome assembly GCF_987537825.1 of Furipterus horrens. Taxonomy (NCBI): domain Eukaryota; kingdom Metazoa; phylum Chordata; class Mammalia; order Chiroptera; family Furipteridae; genus Furipterus; species Furipterus horrens. The sequence continues at coordinate 96,311,029 of NW_028327177.1, read as the reverse complement.
AAGCAATTTAGTGAATTAACTACTATTCTCCATTTCTTCTCCCATTAATGAAATGCTTTGGCTGGCGCATGCTGAATGCCCACAGCTCACAAACTGTACACAATACTCAAAGAGCCATGGTCCTACAGGCTAAGCATTAAAAGAAGATATTTGATGTATTATTTTAAAAGTGATTCCTTGCTCTAATTCATTTTGGTTAACCAATCAACTGTATATTATGATCACATCACACACACACACACACACACACACACACACACACGAGTCAATCAATTCTACACCCTGTGAAATAGGGTGAGTTTCAGTGGGGTGCCCAATACATTCTGTTTGCTGAGAATGAATCCACTTTACAGTGGTAGTCCCTATGTAATAAAAAAAAAAGCTCCCTCCATCCCCAGTTTGATTAATAAATGATATGGGCATCCTAGTTATTGATAGAAATCACTTAATAGAATTGAACCCTTGATTTTCCAAGTGATAAGAAGGGAGACCTTTAAGCACTGTTCCTTGCCACTCAGGAGTTAGGGTACACCAGCTACTGAAGGTCCATAAACTCAATCATTCGGTCTCAATTAACTTGTCCCAATTGCTATTGGTGAACAAGCCAAAGAAATAGTTGATAAAAGAATTTTTAGGTTGAGTGAGGTCTGGTGGAAAGATGTCTGGAACCTACTTGTTAATAGTACTTGGCCAATATTATTGGAAGTTGACATCATTCCTAGAGTGTGTCATACCCTTTGGGAGCAGTTTGAACTTCCAGTGATACAATCTAGAGGGGTTTATTCACATGAAATTGGGCATAAAAGCAAATTCTTACAGTGTTCTAGCCATGTGAACACTGTCCCCTTATGCCATATCTATCGAAACCACCTCAGCACTAAGTTGACTTCCTCCCTGGAGGTCTGGAAGAGGGTGGATCTTCCCTGCAGTTTACTTGCAGAGAATATGTCTGCTTCTTAGACCATCTTTCTGCACTTCCTCAGTCCTACTTCTAACTTCTGCTCAAATGCCTAGGGGTGTAGAGCTGGATACACCTTTAGTGTGTGACCACATCTACATTTTCATATCCTTAGAGCTGAATAGCTTCAGATGTTTGTCTGTTTCAGAGCAGGAAAACATAGAGGATTTTATTAAGAAAAACTGCATTATTTTCTTTATACAAGGAATATGTGCATGTGTCACCTGCCATCCCACACACTGATCTAGATGCTGTAAAGGTCTGGGTGTGATTCCTTCGGTGGGAAACAGTGAGAGGAGATGAGAAGCATTGCTGCTTTGAGCTACTGGAGTTGCATGTCTTCAGCCCATCACTCATGGGCCACACTTATGAATTCATCTCTTTCTGCTTAATAGCTGTATAATTATTAATGCTTTTCTTGAAATTAACTGTATTATTATCTAAATAAATTTAGCCTCATTCTGCACAATAATCTGATTATCCATTGGTTCAATGTGTTGGTTAAAATTTCTCTAACATCACGAAATACATAACTCATAAAGATTTAAAAGTTTCTCTATATCCTACCTGAAAACATTTACCTAAGCTGGGCTGTGGGGTATGCGTTGTGTCTGTGTGTGTGTGTGTGTGTGTGTGTGTGTGTGTGTGTGTATCTTTGGAAGTGGTGAGGGAAAGGCATAAGCCTCTTTCCATCTATTCCTTTCCTTTAAGAAAGAGGAAATCAAGATTTCCATATTCAGCTACCCTGTCAGCTATTTGTAGCCCAGATCTCAGGCAGCAGCACTCCATTTGAAAAGGGGTGATCTCCTTATAGGAACTGAAAAACCAGTTATGGCACAGTGACTAGACCTGGTCATTCTGATCTCCAAACCCAGGTCATTCATTAGATATCACATTCCTCCTCCTCCCCACTTCTTCCAGTCACAACATGCAAGGCTCTGGGACATTTCAGAGGAAGATTTATCTGATACAAGATTTATCCTGATACAAGAAGATTGTGTCTACACCTCCAGCACCATAATCGACCCCATCCCCACCACCACTGTTGCCTGTTAAGTCAGTGGCAGCATAGGTGTGGGTAGAACTCGCCCTTGGAACATGGCACTAAGGCATTCTTTGGTTCTCCTCAGAGCTCACTTCAAATCCCCCTTCTGCTGGACCTTGTCTCCAGCTGGCACATCTTTCCTTCTTCCCCACTTAGCATTCCCCTTTCATCCCCATCCACCCTGTCTTTCTCACCCATAGGCCAGTTTTTCAGGCTGGTACCACTGTGACAACTCTTAAAAGCAGTTGCTGTTTCCATTCTATTCCGCTCTCCTGTCCCCTCACTCAAGCCTCCCTGAAAGGCCAAGACTCAGGCTGCATGTGGTCTCTACAGTGTAAATGGCACAGCAGAGTCAGGAGAGTCAGCTCTCGCTTGGCCTGTGGATGTCGAAAGCAAACAGCCAAGTTAAACTTGGCTCCGTTTGCCTCTTTGAATGTCTGTAATCCACTTCTCTCCTCCCTGTGTGTGACTTCTGGGCCCACAGTAGCAGTGATGTGCCCGTCTGCTGTGCGGTTCCTCCTTGCAAGTCCAGCTCCCTCGGCCTCCCACCCAGCGTCGCCTGTCTTTGTGCAACCTACAGCTCTGTGTCTTCGCACCAGTAATATTCCTGACAGCTCCTTAATTGCTACATGCATTTGTACAGTTACCTGGCAATTATATTTCAGACTCTGTCAAAGTACCTGCTAGCCTCAGGGCTGTGTTTATATTAAATATCAATAAAAAGCTGATAGCATCAGTGCAGATGGCGAGCTCACAAAATCATATTTTACTGGGAGCCAGGCCTGTCCAGAAGATGGAAGGAAGGACTGCTTAAAGTTCTTTTTCTTTTCTGAAAGGTTGAAATGAGAGGAGACTGTCTGAGGATCAGGAGTGTGTTTTTACTGAATGATGACAGCTCTGCATTCTCTAAGTGGGTGTTGTTTTTTATTGTGTATGACTTGTCATAGCACCTGTTTTGTCCAGAACTGTTTCTTTGTGTGTACCCTCTATGGAACATAGAGCAGGGCTTCAAATACCATAAATATCTTTAAGCACTTGTTGACCAATGGGTAAGAGTTCATCTGGCTGTACTTTGGGGGAGAGGGTGTTTGGGACTGAGACACAAGGCTCACTAGCTCTGAGCCCCTTCTTCCCATCCCACATCCCCTGCCCTGCCCTCCTCCATGGGACAACTTAAGTGAAAGGACAGCGTAGTCTAACTGGCCATATGACCTTCCTCTTGCCAGACCTTGGTTCCCTCACCTTAGAGACACAATGTAGGCCTTCCCAGGAGTGCTGAGAATGATGGTGAATGAAGGGTGCTGGGCCTCTGGCACTGTGTGTACACATGACAGCACCTAGCATGGGACCCTTGCCGAAGGTTTTCCGCACCCAGATGTGAGTGATCAAGGGTTTCTTTTTTTTAGCATTTTACCCTTTCATGCTGCTGTTCAATAACTTCTGTCAATTAGAGACACTCTGCAAGAATGTCTGGGGTGGATGTACATTTCGCAGACTGTCACTACAGAGAAATTGGTGTTAGCAAATCTGTGACAGTCCAGCTGCTTGGAGACAGACTCTGCCCTGTTGTCATAGGTAGATTTTTTTACATTTGGGCATGATCTTAGGAGCACTCCAACTCCCTTTGGGCTCCTTCCCCCACAGTGCAGTCAGTACTCTGGAGTTCTGTCCCCTGCTGCTGGGGCCTCCTGCTTGGATGCGAGAGTGATGTGGAAGAGAACCACTACTCCCGGCATAAGTGTCTGCCTTCAGAGTGGGAAACCTGTCCAGGCATGTGCTTGGTGAGCACTTCCTCCCTAGATGTCACTGGCCGCTCTTACCCTGCCACCCTAGTGCAGGCACTGCCAGATCCTCTACAGCAACCACAGGAGCCTCTAAGCCCTCCCTTTGCCTTGGCCCACCTGCGTTTGCTTGATTGCTTTCCAAAAATGGCAAAGGTGTGTACCTGCCCTGCATTCCAGCCCTCCAGGGCCTTCGTTGCTCTTGAGACAGACCAGGCTGCTCTCACTCCCGCTTCCTTTTTGTTCTCTGAATTCCAGGCCTTTAAATTCAGTTGGCTCTGCCAGACTCTGCTCCCCTCCCCGCTTTAATGCCTAGTCATTCTGCATATTCTGGCTTGATCAATGCTGTGTTAGGGAGACCTTCCCTGGGACATGTTTCCTGAGATCACATTCTTCTCTTTCTTATACTAATTACAATGTAATTTTATATGTAATTGTATAATTATTGGATTCTCTGCTTCCCTCATGGACTGTGTGCTCCACAGTGTTAAAGGCCATGTCTGGTTACGCCCACTGCTTTATCCCCGAGTCCTGTCTCAGTGTCTGGCAACATGGTAAACATTCAGCAAATATTTTCTGAATGAATGAACAAATGCATATACTACATCCAGTACAGGTGCTAAATGCTTCTGGGGATATTAGAAAGTATGACATGATTTATACCCTTTAAGTGGGTTGTGCAATGGTAGTAGTAACAGTCACTATAAATATAACAATCAGAAGGGAAAAAAAGGAAAAGCCTCAGTGAGATTGGCCAGGGTGCTGACATGGGTGTGTGTTCTTGGGAGCTGAACGGGTAGCAGATTTGCAAAGGGATTCTGGGACAGATCAGAGTGGCTTGGAGCACCAAGCAGCAGTGCTTATTCTTGGCGTGATGGGTTAGCAGGAACTACTGATGCTTCTGGAGCAGGGTGGGTGGTCTGGCCGTGGTATTTAGCACAGATCTGAGAGAAGGACGCTGAGTTGCAGGGAGCCTCTCTGAGGGTCTTGTAAGGTTGGTGCTCTAGCATGTGCCGGTGTCCTGGCATAGTCACCCCATTGCCAGACCTGTCTAAGGTGAGTCTTCCCTTTCTGACCAGAGCAAACTGTCAGGAAGCAGGTAGGCTCTGGCTCTTCAGCTTTATGTTATAGACCTCCAGGGAGACTCAGTGAGTGGGACAGTATCACATCACACAAAATGTTTTGTATCAGTGAAAACCAGCTTAACTACAATTTACTGAATGCTGTTTTAGAATCAGATATGTTCTTATTGTCACACTTGAGTGTTTTATTCAAACTTTTAGGCCTGGTCCATGTCCCCACTGCAAGCAGACCCCAAACCCAAGTGCTGATGGTGATGAAATAGCCTCACTGTCAGCTTTACTGCAGAGATCCCAAGGGCAGTGCATTTGGGGCTCTGGCAGATGGGCTTTAGTCCCCAGCATTACCTTATCTTCCCCCACCAGGTCCCCTTTGACTCATTTACATGTCCCAAGCATTAGGTGCAGAGCTGCCATGTCAGGGCCCAAAGAATGCCTAAGCCCGGTCCCCTCTCCAGGGACCACCCACTTTATTTGTTGACAGCTGGGGAGAGACAGCCTGCTCTGAGTCACCTGTTACCTGGTGTCTAAACTGTATCTTTGGAGCCACCCCTGCTTACTCTCTGGTAGGTAGTAAGTAGAGTTCAAGGCCTCCATTCAAGTCTTTTTCCATCTAACAGTTTGGACAGGAAATTTAATTAATCTCTACCTCAGGCAAGGTGATGTTCTTGGACAATTAATTTCAATGCTCTGAGGATCAGTTTTCTCATCTGCAAAATGGGGCTAGGAAGAATAGTTTGTACCTACCTGGAAAGGGTCCTGCTTATTGTGTGGCATACTGTAAATGTTCCAGAAATGACCATCTCTGCTGCTATCATCATCATCATCATCATCATTGTCGTCATTATCATCATCATTATTTTCATTTCTATTATATAATCTTCTTCTTAATATCTCTGACAAAGACTTTGGAATGGTTTATCCCAGGAGAATTAGGAGTGTCAAGGAGGAAGAAATAGATGTTTTTCCACAAAATTTATAGTATGTTAAAGGAGGAGAACTCTTTAAAGTTCACTATTTATTTAAGTCCAAAAAACGAAAAACTGCTCTATTCATTGACATGAAATCTCACTTGGGAATTAACCCTGAAGTCTAGCACACTAGGCACTAGCTGACAGAGTACAGAACACCTGCTAGATTTGCCAGACTGGTAGGTGTGTGTGTTTACCATTTATTTTACTTCCCAACTTTATCTAGAGTGGTTCAGCATTGGGCCATGAGTTCTTGTCCCTCTTGTCCCAGGGCTGTCAGAAATTGGCTCCAACTTTGTGAATTAAATGTGAAACCTGCATTTAATATCTAGCACATCACTACATTTAGAGGAAGAGTAAATGTTTGGCAAATAAACCTACTTTATAATTCAACACACATTAAGGGCTATTTTCCAATACATATAAGTACTTGATAATTAGCATCAAACTAGTTATTATTTAATCTATGATCTATTTAGAATGAATGGGAGAGATGTCATTTACTTGGTGAAATGGGAGACATGAAAACCATCCAGCCATTCTCCTCTTGAATCTGATCCAATATGCAGTGCTGAGGAAAACTCCTCTGTGGGCTCAAGCCCTCTCCCTGGGCTGGGTGTAATTTCATATTGAGGAGACACATTCTTCCAAAGACCTTCAGAAAAGCCCAAGATCCTTCCTCCAGCCTTGTTCAAGGCGAGAAACACTCTATTCTTTTCTTTTCTTTTCCTTTCTTCTCCTTTCTTCTCTTCTCTTTTCCTTTCCTTTCCTTTCCTTTTCTTTCCTTCATCCCTTCCTTCCTTCCTTCCTTCCTTCCTTTCCCCTATCTCTTTCTCTCTCTCTCTCTCTCTCCCTTTCTTCCTTCCTTCTTCCCTCCCTTCCTTCCTCCCTCCCTCCTTTCCTTCCTTTCATTCTTTCTTTCAAAGGCAAATACTTCAAAAATCCAGTTGCACTTGAATTTCACCCCTTCCCTTCAAACAATGGTTTGGGGTAACAGCAATCTTTCTTTCTATATTAGCCTACAATCACTCAAATATACTCAGATTCTCTAGATATGGACCCATATTTTGTGGTAGAAAATGGCAAATCTAAATTAATACAGTGCTACTCATTCACTGGAGAGGAAATAATATTGAATAAAAAGATGAAGTGCATATCAGGTGACTTTGAGATCTGGAGGAGAATCTCAAGTATTAAGGCACCCATGAAGATCCTGATTACCTGAAGGGGGTCCTAGAAACAGGAAGTAGGCTATGCTTGCTGTAGATTCCAGAAGATAAAAAAAATTGACTTTGGGACCATGAATAAGAGCGTGATGAGCCTTGGCACCGGTGGAGTACAGATCGTGTCTCTTAGAAAATGTGTGCTTAGCAGAAAACTTGGCCTATCTGCTCGCATCCTCACTGTGGCCCGCCCACCTCCCCGCCCATATCGTATCTCTCCCCCTTGCCCCAGCAACACTCTCTGACTTACTGTTCCTCAAGGCACTGGTGTCTTCCCAGCTCAAGGCTTTTGAACTTGCTGTTCCCTCTGTCTAGAAAGATCTGATTGGCCAAGGCAGTTTGGGACTGATTCCTTGTTAGCAGTCAGATCTCTCCTCAAAGGGGTCATCTTTGACCACCCAGTTTGAGTAAATCCCCTTCCTCCTTTCGACACAAGTAACTCTCAAGCCTACCATTCTTTTTTATTGTCTTTTATACACCCCTTTCTATTTGGAATTCTCACTTATTGTCTGTCCATTGTCTCCCTTCCTCAGATCAAAACATCAGCTTTGTGGTCTGTTGGTTCACTGCTGAGTGCTTGATACAGTTGAAGGTCAATAAATATTTGTAGAATGATCAAGTGAATGAAAGATTCATCAAGAGTATCTTTCCCTAATAATCTGAGGAAATGTGAAGAGACTTAGGTGGATAGTCTTAGGACAGCTAAACTGCCTCAAGGTTGGGTTTGGGACCTTACCACAGAATTGCGTGTGACAGGTGAAGTCCCCGATGACAGCTCTGGAGGCCTCCCTCCTTACGTGCCTTTTCTCAGCAGCTTTTAGGGGAGGGGCTACTCTATCCCCTTCTACAGATGAGACTCTGGGCTCAGGGGAGTTAAGCCACAAGTCCAGAGCCATTAGTCAACAAGTACTGAATGAAGACCTGAGACTCTAACTCCAAAGCTGGAGTTCCAGACTGGTTTGCAGCACTGCAAAAGCACAACCCAGTGACACCCGCTGTAGGGAACAGAGATGAACAATGGACATTCTTCTTGGGACCTTATTTATTCATTTACTGATGCACAGAGTAAAGAATGGCCACTATGGTGGAACATTTTGTATATGCCAGTTGCTAAGTGCTTGCATCCATTGACTTCCTTGAACCCAAGGGACTGATTGTCTCAGGCAAGACTCAGGTGGATGAAACTGGTGGCTGAAAGATGATGACAAGATGGGCTACTCATTCAAAGATACAGAACTAGAATGGAAAGTTGTATGAATGCTTGTAGGAGGGAGTGTGCAGAAGGCATGTTGGCCATCTGTAACACCAGGTGATCCCTTTGTAGCAAGTGCCAGCCACAGGGGAGAACAGTTATTTAGGTGATAATAAAAGAAGAAAACTACATAGGTGATTTTTTTTGGGGGGGGGTGGCGGGGGTTATATGATACATTATAAAAACAGATCAGGGATGTGTGAGATGCTTTTCAAACACAAATTGCAAATTGATCACAGGGGTGGTATGGGACTCTTACTGTCTAAACATCTGCTAGTCATCTGTTTTACTAAAATCTAAACATTTGATAGACTTTTGACTGGCATCAGAAGTGATTTAATCTCTCAGTAGACAGAGGAAGTAGGAGGTAGGACTGCTATTCCTGGACTTCACATTGACCGGTATGAGTAATGAGTTGATGTGAAATAGACATGAACATTGGATGAAATGACCGTGTTATGTGCAGTTCACTTTCCTGAGCACAGAAGGCTGAGCATTGACACGTACACTAGACATTAAGGAAAATGATCTTAATCTAACTTCGTACATTATAGGTGGGACCCATTGACAAAGGTCAGGAAGCTCATAAATTACAATGCAGACATAAAAATCTGAATTGTTTCCATAAAGAAAAAGAGAGAGAAGGCCTTTAAACATGCTTTTCTGAGTAAAATGCGTACATTTATTAAACTCAGATTAAAAAAAAAACACACACACACAAACTATGATATGTTATAGGATAACTAAGAGAGTATAACTACATGTACTGGGTTCAACAGTGGCCTCCAGCACATCATGCAAATGTGACCTATTTTGGAAATAGGATCTTTGCAGATGTAATTAAGTTAAATATTTTGAAAAGAGGTCATCTTGAATTTAGGGTGGATCCTAAATCCAATGGCTGGTTTCTTCAAAGAAAAAGGAGAGAGATTTGACACAGACACACAGAGGAGACAGACCTTGTGACAACGGAGGTAGGCATTGGAGTGATGTGTCTGCAAGGCGAGAAACATCACAGATTGCTGGAGACCACCAGAAGCCAGGAGAAGGGCATGAAACAAGTATTTCCTCAGAGCCTGCAAAAGGAATCAATCCTGTCAACTGTGATTTTGGACCTCTGGCCTCTGGAATACATTTCTGTTTTAAGCCACATAGTTTGTGGTATTTTGTTATAGCAGTCACAGGAAGCTAACATATTATATTAAACTCCTAAGAAGATTAAGGTAAGGTAAAGCTCAGATTAATTTAAGACTATTAAAAAATCCTAAATGAAGCAAAGGAGGTTTTTAAATAAAGTTTGAAACAAAACACAAGGAAAAAGGTAAGTCTGCTACTGAGGAGAATTCTGTCTTTACAAGTGACTATACAAATCTGCCCAGCAACAACAGAGTTACTCTTTTATAACTTTTTGGTTATTTTTAAATACCAGGCTTAGTGATAGTTATATATATGGTAGATGGATAATGCTATAGTGAGGCTACTTTTGATGTACTTACAGGGACAAAAGTGCTTGCAAGGCAGGGATGACATTCTTCAGGCTGCCCTTCCCATTTGAAGTCTCTGCCCTCTTCCTGCTAGCCATATTTGTTGAGTGGGAAATGTGCTGTGTAACCCAATGCTCTTGACCATAGATTATTGAAGAGTGAGTGGGAGAAAGAGAAAGAGAAGGGGGAGGATGAGAAGAACAAAGAAGAAAGGGGAGGGGAAGAGAACTCTGGGCTCTGGAGCTGCCCAGTTCTTTACTCTTGGAACTAGGGAACATCAGGTTGGGGCGCTGGTCCACATTCCAATGTAATGTTTACCTCTTCCTCAGTAAAGAGTTGAAAGAGCTGGGGTCCTGGCTGCATGGGGTGAATGACCTTTAGGGCTACGTCACTTCTACTTTCTGACAATAAGTGGGGAAAACCATTTTTAACTTTAAAAAAAATCCAAATACATAGATGAATATCCCACTTAATGTCAGCATTTTCCTGTATTTTTTTTTTCAATCTCTTAGATGATGGTAACAATGAACAGCAATTCAAGATTTTCTCTTTATCAATTTGCTTGCTAAGCAAGCTTGTGAAATCAATACACTGTGATTATTTTACAAGACAGAGGAAGTGTTATTTGAAATATTTGATCAAATGGATGTGTGTAGTACAATCCCCATTTTAACTAGACCATATCTTCTGGTAATTCTGCTTCTCTTGTTCACATACCCTAGGAAAATTGAAGCCCCCCCCCCCACTTGTTTTTTGAGGAAGCCTAATTTCAGAGCAAGATTTGATGCCAAAATGAATGGAGAAAGTAATCCTCAGACCACCACAATTCTTTTTGCATTTCTGAATACGCTCACGGTTCCCCAAGTGATAATCTTAGGTTTCCAGGACCACCTGGGTGCATAGACATCCTTTTACTACCTCCAGTGAAGCCACACTCAAGAAAAAAGAATTGTCTGACTGGAAACTGTTTGACTACTTAACATGTTGAGACTGTTAGCTAGTAAATTGGAATTTTTGCTTCTAATTGTGGAATGTTTTTATATGACGCTGACATAATTGAGGCCATTGATTGAGGAGGCAAGAACCATAGATTTTTCAGTGTTATTATTGTATTTGCTTCTTTGGGATTAATTTTGGGGGCTTTTGTAGCAGAGAGTGAATCAGAATAATTGTTGTCATGCTTGGGCAGGAACACAAAAGGGCTCCATTTTCTGAGATTGTAAAGATAAAGTCTTTCTTAAAATTACTTTGTGGTAAAAGGTTGAATTGGTCATTTTCACTCTCCTAGCCTGTGATATGGTTATTACTCTTCACAAGAGTTAGAGCATTTACCCTTGAGATTAGAGTCAGAACCCCAGTTGCCTATTGAATCTGGGTAAGTTGCCTGAAAAAAATAAGGCAGCCAGAGGAAAGACAAGGAGACAAGATGCCAAGCCTGCCCACTGGGTCAGGGGCCAGTCTGTGGGCTCTATCTCAGCCTCTGCAGACAAACAAACATCTTGGGGCAGTCAGCTGGCTAAGGGCAGGCAGTGTGGAGGAGAGTGTGGGGTGCGCTCTAGTGACTTTGTTGGAGTACCTAATTTACTTGGACATTTCTAACACTACTTCTCTCACTGTCTTACTGGGTACTGAGTGACTCAGGCTGTCCTCACCCCCTTGCCTGTGTAGTATGGAGGAATCTTTGAATAAGGGTGCCATGGTGGGATTGCTGTGACTTGGAATCCCACAGGGAGCTCTGGTGAGGTTGTGGGGCTCCAGGCTAGTATGGAATACCTGCACTGATGGCTATTTGAATGCCTTTTGCCACTAGTCCTCTCCTGCCCATTATTTTAACCTTCCAAACAGCCTTTTATGGTGAGCGCTATTATTCCCATTTTACAAAGAAGAAAAACGCAGATCAGAGGTTTTGCCACTTACTAGCAGGGGGCTTCTAGGAAAGAACCTAACCTTCTTGGCTCAGTTCACATAGCCTGGATGGTGGGCTGTGTGGGGGCGCTCTGGTAGGGTGATAGGAGAGGAGCTGAGCTCAGTGCCTGTGCCCCAGGAATGACTCAATGGGTTTCCCTCTCCTTCCTCTTCCTCTTAACACGCTCATCCTCTTGTTGTTCTTACCTCCATCATACTGACACTGGACAATTATTTTCCCTCTTGGGGATGTTGCTTAATGTGTAATCATTTTGAAACAGGAGCCTCGGAGGTTAAAAAAGTAAAAAGTGGACAGTCACAGATCATCCTCACTGCTCCACCCTGCTTCCATCAGTATGCAAGAAATATTTGTTTCTTCTCCTTGGGTGTCTTTGCCTTTAATTCTTACCTATGGACAGAAGGCAAGGGGTTCTCTGTGGGTTGCCAAAGGTGAGGAAGGAGATTTTCTTATGGGAAAGCAGGGCGGAAGAGTAAATGGTTGTCTGTAATCTGGAGAACAACCTTCATCTTAATCATCCATCCACCTACTACCCACCTCTTCATCAACCCACACATTTTTGGTAATGCAGCAGAAAACCGAAGCAGGACTGTGCCTTCCTTCCTGGAGCTCACACTCTGCTGACCAAAGAAGCAGAGAGATTCAGTTCTATAATTCCAGTTTACTTATCTATTTTTTTAAAGGAAACTTCTAAGTCTGAGGTAGAGAGAATTTGAACGAGGCTATGTTGGCTGAGGTAACTGCAGTGAGGAAAAAAACATGTTTTTCATGTTTTTAATGCTGAGTTCTGACTCAGGAGGGGGACAACAAAAATACCGCTAAGACGGTCTCTCTTTGCTTTTTCAAGAACTACAGTCCTATGTGAGATTGGAAGTTACAAATAAAGGGACATGCCTCACCAGTAGGGGCTCCCAGTGTGCTGAAGGGCTCACGCAGGATGGGGGAAGCCCTAATGTATGGAATTTCTAGGAACTATGGCTTTCTGCACACTTTTCTGCAAGGTGGGCCTCATGCTGGTAACTGCCAGCAATGCAGGATGCCCACCAGTTTCTATCTCATTCAGTTTGTAACATCCTCTTCTCTCTCTCTTTTTTTTCAGACCCAGCAATTGTCAATGGGGTTTATTGGTCTGAATCACTAAACAAAGTATTTGTGGATAACTTTGACCGTGACCCGTCTCTCATTTGGCAGTACTTTGGAAGTGCAAAGGGCTTTTTTAGGCAGTATCCAGGTGAGTATCCGGCATGGAGGATTATGATTCACATTAAGGAATATGTAATATTTTCCTTTGGGGTTCAGGGTTAAAATTTCTCTTCCTTTCCTTAGGAGGAAATGAAATTTTCTGAAAAGCAAAATGAATGAAAAGAACAAAACAGAAACCGACACATAGACACAGAGAACAAACTGATGGTTGTTGTATGGGAGTGAGTTGGGGGCTTGGAAGAAATAGGTAAGGGGATTAAGAGGTATAGAATTACAGCTGTAAGATGAAAAAGTCATGGGAACTTAATGTTCAGCACAGGTAACACAGTAGTGTAATAACTATTTGGTGACAGATGTTTAGTATTTAACATGGCGATCATTTGCACTTTATTTATTTATTTAAAGTATATTTTATTGATTATGTTGTTACAGTAGTCCCAATTTCTTATCCCTTCGTTCCCCCCTTTCCAGTACCCCGCTTCCATCCAGCAATCCCACCCACTTAATTCATGTCCATGGGTCATGCATATAAGTTCTTTGGCTTCGCCCTTTCCTATACTATTCTTGACAACCCCCTGTCTATTTTGTACCAACCAATTATGCTTCTTACTCCCTACACCATTTCCCCATTTCTGCCCCTTCCCTCTCTCAGCTGATAACCCTCCAAATGATCCCTATACCTATGATTCTGTTCCTATTCTGATTTGCTTAGTTGGATTTTGTTTTTCTTTTTTAGATTCAGTTGTTGATAGTTGTGAGTTTGTTGTCATTTTAGTGTTTATAGTTTTGATCTCCTTTTTCTTAAATAAGTCCCTTTAACATTTCATATAATAATGGCTTGGTGATGATGAACTCCTTTAGCTTTACCTTGTCTGGGAAGCACTTCATCTGCCCTTTCATTCTAAATGATAGCTTTGCTGGATAGAGTAATCTTGGTTGTAGGTCCTTGCTTTCCATCACATTGAATACTTCTTGCCCGTCCCTTCTTGCCTTCAGAGTTTCTTCTGAGAAATCAGCTGATAGTCTTATAGGCACCCCTTTGTAGGTAACTCAGTGCTTTTCTCTTGCTGCTTTCAAGATTCTCTCTTTATCTTTAACCTTTGGCATTTTAATTATGATGTGTCTTGGTGTTGTCCTCTTTGGGTCTAGCTTGTTTGGGACTCTGTGCTTCCTGAACTTGTATGTCTATTTCCTTCTCCAAACTATGGGAGTTTTCCTTCATTATTTTTTCACATAAGCTTTCATTTTCTTTCTCTTCCTCTTCTCCTTCTGGCACCCTCTGCTCCTTCTGATTCAGATGTTGGCACATTTAAAGTTGCCCCAGAGGTTCCTAAGCCTCTCCTTATTGTTTTCAATTCTTGTTTCTCATTCTGTACTGGTTGACTGTTTTTTTCATCCTTATGTTTCAAATCATTGATCTGAACCCTGGTTTCCTTCCCTTCACCATTGGTTTTGTGTGTATTTTCCTTTGTTTCATTTAGAGTATCCTTCACTTCTTCCCTTATGCATTTGCCATACTCAAGTATATTTGTCAAGCATGTGAGCATCTTTATCACCAGTGTTTTGAACTCTTCATCTGTTAGGTTGGCTATTGCCTCCTCTGTTGGTTGGCTATCTTCTCGTCTCTTAATTCTCCCACTGGAACCTGATCTGTTCCCTCTTCTGGGCCATACATCTCTGTCTCCTCATTTTTCCAGGCTCCATGTTTGTTTGTCTCTGTGTCTTAGGTAGAGCTGTTGCACCTATTACATTGTAAGGGGCGGAGCTTTAGGTATTTGTCAGTACAGGGCGACTTGTTTCACCACCTTGTGGCACTCTGTGGGGGAGAGGGGTCCGAGAGGGAACAATGATGCTTGCTCAGCACTCACCCCTCTTCCAGGCACCTCTGCCACCTTTGTATGGGACTGGCGCCTCTCTAGCTGTTGACCTGGCTGTTGCCCCTAAAGTTTGTGTGTCTGCAGATATTGTAGGACTCTGGGGCCCTTTAAACAAACAGACTCTGCTGAGAGACAGGCAGTTTCTTCCTCTTCCCCAACCTCCACTGCTTTGCTCAGTCAGAAGCAATGAAGTTTTATTGTCCCAAACACTGGAACCATGAGCTGTTCGGTCTGGCCTGGTGCTGGGAGCACTCCCCAGGATTCCCTCCCAACCTTTTAAAATGTGTGACTGCATTTTCTGCTGGCCTGCTACTGCTGCTGCTGCTGCATCTGCTGCTGCCACCATACTGTGTCTTCTCCACCCCGGCTCTGCCCCTCCTACCTATCTGGATGAGCATTTCTTCTTTATATCTTTGTTTGTTGGACTTCCATGCAGCTTGATTTTCTGGAACTTCTGGGTGTCTCTAGTTTTGAGTAGTTGTATTTCTTCTTAGTTGTGAAGGGAGACACAGCATGTCTGTCTATGTCTCCATCTTGGCCGGAAGTCCACTTGTAAGGTATTTAAATGTCAGATCACTGTGTTGTACACCTGAAATTAATATAATATTGTTTTTCAACTATACTCCAATTAAAAAATCTATTAATACTATTGTCAGATGCAGGGCAGGAATGGCGATGTTGCATCTGCACACCCACATGCACACATGCACCAGACATTTGAACCAGCATCTTTCTCAATACAGTAATTCTCAGAGCTGCCAAAAGTCAGCAGTTGGGATATGAAATGTACCATATTTAAACGTTTTAGAGAAGGACTTGCTTTACTACTACTACTACTACTACTACTACTACTACTGCTACTGTTGTTACTATTATTATAATCAGGGAAAGGAATAAGTCATAATTGGGCAGAGGTAAGTTCTGACTGAAAGGTATAGGAAATGGAAAATTTGAACTGGAGTTTCCCCACTCCAGAGCTTACTGCCCTTGGGAGAAGAGGTTGAAATGGCCAAAGCACCACTGATGTCAGTAACCCATCCTTAAGGGCCACCAACAGAACCTTCAAAGGAGTGTACTTGTCAGAGTTTGGCTATCTTGCCTGTGGAACAGGTGTTCATTCTGGGGCCTTCCCAGGCCTCTACAGAATTTAATTCTGGCTTGGTTTGAATTTTAGTTAAAAAGGGAAGTTTTAATTTTGCTTACCGGTTGTGAAAACAGGACTCGAGGCTGCAATTGTTTCAACAACACAGCTGTACAAATTAACAAGCTCAACCTAAAAGAAGGGAAAAATCACCCTGCATAATCTTGGATCAATTAAGTGGAGTCTTTTATGTTTTCATTAAGTAAGACTAGGCACCTGATGTCTTCCCACTTTGAGGCACAGAGACTGCCAGCCTCTGCCTTAAGGAGTTGTTTGCCTTGCACACAGCACCTGTCCCCTGAGACTTGCCTGCCGAATGTCTGCTTTGCCAGGTTATTCAACATTTCTCAGGAATTGTTCAGCAGGGCATGCATGTTCCTCCTGGAACTCACAGAAATTTAAACAATAAGTATCTTATTAAAGATAATGTTATAATAAACAGTGGTCTATTAAAGTTCCAGTATCACCAAATTACAGTCAGCTTTGATACACACAGCAGAGAGTAAATTTAACACAGATGTTATTGAAATTAGAGCATGATGGGTGGCTGATTCTGGAGGAAGCCACAAGGACATCTTACCATCTTACTATGTGGCATTTGGATGAAGGTAGAGAGATAAGTGGAAACCATAGTTCATATGTTGTCTCCACCAGCAGGAAATCCTCAAACTATGGTCATGAGGAAATTTGAAAATAAAGGTGTATTAGACATCTCAGGCTGTCATAACAAAATATCACAGACTGAGTAAGTAAGCAACAGACATTTATTCCTCATAGTTCTAAGGCTGGGAAGGCCAAGATCAAGGTAACAGTAGATTTGGTTATTGGTGAGAGCCCTCTTTCTGGCTTGCAGATGGCTACCTTCTCCCTCAATTCTCACATGGTAGAGAGGGGAAGCCCTGGTGTTTCATACTCTTCCTAAAAGGGCACTAATCCTATCATGGGGACTCCACCCACATGGTCTCATTTAAACCTAATTAGCTTCCAAAGGCTCAGCCTCTTTTTTCCATCACATAGGGGTTTAGGACTTCAACATATGAATTGCAAACATTTAGTCTATGATAAAAAGGAGTCCTAGTAGAGAGAGAATATAATAGGGGATATTAATTACGTACAAGATTTTTATCAGTCAGAACAGTCAACTCAGAAATGCTTGTAATTCTTTTAAGACATTTGTAGCAGAATTTTGACTTTGTAAAATTTCTGCATCTGTTCTATGTTAATGTAGACATAGGTCACAGTCCTCCAAAGGGGTTTTATTGTCCTGAAAAATGTCAGAGTCACTCAGTGCTTAGTTCTGAAAAGAGAGCACATCTGCAAATCTCTGGTCTCCTGGATATAACATGATTATGGGGAAAATGATCCATGGGTGTTTTTTGCTAGGGTTTTTTTTTTTTTTTCAGAATGCATCTTTCCATGTTTAGAGTAATATGGTAGTATGAATCAGTGATAAGCATGCATGTCCTTAAGCAGAAGGGATGTTTCTTTATTCATACCAAAGTGTCTCTTGAGTTGCTTTGTTCTGAGCTCTGTGTGAGGCCCTGAGGATAAAATGGTAAACTAGACAGAAAAGGTCTCTGCTCTTGTGAAGCTTGCTCTTGTTGGGACATGCACTCATTGGAGATTTTGATTGCAAGTGACAGAAACCCAGTTATATCCAGCTGCAGCAAGGGGCACATTTATTGGCTCATATAACTGAAAATCCAGGGGTTGTACTGTTTTGAGGCACAGCTGGATTCCAGTAGTCAGCAATGTCATTTGGATTTTGAATCTTTTCATTCATTCCTCATCTCTACCTTCCTCTATTCTGACCTTGTTTCACTGACAGGTGATTTCCTTATGATGGTGAACATGGCTGCGGGCTTGCAGGATTATTCTTCAATGATGGTCCCAGGGAAAGAGAGAGCATCTGCCTCAGTAGCTTGGATGAAAGTCCAAAGTTTGCTTGTTCTGGGTCATGTGCTCACATGTTGAACCCAGGGACACTAGACAGTGGGTAGGGCCAGTCATCTGAAACCAGGGGGATTAGTGAAGGTTACTGTAGTCCTGCCTGGAGTGGATACTGAAAGGAAGGGACAATGACCACCAGGGGGAGAGGGACAGGTGAACAAGTCCTCATGATACAGGGTGTTTCATGCTAAGGCAGAGGAAATAGAGAGTGCAAGGGGAGCACAGAAAAGGAGCACCAAATTCCATCTTCTGGAGGTGGGAGGAAATTCTCACTGGAAGGAGAATTTTAGTCAACATTGGCCTGGTAGCACACTTGTGATGATGTTGTCCATTTCTGCGTAAGTTCACATAAGTGTTCACAAGTTCCACTCATGTGCTGTGGGCACATGGCAACAGTTTTGTTGCGCTGTCTGCAAGAACTTTCTAGGACGGTGGAAATGTTTTGAATTTATAGTGTCTCATGTGGTAGCCAGTGACCACATGTGGCTCTTGAGCACTTGAAATGTGCCTAGTGAAACTGAGCAACTAAAATTTGAATTTTATTTACTTTTAATTAATATAAATGTAAAATTAAATAGCCACCTGGGACTAGTAACTACTATGTTGAATGGTGTAAGCCTGTAGGAAAAGATGTTTATAGTCTGATACCCAGCTTCCAAGGTGCTACCTTTTAGTGCCTGCATTGCAAAAGGGTCTCACTGAACAGAGAACTTCAGATAAGCCCTTCTAAACAACAACAACAACAATAACAACAACAGCAAAATGCTATTAAAGGGCCTCTGAGCTCTGCAGGATTGGTTGCTCAGGGCTCACTGAAGATCTGCTTATTTCAGTTTCATCCTGGGGAGCCTCTGGGAGTGCTGCGAACGTTAACGTTCACACTGATGATGGTGATAATGGCCTCTGTTTATTGAGCACTCAGCTGGGTGCTTATACAAGCATTGCCTGATTTAATCCTCACCATAATTCTGTGAACTGGAGCTACTATATCCACATTTTACAAATGATGAGACAGAGGCCTAGAGATGAACTGACCAACCCAGGGCACACCAACAGAGTGAAAGGGAGTTGGTGATGGTGTTAATACTGCAACCACCTCTTTCTTTGTTCTCATGGTGGTTCTTACGCTACAAAATATGAACTCTGGCCTATAGTGCTAAGCCATCAGGCTTTCAGTCCCTGTCTCTTTTATTGGGATATCTGTCCTAGGAGCACAGAAACATTTGTTTTGTCCATCACTTGTCACCAGCACCAAAAGTAACACATTGTAGGTACTCAATATGTATTTGTGAAATGAATAGCTATATCTCTCAGTGGATCAAAGTCCACCAGATCTACTGTCCCCCATCACACTGATAGTAGCAGCCTCCCCCTTTCAGAACCAATAGCGCTACTGTCTCTCTGGGAAGCTGGTCACTGGCTGCAGTCCAGTGGGCCTAAGTGACCAAGGAGGGGACCAGAATAAACAATATAGAGCTATGGTCCCCTTTTCCCCATTATTGTTTCCTCTTCTCCAAGTCCACCTAAGTCCCTGCTCTTTTTATCCCGATGTCCACCAAGTGCTGCACCCTGGATGCCCCCTTCTGTTGACAATTTACCTCATGGTGCCTAATGGGCACCGTGTTATGTTTAGAAGTATTCTCCAGGTTTATCGTCTTCCAGGAGGGAGATTCATAACTGCACAGTGAGTTTTTCCTGGGAGCCTTGTCCAGTTCATGATTTTACAGTCCTGTGTCGGGCCACCAGTGCTGATCCATCACTGTGTTCTGGCCAATTCTTACCTTTAACTAAAATGATATGGCTGACTGACAGCTCCCTGTAACTGTCCTTAACTATATCGAGAGAAAACTACCTTTATGTCACAGACAGATCAGCATCTAATCAAATACAGACACAATTAAATTTATGCATGATGATAAGCTCAGTTTCTTCCCCAAATCAGACTTGCCATTCTAGAGCCTCATCTCAGGGAGCTGGTTCCAGTAGAAGGCTTGATGATCACAAAGGGAATTTATTTTCTTGCCTTTGTCATGATTTCTGTGCCACATGAAGGTGAAAGCTGGTTCACAGTACCTATCTGAGGAGGGGGACAGATATCTAAGTAAAGCACTCTCTGCAATTTTGGACTGCTATAAGCTGTTGGCTAGTAATACTTCATGTATAATTTCTATGCATAGCATTACTTAGTGTTTATTCTCCTGCCCATTTCCTCACCAAGCTCATGGTTAGCAGTGGGTGAAGTTGGTTGATGTTGGAGTTCTCCTTCTTGACCAGCTCAACAGGACCACTTCAATGAATGACCATGGAAAACCATAGTTCTCATAGCAACTCTTGAATTATTCATTTATCTTGGTGAATGATTTCTCAAGACATTGTTAAGGGAGATGACCTTGGTTGAATGAAGGAGCTTTATAATTTCTTTCTGGAGGAATACACAGCCAATGTCTCAAAAGACACTTTAAAGCTAAATTTGACTACAACTCAACTCACATTAAGCTAGCATTTCATTATATGCATAGATCAGCTATTTTAGATTCAAAGCTATATTGGGAGGCATTCATTTAAACTTCTGCTTTAGGGGCAAGTAAAAAGTATTTGTCAAGGAAGGAATTGGGCAGAACTTACCCAGTTGGGATAAACCAACATCTGCTACCTCTTGATTTTCCTTCCTTTGTTTCTGCATTTTTCTGGGCATTTTGCTCTCAGGCAGGGAAGAGAAATCCCAGCTGCAATGTGATAGTGAGTGTTTGTTCAGCTGGTGCCTTGTGAAGATGGCTTGGATGTCACTGGCAGTGCCAGGGAAGTTTTACGAAAAAGACTTGGCAGGAAGGGGAGAAAAGAAACAATGGGCTAAGACACCCTCTGTTGAGGTAGAGATTTTGAAAAGGGGAGATTAGAGTCAAGCAGAAATAAACCCAGAAGCTAAAAAGATATTTGGATTTTTATTGTGCACTTTGTTGTAGTTCTTAGTTCTGTTGGATGGTGTTAAACCTTTTTGTCACATGAAATTATATTGGCAGCATGTGGCTTGACTTTCAGATGATGTTTCATGAGGCTCTGCTCTGTCGGCCCTGCTATTCATTTCCATGTGCTGAAGGAGAATGTGAAGTCACACATTGTCTTAGATGAAATTTCTTTCTTTCTAATATAGTTTATAATGACTTTGGGGGCAAAGCTTGCAATACAGGAATATTGTACAATATTAAATTCTATCAGATTTGATTATTTGAATCTGCAATAGAGATTTCAACATTATTTTCAGTTCCACCTGGGACCCTGTATCCTCTGAATGTTTAAGAGACCCAATCCTCTGAAAGCATAAGAAGGGAGACTAGCAATTGCTGATGCTCCCAGAAGCCTTGAGTGCTGCATGAAGAAAGATGGCTGAATGACAGCTAGTCTGCTGAACAGCATTGTTCCTCTTGTCTTGAGACTCATGCTCCATCCAGCCTGGATGGGGCCCCAAAGGCATGGTGGCACTTTTGGAAATTATGTGGCTCATAGGAGTACTTCTTTGTTAAGTGAGAATGCCCTAGGTCTCAATGTTGTCTCATTGGAGATGGGCTTACTATTATTTCTCTGGGATTTGAAGTTACTTGAATATTTTCAAAGTATCTGTATGTGCAAAAAAAATATATGCTAAGAAGCTGATATGTCCCTAGGGAGATAGTACCATCTGGAGTAGGATTTCCTGAAGTTTGTCTCCTAAAGCATTTTCTGGTGACATTTTTAGGGTAGGGCTCAATGGTCTAATTAGTTTGTCAGTGCTGCTTCTCCTGTCCCAGCCACAGAGGTTCAAGCTGCACAGAAGCAGATTAAAGGCTCTCCAATATCCCTCCCATGGCATGGAAACCAGTTTTATTTGTATTCATGTAACTCATGCTAATATCCCATAGAACTTTTCATGGGACACATTTATGGAAATGCCTGTGTAAGGAGGAAAACAGTGGCATGACATCTGGGGTTCAATCCCTTGTCCTAACTAGAAATCTTAGGAAAAACTGTTGAACTCTGAGAACCTTGGAGTCCCTGCTGGGCAATGGAGGATTTGGTCCAAGTGTCAGATTTGAGCAAGTTGACCCCCCAACAAAGCCCATCCAGTCCTGACGTTGAGATCTGGTGTGACCTTTATTGTTGTGTCCAGAGCAGCTGACTCGAGATGCTGTCTCCATTGCTGCTCAGTGTATACCTCATGTCCTGACCAGGAGAGCCTGGGCTCTAGGATCCTGCTGCCATTGGGCTCCTTGCCTCTGGCACAGACATTCCTGTGCAAGGTCACTCCAGCACTCCTTTGGTTCTTTGAACTTGAAATGCTCTTCTCAGCCTCAGGAACTTGGCAAATGTTGTTCTCTCCGCCTGTGGTATTCCTCTCCACCCCATGGCCACCTCTCACTTAGGCTTTACAAGTCTTACCCATATGTAATGGATTTAATAGTGTCTCCACTACAAATTCATGTCCACTTAGAGCCCCAGAATGTGACCTTATTTGGAAATAGGGTCTTTGTAATATAATTAGGTAAATTGAGATTAAATCATACTGGATTGGGATGGGCTCTAAATCCAAGGTGACTGATGTCCTTATAAGAGGGGAGGGCATAAGGGCACAGAAAGAAGACAGCTATGTGAAGCTGGAGGAAGAGACTGAAGAGATGCAGCTATAAGTCGAGGAACACCAAGGATTGCTGGAGGCCATCAGAAACTAAGAAGGGGTGAGGA
The DNA here is from genome assembly GCF_987537825.1 of Furipterus horrens. Taxonomy (NCBI): domain Eukaryota; kingdom Metazoa; phylum Chordata; class Mammalia; order Chiroptera; family Furipteridae; genus Furipterus; species Furipterus horrens. The sequence goes on along the minus strand of NW_028327177.1, from coordinate 96,288,425 downwards.
AGAATTCTTCCCCGGAACCCTGAGAGGGAGCATGGGCCTCACCCTCTACAACTGCAAGAGAATACATTTCTGTTAAGCCACCCAGCTGATAGGCCTGTGTTACATTAGTCCTAGAAAACTGATATACCATCATTGTGTTCTCAGATCAAAGAAGAGGCTTCTTCAATTTAAGGATTAGAATCACCTTTTGTATACTAATGTAGCCTCAGGTATACATAATACTTCTACCTGATGTCTCTGTTTCTTGTGATTTCTTACTTAGTGTCTGCTTCTCTGCTAGGTGTGAGGCTTCCTGAGGGCAGGAGTGTCTGGGCCCCTCTTTCTTAGTCATTGCTGTATGTCCATCAACTGTCAGAGCACCTGGGAGGAATTATAAGCCCATTTGCAGAGAAATGATCTCAATCCAAAGGAGTGCATGCAATGTCATTAATCTGATCCCCCCAGACCTTGGCCTCAATACTGGGGCAGTGAGAGAGGACTGCACACTTTCTCCTCCTAGTGAAGCACACAGTGGTGGGAGGATGGATGGCAGAGTGGGGGGTGAGGTGGAGGATGGTCAGATATGCTTCTTATCTAAGAACACTACCCGCAATTTAATTCAAGAAACACCCACTAACTGCCTACTGTGAGTCAACACATTAAAAGATAAATTATCTTTATATTGGACTCAAACCAATTCTTTGTGGAATTACAAATTGGAGCATTACCTAGCCTTACCAAGGATATAATTGCGTCGTGTGTCAGGACTGTGCGATTCTAGCTATTCTTGGCTTTAAACAAAGCAGTGTGTCAGATGTTTTTAAAACAAATTGCATTCTGGTCCCTTGGTGTACAATATCATGTCAGCTTTGTTTTATCTTCATTACCTAATGGCCTTCAATTGGCAGTGGCTTCTCATACTTCTTTTTTTTCTGATTTGTTGCAGGTGGGAAATGTAGGTACAAGGAAGACAGAACAAAATGACTCTTTGGGTTACAAATTGCCATCTCACAGTTATCTGTGTGATCATTTGGGGGGGGTGTTATCTTAAGCACATGACTGTTACTGGCCCAGTGTGGTCCAGAAAGCTGGCCATCATTAATTGGAAAGGAGAATCTCAATGCTCCCATTTGAGTCACAATTTTCTCCCGTGAAAATAATCTTTCTGTCCTGATTGTGTTAACTCCAAAGTCTATGTTTCAGATCTTCCATCTCTGAGCAGCACTGATTGTTGAAAACAATGATTTTTTTATATTATCTTCAGGCAGCAAACATTTTTATTTTTAAGTAAAATTTTATTCTTAAAAACTAAGCTGTAAATAAAGAATATCGGCCTTAGACACATCCTGACCAGTCGGCAAAGCATGAGGCTAAGGGTGTTGAATCCCATTTACACTTGGGAGAAACTCCCCAGGCTTCTAAGCCTGAAATCCAAACTTCATTACACAGCAGAATTAGGGCCATTTTACTTTATTTCAGTGTGGAAGGCTGGGCCAAAATTCCTGATTTTAAAACCAGGAGTCAAGAAAGAACAGACCCTGTGTGTTTTCTGAAATAGAAACCTACCAAATGCTTTCTACCTGCCATGCTATAGACATTACCTAACCCAGATCCAGGGATGGAACTCAACTCTGCCCAGAGGTCTATGAATGATACCCTCAGGTCCAACAATTTGAGGGACAGTGAGAAATGACCTTGGCTAACTTTATCATCAGCCCTGGGAAGGGGCTGGAGTCACGTCCTTTCTTGATGGACAGTGCTTTACTCTAGACGTCACCACTCTCTAGCAGTCTTGGAGCAGTGAGCTCGGGCTGCTTGCTGTGGCATTCCAGCCCCAAACACCTCCCCAGAGCTGGTGATGGAGCACATGACGGACTCCAGTGTTGGTCTTTGTGTGTGATTTTTCACCCTGTCCATTCAGTCAGCAAAGCAGAGCAGCCTTAAAATGCTATGAATAAATATTTGAAGTTTCTGGGTTTCTTATAACTCCATTTTTCTTCTAGGGATTAAATGGGAACCAGATGAGAATGGAGTCATTGCCTTTGACTGCAGGAACCGAAAATGGTAGGAAATGGTCAAGCCTCTTAGTTATTTTTTAGAAAGAAAACTTGCAGAGAGGTTCAAGATTCATTTTTGCTTTATTTTCCCCTGACCTAGGTACATCCAAGCAGCAACTTCTCCAAAAGATGTGGTCATTTTAGTTGATGTCAGTGGCAGCATGAAAGGCCTCCGTCTGACTATCGCCAAGCAAACCGTCTCATCTATTTTGGACACTTTGGGCGATGATGACTTCTTCAACATAATTGCTGTGAGTGCGGCTCTTTCATGCTTTCTGTGCACTTTGGGTTCACTTGATCTTTTAGTACCAATGGTTAACATTGTTATTGCATTTGCGTGCAGAGCGTTAGATGCCCCAGGATGAGGACTGGTTAGTCCCCTGTGGGTTCGCTGAGTCGTGATGTTGGAAGGGCTTTGGTAGACTGGAATGCAGTTGAGCACATTTTCTCTCCTGATCATGCAGGCAGGTGCTGCACCCGGAAGAGTAGGAGCAGATTTGATTTTCCTGGGGATCCAGCCTTTTCAGAATTAGATCTAGCAAGATTCCCTTAAACTTCTAGATTTTCTCATTTGGAAATTAGCTTCAAGCTAGATTAGTCTGATGACAATGATAGTAATAACAATCATGATGATAAAATGATTAAAATGTGGAGAGTAGTTGTAGACTCACAGAATATCTTATCTTCAGAAACAAAAGTGGCATTTATGAAGTGCCTACTGTGTACCATTTACTTTACTCTTTGCTTTTGCATTCTCTTTGTTCTTCACAGCAATGCTAGGTGGTACGATGGTGGAAGTTGCATAGATTGAGAGTGTCAGTAACTTGCCTGAGGTCACAGTGTTGGGAAATGGGAGATACAGGAACCAAGCATGAGCATGACATCCTCTCTGGAAAGAGCCCTGATCCAGTTTTGCATTTCCAGTTTTTTTTTTCCTCCTCCCCAGTTCTGTAGTATGATTCTTGTCTCATCCCTTATGTCCCTCTCACTCTTTTCCCAAAGATTATAGCCACAATGAGCCTGGGTCTTTTCCTTGAGTACTTAACCAGGTGCTCCTGCATTGGATCACTTGTGCTTTGCCTCATCACATCTGTACAGGACATCAGCTGGCAAGGGAGGCCACGTGGTGAGGACGGCAGAGCTTAGGCTTTGGAGTTGGGGCTTAGTTTAGAATCCTGGTTCTGCCACATACAGCTGTGTGTTTGGGGCAAACCATGTGATTCTTATCATCATTCCACCAGCTGTGAAGCTGATATAATCACATCTCCCACAGGGTTGCTCCCAAGTGACCTGAGCCAGTGTACCAGAGGCCCTGATCAATGGGAGAGTGCTAGTTGAAGAGCAGTGCCCTTGCTGTGGTCTGCCTGGCTTCCCTGAGCACCTGAGAAGAATGTATCATCAAGGGAGCCTATTTCTGGCAGCCCTCTGCATGTACACAGCACTCACTTTTATTCGCTAGGCAGAGGGCAGGGTGTTTAAATGACATTGGACTTGCAGAAAGGATTGCTTGAGTTAGTATCCTCCTACCTGCAAGTGCTTCTGATGGGACTCTGAGCAAAAAGGCACAACCACAGGGCACCATGATTTATAGCTTCAGAATTTAAAAAGCCCTAAAAAGGAAAGGGAAATGAAAGAGAAGCATAGATTCCGTGGAAGCAGGGGTTAGTCTTGTTCACTCATTGAACGGTCCTCAGTGCCTAGGACAATGCCTGGCAAATAGTAGGAGTTCAAATATTTTTTGAATGAATAATACCAGGGGCTGCCTTCCACAGACAGCCCGCTGTGTACAAGCCACTGCTGAATGTCTTGTGTAGATGATCTCATTGCATCTTCTCCCAGCTCTGTGCTAAGTGGCATGGAGACAAAGACACCAAGAGGTAGAAGAAACAGCTGGCTTAAGTTCATGTAGCCAGAGAAAGTGGCGCAGTGAGGACTCAAACTGTCTAGCTTTACATCCCCCTGCTTCCTGAGCAGGTGTGGAGCCGCTCAGCCACCTTCCTGTGAAACTCCTGTGAAACTCCATGGTCAGGGACACAGCTCTTCCCAGAGCGGCTTTCAGATAGAACAGCACTTTTCCAAATCAAGAGAAGTTACTCTAGTTACCAGTTTTATTAAGAATATGCAAATGTGGCCTGATCTTCACATATCCTGAAGCATTTATAGATAAGAAGCAGCTAATTTGGGACTATCTTTCTTATTAATCTTTAATTACTCATTACAGAAGTATCAGAAATTTGCATAATAAGAAGAGCTAACTAATTACATCCTGAATTCTTTATCAGTCAGGATTTATTGTTCTGTTAACAAAACCAATCGATTGAAATAATCTCTGTAAAGTCATTAAGATATACAAACAGTGTCAACGCAATAATGAAGAGAGGGTGATTAAGATAATTAAAAGTAGACATGTCAGTTATTATAGAACAGTTAAGAAAAAAATTATTATTATTGCCTCATATTGTCCTTTTATATGAAAAAAAGTCCATTGGACATCTCATTAATCCTCTCTATATATGTTTGTTAGTTTTTAACATAAATGGTCAACTTTAAGACTATATACATAATTATTTCAATAACTAGAAAGATACTCTGAACATTGTTATTTGAGGCTCCTATAGCAAAATTATGAACTCTCTTCCCCTAAAGAATAAGGAAATGGATCAAATATGTTAGTGGATTTATATCAAAAGGCTGAGGTCACAAAAGGAACCACTAACTAACAATAACTTTTACATATTGATTTATTTTAATACAGTCAACATATGTAAAAATTATAAGCAATTCAGAAATGTTCCCATTCCCTTTACATTTGGCATATATTCTTCCAAATTTTTTTGTGTTCATGAACATACATAATTTTTCCACAAAAATAGAATCACATTTTACAGAATATTCAGCAACGTGCTTTTATACTCATATTGTAGTCATGTATATTTGAAGAGCAGGGCATTCTATCATTGACAGTTGACAGTTTTTTAATCTGCCTCCCTTTGCTGGACATAAGCTTTTTACTGATCTCTTTTCTACTCAAGAATGCTACTGTGAATGGACTCATGCGTGTATTTTTGCAGGGTTGGTTGTGCTTCTGTTGAGTAAAATATAGAAGTAAAATTGTTACACCACAGGGCATGCACATTGTTAGGTATTACTGGAAAGTCCGCTAAGTAAGGGTAATATTTACACACTTAGAAACTGTATTAGTTAGCTCCATCTTCTGTAACAAAATACAAATGGGTGGCTTAAACAACAGAAGTGTATTTTCTCACAGTTCTAGAGGTTGGAAAGTCCAAGATCAAGGTCAGGCAGTATTTGGTTTCTGGTAAGAATTCCCTTTTTCTTTTGTGGACAGCTACATTCTCTCTGTGTACTCACTTGGAGTGAGAAAGAGAGAGAGCTCTCTCATGTCTCCTCTCAAAAGGGCATGATCTCATCATGAGGGACCCACCCTCATGGCCTCATCCAACCCTAAGTACATCCCAAAGGCTTCATTTTCAAATACCACCACATTGATGGTTAGGGCTTCAACACAGAAATTTAAAGGGGACACAAGCACAGCACAACATTTTGAGGGCTTGAATTGTCTCTCACAACCATAAGTGTATTTTGCCAATTTAGCCTTGCTGAATTGTGGTGGTGTTTTGTTTTGTTGTGTTTGGGTTTCTCCGGCACCCTCTCCTGTTTCCATAGTGGCAAAATTGTTCTAGTAATATGGTGTTAGTTTTTCTTTAATTCATTTAAAATGGCCACTTGCCTCTGTCTAGAGGGACACACCGGTGCAAGGGGATGGAATGCTTGAAACTCCATCGAGCACGCCCTGCCAGTCTATCTGAGTGCCTTATTCTTGTGGGCTGGCTTTCGTTTACGGGAGAGGACATTATCATTTCACCCTTCATTGCACTGTCAGCTTTCTCTTGCTTGCTGGGTAGGTGTTTGAGGAGAAATGTCAGCATTTTGGAGAGAAAGTAAAGAAAATAATCTTTATTTTCAGTGTTGGAAGCCCTTGTGCACTGGAGGCTTTTGTTTGTACAGATCTAACTCATGGTTGCCTTTTGATTGTCAGTGCCTTAATGGGAAAGGGGGAGGAGAGACATAAAGAGTAGAAAAGGCTTTCCTTGAACATTCCAATCATTTTGCATATTTGTATTAAGTTCATTGCTAAATGCATGTTATGTATTATACTAAAAAGCTTTCAAGCCAGGTATTTCCAGAGAATAAATATGAAATGATAATGTTAAAAATTGTTTTAGGTTTTGTTAGGTTTGTGCCTGGAAAGGGAAGAGTCAGGTGGACCAGTTCAAAGCCTTTATTGAGGGATGTTCAAGCAGGCAGGGATAGAAGGATTTTTAAGGGCTCGGAGCAAACCCTCCGGGGGTTGGGTCACCCTGCTGGTCAGCTCCAGAGTCCCGGGTATAGGTGATTGTGAATGAACAATGTCCCCTGTTTAGGGATGGCTGTCAGGAGACTTAGGGTAAATGATTAAGGGAGAGGGGAAGGGGCAGTGGGGGTGCAACTAGTTCTCAGCAGGATGCGGGGGCTTTGCCTTAGTTACCTCTGTTAATGGGGAACCTTGCGATCTGGTGCATGGCTGGTGAAACACACCCTCTTCGTTTCAGCACAGGCGGTGGCTCAGGTCCTCTGTGACTACAGTCCACAGTTCCCGAGAACACAGTGACCACTGGCCATAGCCTGTTTTGCAAGGCCTGACTCAGATGGCAGGTTAAGGGGCAGGAAACATGGGGTCTCTGGCCCTAACAGTTTCATGGGCAGGGTATTGCAAAATCTATCTAAGACTGATGAACTAAATGGTTGAATTATAAAAGAATAATTGAAATATGAGAGTGATCTTGTACATTCAAAGTTAAAATATAGGGTCAAACCACTGGTGCATGAAGAGAGATGTCTCTGAGAAGAGAAAAGCCATATTTTTCTGATTCACTTTGAAGTCTAACTCCACGCCATGCATTAAATTAACAATATTATCATAAAAATGAGGCTGTTAATTCTGTCTTTTCCGATGCTGAAATTTGAAAAATGATTTTACAGGAGTATAAAGCCATACATTAAATGAATACAGTATTAACTGTGCTGATATTGTTAAGTCAATTTAAATGCCTCCTGCAGCCTGTGTTTGTGCAGAGAAGAGCATCATTTGTTAGTTCTACACAGAACTTTCTGGTGCCCTGGTTTTAATTTGCAGAATTTTCTTTAAAACTATTTCTCCAGTGCTTTGCCTGCTGTAGATTTGCTTTTTAATGTAACCGATTCCGTATTAAAAAGTATGAGGATGGTATTTTCTTTCAGTGCTCATTTGTTCTATACTACTAATTATGTCCAGTCATGTTTCAAATTATACAGGAAGCTTTTGTAATGCAAAAGATCCATGGGATTCCTTGTGCTGGTGAAAATATTGTGGGTTCATCTGCTTCATTACATAATCTCTGCACATTTTCATTCTAAAGGTTATTTAATCAAAAGTGCACCAATAAAACCATAAAAGTATTTAATGACATTCCAGCACTTCCCCAACAGTTTTCTTGCATTGCATAAGCATGCCAGTGTTTTAATTCTGTGGGCTTTTTGTGGACTTTGGTATTCTCTAAAACATACCCACTGACTTCCTTTACCTTTTGTTTCTTTGTTAGACTTGTTCTTTCTTTCTATCAGTAAAGTTCTCTATAGTTTTGCCTTTCTGTTTATTTATCCTGATTATTCATTCTACAAATACTGTTGAGTGCTAACAGTTAAATACTGGGGCTGTCTTTGTGTATAATGCAGACAAGTTTTCTTCACTGGAGGACCTGGATATTTTGAGCATGAGTGTTGGTGTGGGAGCAAGCAGGGGGCAGGTGCTCACAGTAGAGTGGCCAGGGCTGTATTGGGGTGGGGGAGTGAAGGAGGCTGGGAGAGCGCAGAACTGGGGGGTGCAACCAGCTACAGACTGTGATGGCTTCTTGGCAGCAGGGATGACTCAGTAAACACTTTAAGATAGTTAGGCATCAGCCAGGCATATGGAATGGAGCAGGACAGGAGGGAGGAGAATTAAGGAGAAAAGTAGTGTTTGCAGGCTATGGTAACTCTGCTTCCATCCCAGGAAGTGCAGGCTTCATCAGATTGAGTGAAAGGAGTTTGTTGTCTGGACAAATTGGAGTTGGGGTGAATGTATGAGGCAGAGCAGGTGGATGGGAGTATTGATGAAAAGAACAGGCCTGGATTGAGAGAGTCAGGCCAGATTCCACAAGTATGGCCTGCCACGTAGTGGAATGGGGATTTCATCTGGAGACACTGGAAGACCTGGAAGGAGTCTCAGCTGCGGGGGTGTGTGTTGAGAGGTTCCCTTAAAGCTTCTCCCTTCCTAGGTCTTCACTCATTCTCCTTTTTAGACAACTGATGATCTTCTGTTAGGCCTGAAAGCTCCATTGCTTTCATTGATCAAGTCCAGTTTCTAAAATTAAGCAGGGTTCAGAGTCCTCAATGTCTTCCAGAACCCAAAATCAGCCATCTCCCACTCTCTGGTCTCTGGGCTGTGATCACATGTGTGACACGGTTCCACACAAATGCTGAAGACTGCATGAAGCTTGGTGGTGAGTTCAGCCCATTTGTTCTTTGTTTTTATATCCTTCTCCAACATGTTCTGGCCATTTATTTAATGAAACTTAAAACTTGCCTTTCCTGTTTTAGATCATCATTAAAATTCCCATTGAGGATTTTGCTTTATTTTTAAAATGGGAGATGTAGGGAATGCTTACAGAGATGAGGCAACAGGAAGGAACAGGAAAATGGTGGCATGTCCCTTGCTGTCAGGGAAGAGTTGGTGGTTGGCACAGAGGAGAGGGAGGGACTGTTCCTGGGAGAAGAGAGTAGTGGGATGTAGCCTAACACCTGAAGAAGATCAAGGGTTTATCTGAAGCCTGTTTCTGTTTTTGCATGGGTCACTGCAGCATCACAGATAAGCACATTTTATTATGAAAAGGAAAGCAGACACTATCTTCTGATGTAATGAACATACTTTTTTTACTAATGAAATTAGGAAAAGTGTGGTTCATGATCACTCCACAATGATGCTCATGGGGAAATTTAGCCAGGATTTTATGTCCCTGGCCCATAACAGGTGCTTAGTTAATATTCATTGAGCAAACATAGGACTGAAGGGGTCCCTGGCAGATGCCTTTCTGGGAGGGGATTGGGCAATGAGCTGGTTGTACTGTCTTGGCTTCCAGTCTGTCAAAGACCCAGGTCACTGAGTGGGTTCAGACAGTGGCACAGAGTGGAATAGTGTGTGGCCACACACCATAATGATTTCTGTCTCAAGTGTCTAGACAATCACACGTGCCTATGGGTGAAGCTCAGAGAAGGAAAACTCTGATTCCAAAAAACCTCCGCTGCCTTGCGGCATACCTCTTCAGGGGAAAGGCTAAGGGAGTAAACCCCAACAGAAAATCCGGAGCCGGAGTCCCTAAGGCGGTTTGACGTTGTAGTCAACACCGGCAACTCCTGCGGCGCACCTGAAGCCAAGCTGTATTGACTCCGTCTTTCCCTTGGACCCTTCAGCTGCGAAGAGAGGGGGGGTCTGCTGCATGGGCAACAGCAGACCCTCCATATTACCCTGCCCAGGCTCTGTAGCTTCAGCGTCATCGCAAGATGTCGATTCAACACGGGAGGAGACAGATACTACCATGTCACTCCCGAGTCGGACTGCACAGCCATTCTCGGCGGTGCAGATGGACTCTTAAGAAGCTACACCATCGTCTCTCAAGACGGACGGCTGCCGATGATGGGTGAAGCACCTTTTTCTCTAACAAATGAAGAGTCTGTGCTCTGTAGCAGAGGTCAGGGGCACATCAACCATATTCCCAAGAATGGGTCACAGCAGTCACCCCCACATCCCCTTCCTACTTAGCAAGTACCGACTTGGGTGGAGGTCTTTGTTTCTGTGGAGCACACATCACACTCACATGTATATTTTCTTTCTTTCTGTGTAGTTGTATCAGATGCTTTCTTTCTGTTCCTTATATGCCAGGCCCATGTTGATTCTTTACTGAATCTCATTTCATCCTCACAGTGAGATCATGGGGGAGGTTCAGTTACAATCCCCAATTTCCCAACACAAACACTAAGGCTCGAAGTGCTGACATGCCTTAGCCCAGGTCACCCAGTTAGTGTGTGGCAGAGCCAGGATTTGAATCCAGATTGTCTGTCTCAGTTGCTTTAGCTCTAATGCCCTACCCTTGTGCAAATCAGAGGAGGAAATCCAATCAGACAAGAGACAGAGAGAAGGAAACCAACAGTGACTGAGGCCCTATACTTATATGTCTGTTTCTGAGCTCTTCAAGGGGTGAAAGTTCTTTGTTCGTTCCCTCACCCTGGCTGGACCGTCTCCTGGGCTGTCTGGCCCCTCTTCTATTCTGCTAAGAGACCCTTCCTATTTCCCAGATATATCAGGAACAACTTACCCTTTGATTGGAAAGGGGGCTGGTTGAGTTCCTCTTTAGGGCTCAGTCCTGGTAATGGGAAGGAGCAAAAGCAAATGACAGAAACAAACTCCATGCTGCTAGTGAGAATGTGCATTGCATTCTTTTCTGCCTTTGACTCTTGATACCTGATTTTTTTAAGTAAGGATGAAGGAGAACCATTCATAAGGCAGTTATGTCTCGGGGCCAAGGTGACCAGACCTTCAGTTGTACAATAATATGGCCATCCCACATTATTGTTCCACAGTGTAGAAATTTAGGGAGCATGCATAAAAATGCAGAAGTGAAAGGTTTCCAAACAAAGCTGCTGGGAGCTTAGAAGCAGTTCTACATGCAGGGCACCCCTGGTGCCCCCTTGGGAAGAGCTCTGGGGTAGAATGGTGGCTTCCCTGGCTTCCTGGTGTGCACTGTTCCCTCACACAGACGACTGAGCCCAGCTCCCTTTGGTGATACAGACCAGATTGCTCAGCATAGCTTTGTCCTGATGCAGTCAAGGGAAATTAGTCAACTGCAAGCTTGGATGATGCCACTAACAAGCTGGCGGATGTTCAGAAGAGCAGATTCCTCCACTGTGGCCACAGCTCACACAGTGACGCGAGCATGGTTTTGATTACTGCACATGTTCCTTCCTGATGAGGGCAAGAACTTCTTGGTCTTCTTTACTTTTAAGTCCCCTCTGCAGCCCCCCACATGCACAGGCCTTTACATTAGCAATGCAGTTTCAGGTCTGTTGCCTCATTGGATTCTCACAGGGACACCTGGAGGGTAAACAGAAGATGAATTAACACCTTCTTATGCATAAGAATCTGAGATCAGAGAGGTTTCGTGAAGTCCCCAGAGCCACACAGTAAGTACATGGCAGGGGCAGGACGTGGACTGTGTCCAGACTCCCAGCTTAGACTGTACAATCCCAAGAATCAACTTTGAAACTGTGCATTAGGCAGCACCTAGATACAATTTTTAAATTTACCTGGAAAATGGAATTGGAAATTTGGGGGCTGCAGGCTATGAAACAACTGAGTGAAGGCTGTTCAGCATTTAGGCATCTCATAATCTCATGGGATAAGCCCGGAGGACACACCTGTAGTGGTTCAGCAGCGTCCCCAGTGACCCATGCTGGCTGCATCTGCCCTCTCTGTCTCCCTTGAGCTTTGCTCTCCACTTTTACTCTTGCCCTCTCATGGTTGCAAAATTAGTTTCAGTTGTATGATAGCATCCCATGTGTGAAAGAAGGTAGTGGAAGTTTTTCTTTAATGGGAAGAAAACAATTATTTGAAACTACCCAGAAAACTACCTCTTCAAGTTTCATAGGCTGAGAATGAATCACTAGACCACCCCTCTCGGCAGGACAGGCTATAAAAACATATGTCCAGCAGAGGGGGACCAGTCAGCTGTGACTGGCTCAGACTGATTAGGCTTTAGGCTTCAGAAATAGATATATTGTCACCCTGAACCAAATCAGTCAACAGTGGAAGGGAGGGAAGGGGCAATCCAATATGAGTCAAGAACTCTGGAAAAGCCTTTCTTCAGATTGGACTGTGCAGTCGCTTCCTGGATCCTGAGATGATGTTCTGTTTGATCACAAAAAAAGTTGCACTCCCATTTGTCAATGGCTAATTTAGGAATTGTGTAAAATTATTTTTCTTCATGCCTCATCAGAGGAGATCTAAGCTCTAAGACCATCGAGCTGTAATTTTTCAAACGCTGTCATATGACTAGATTAAGAACAAAGGTTAAAGAAGGAGCAAAAATCAGACTGATGAAAAACAGAGGCTTGGGGACCAGAGAGGAGGAATTGAGGGCTTTGTCACCCTGAGGTCAGTGGCTGTGATGTTAGACTACCTGCGATTGAATTAGAACTCCATCCCTTATGTATGATTCAGGCAAGTTGATCATCCTTGCTCTGCCTCAAGTTTCCCCACTTGAGGCTGAAATAGCCTGTGGATAAAGTCTAGCCTGTGTCAAGATGAAGCAAGTGCTGATATTAGTATTATCACTAGTCCTTCTTGCTTGTAAGCACCTCAGCACGTGAAACCCGATGCATCTCAGTTGCTGTTGCAGCAGCTGCAAGCCTGGTCCTCTTGAGTCCGTCCCTGCAATGTGTCTAGAGTAGGTGTCCCAAGCTTATCTCTTTATTTCACTCATCCCCTTGCTCACAGCCTGGCATGGTCCCCCATGCTTACAGACTTGAAGTCCAGACTCCTTAGCCAGACTTTGTGCATGCTCTGGGCCCATGAGAGATGGTTCTGGTTTCTTCCCTGAAGAACTCCAGCTGGGCCTTCAGTCAAGCAAGTGGAAATTCCATGACACTCTAATTAAACAAATTGTTCTCGGCAACCACTGTGAGCCCAGCCCTGTGCTTGTTACAGAGAATACACTGAAGAATCAGACATGGATTCTGACAATGTAGCCTCATCTCCTGGTGAGGGATCCAGGCACCAGGTAACTAGAATTTGAAAGTATTCAGGAGAGGCACCTCACATGCCCCAGAGAAGGCAGGAATGAGCTGACAGAGAGGCTGAACAGGAGTCAGCCAGGAGATGCCAGAGCGAGGGCTCCTGGCAGAGGGCTCAGTGGTAGAAGACCTAAAGGAAAAGACAGGACAGGACAGAGGACAGGAAGGGATTTAGGGATAGCCAGTGCTAAGGTCATGAGGGAGGACTAAGGAGTAAAGATGTTAGAAAGGTCAACTGATGCCAAGTGTGCAGAGCCTTGCCAAGCCCTGAAGAGCAGTTGGAACTCTAATGGGGTTGACAAGAGGTGACATAATCAGATTTATATTTTGGAAGGAGCAGCCTAGCTACAGTACAGGGAATCATGCTTGATAAGAGAAATGAAGAGAAGAACACTCAAATTTCTACTTCCTAGTTGTGAACTTTGGACAAAAACAAATGGTCTTGTTCTGGGTATTCTGGGATTAAAATGATGGTATGAAGGTGGTGTCACTGTACATGAGTAGTGTTGTGACCAACACTTGCACAGCCTCCTAGAGTGACTAGGGAACATCAAGGACTCTCCTCTCTCTGTCTGCACACACGTGGGACCCACACATGATTTCCTTGGCTCAATGAAGTCAAAGACAGGAGCTGGAGCTCCATTTGTCCAAGTCTGGGGTGCTTTATAGATCCCACATGGGCTTTGTACTATTAGCCATGCCCAGGGTACCCCAGTGTTTGGAGCTGCCCCTGAAGGACTATCATTTAACTGTGTGCACCCTGAATACTGCCAGACACCAACATGTGCTCTAGAAGTTTCTTCTGCAAACAAGAAAAGAATAAAGTCTGCTTTGACACATGAACATGTTCTCTAGGAGCACCGACTGAGAAGCCACCTTATGTGAATGAACTGAGCCTGTGATCATGCTGCTTTTTTTTGGGTGTGTGTGTATCATTAAATTATTAAATAGGACTCTTTAAATGCTTAATTGTTTCCTCTTGGCTGTTTCTTTCCTTTGCAGTATAACGCAGAGCTTCATTATGTGGAACCATGCCTGAATGGAACGTTGGTGCAGGCCGACAGGACAAACAAGGAGGTGAGACCTGCTGCGAGGTTGGGTGGGCCCATCGGGGTCACAGCACACCCCTGTCTCCCCCATGGTGATCACCTACAATGATTCTGTCTTGACTCTTAGAAACTTATCAAATGTACAGCTCTTTCACTGAGGGCCTCAGAAACCCAGTGTGTGGAACATTTAGGAAGAGGCACAGATGAAATCATGGCAGTAAAATGATTACATTGAGTTCAGAGGCTCGCTAATTCTAAAACAATCATGTTGATTTTTTTTCTCTTTTTCTCTAAGAACATCCTCTGTTGTGCTTGACACCATTTAAAAATGACTTTTGCTGAGATTTTAAAGAAAAATTGAAGTCACTCATTATATTATTATTGCATTTATTACAATTAATTAAATAATTGTTGGGGTAGCTATTAAAGTAACTTGTCTCCTGGATTAGAAGGTAAATTTTAACAAGGATAGGGATGATATCTGCTCTCTGCTGTATCTTTAATTCTCCAAACATTGCCCACTCCATAAATACTATGGAACAAAAGGAAGATGGGCTAAAGAAGGACCTTACTTAAGAAATGGAATAGAAGTTTACCTGCCAGTTAGAGCATTCCGGAAAAATTCCCAGAATAGTGTTTTTTTTTTTTTAATCCTTACCCAAGGACATTGCTTTTCATTTCTTTTTAGAGAGAGAGTAAGGAGGAGAGAGAGAGAAACATCAATATGAGAGAGAAATATTGATCAGGTGCCTTCTTGTATATGCCCCAAATGGGGATTGAAAGTACAACCTGGGTATGTGCGTGACCAGGAATCGAACCTATGACTTTTCAGTCCATGGGGCGACACTCCAACCCACTGACCCATACCAGCCAGGGTTCCCAGAATACATTTCTATAAAAATAAATCTTTTTCATATGGCCATCTTTAAATTTATAATTACAACTACCACAGCTACCAATACCGCACCTATAGGGCCAGTTGAGAATTTAGATGGAAAGTATAGCTGTGACTACAACAATATTAAACATTCAGGAACTCATAACTGCCATTACTCACATTTTTAAAAAATATGCTTTATTTATTATGCTGTTACAGTTGTCCCAATTGCTTTTCCCTTTGTTACCCTCCACCCAGTGACCCCCCTCCCTCCAGTAGTCCCCTGACTTAGCCCACGCCCATTGGTAGTGCATATAGCTCTTCTCAACATCTTCCTGTCTACTCCACTCCCTCCTACTATGCTTCTTAATTCCTGTACCATCTCCCTCCCTTTCCCCCTTTTCCCCCTCCCTGATGACCTCCCCCCAGTATGTTCCCCATACCTACAATTCTTTTTCCACTCTTGTTGCCTACTTAGTTTGCCTTTGTTTTGATTCCCTAGTTTCTGTTGTTGGTTGTTGTGATACAGTTTTCATTTTAATGTTCATAGTTTTGATTCTCTTTCTCCTAAAGTCCCTTTAACATTTCATAAAACAGTCATTTGGATCTGATGAACTCCTTCAATTTTACTTTGTCCTGGAAGCACTTTCTCTGTCCTTCTATTCTGAATGACAGCTTCATTGGATAAAAGTAATCATGGCTGTAGGTTTTTGCTTTTCATTACTTTGAATATTTCCTGCCAGTCCCTTCTTGCCTGCAGAGTTTCTTTTGAGAAATCAGCCGATAGTCTTATTGGGACCCCTTTGTACATAATTCTCTTCTTTTCTTTTGCTGCTTTTAAGATTCTCTCTTTAGCCTTAATTTTTGACATTTTGATTATAATGTATCTTGGTATAGTCTTCCATGGGTCCAGTATTTTTGGAACTCTCTGTGCTTCCTGGATTTGTAAGTCTACTTCTTTCCCCAAGTTAGGGAAGTTCTGCTTCATTATTTTTTTACATAATTTTTCAATTTCTAGTTCTTCTTCTTCACCTTCTGGCAACCCTATGATTTGGATGTTGACCCACTTATAGCTGTCCCATAGGTTTCTTAGCCTTTCCTCATTTTCCTTGCTTTTTGTTTCCTTTTTCTGCACTGGTTGACTGTTTGTTCCTTCCCTGTGTTCCAATTTGTTGATTTGATCCCTGGTTTTTCTTCCTTCACCACTTGTTTCATATGTGTTTTTGTTCATTTCAGCAGGACTAGCCCTCATTCCTTCCCTGTCTCGTTTAAGATTCACTGTTAGCTCTGTAAACTTTCTTATAACCAGAGCTCTGAACTGTGCCTCAGAAATATTTCCTATCTGCTGGTCTGATAGATCATATATTTGCTGTCTATTCAGCTGCATGATTGCAATCTCTATCATGATCCCTGCCATTCTGACAGTTTTGTGTTTATCTTTGCTTCCTGGGCAGGGCTGTCACACCTCCTATGCTATAGGGGGTGGAGCCCCATGCACTCATCACTACTGGGCAACCCTTCTCACCACACTGTGGCGCTTTTGTGGGGGCAGGGGTCTAAGATGGATTCCTGCTGTTCACTTTCCACTGAGAGACTGGGATTCTCCTCCTCTGTCCCCACACCCTCCAGCCCTCATAGTCCGAGGCAATGGGGGTCTATCTTCCCTGACGTTGGAATCGTGATCTGACCAGTTTGGTCTGCAGCCAGAGCTGCTCCCCAGGCCCTTCTCACCTTCCCTTAAATACGAGTGTCTGTGCTTACTGCCATTCCGCCCCTGTCGCCACAGCTGCTGCAGCCAGCACAGCTTGACCTCTCCACCCTGGCTTCACCCCTCCTACCCATCCGGACAAGCACCACTTGTTTATAACTTCATACATTAGACTTCCATGTAGCTTCATTTTCTGGAACTTCTGGTTATTTCTGGTTTTGTGGTAGTTGTATTCCTTCTTAGTTTTAGAGGGAAATGGAGCATGTCAGTCTAGCCCTCCATCTTGGCCGGAAGTCTACTCACATTTTTTGTTGTAACTTCCAGATGGGCACAATAAAATAATGTTTCTGCCCTGGAGCCACCATGAGGTGGCTGGGGACGATGGCCAAGGTAGGTCTGTGTGAGGGACTCTGCATGTGCTGGGGGGGACACCCTGGCCCAAAGAGGGGTGATATCAGTGCTGTCTTAGGTGCAGGTGGTAGAAGCTTCTGGTTTGGGCATCACCGAAGGAGTGAAATGACAGAGGATTGAGAACAACTGATTACAACTGGAAAACAGGTGAGAAGGAAAATATTTTTCCAGAGTTAATATCCAGGTTTCAATTTGAGGGGGAAGAAATGCCATAACAAGCTTTGTTTTAAGAGAGAGAAGCAGGTACATTGTAGTTCAAAGAACAAGTGTATCTAGGGAATGTATGTTTATGGTGATTTTCTAGGCTGAGGTAGGAAAATGACATAAACCTACAGGCATATTTTCCTAGGGACTTTCTCTTTGTTTAGCCATTGCCAGTGTCCGGATTACATCCTTTTCCCAATATCATAGCACTGGAATATTTTCCAAGCCTCAAATAGGTGTCCATTGATGGTGCTTATAATATTAAATAGAAAAGATGCTTAAAATTATTAAGACCTTCCTAAAAGGTAACTTCCCAATGAACAGAGCCAGTTTGATATTTGGAGATACAAAGTATTGTAAATGAAAAGATGGTTAGAGAAGATGGGCTAAAATTTTATTTAAAATTGTCTTTGAATTAATGGGTATTTGAAGTTTTGAGTATAAAAATTAATTCATATTTTTGACTCTACCAATATGGAGTAGGCACATTACAATTAGATTCTCCCCCTTACAAATAAAA
This sequence comes from Furipterus horrens, assembly GCF_987537825.1. Lineage (NCBI taxonomy): Eukaryota > Metazoa > Chordata > Mammalia > Chiroptera > Furipteridae > Furipterus > Furipterus horrens. The sequence continues at coordinate 96,270,697 of NW_028327177.1, read as the reverse complement.
ATCTCTGTACTTAACCATAATATATAATCCAAAATGCTCAGAATATGATAAAAATTTTCTTGTCATCTAAGAACCAGGAAACTTACAACATGAGTGAGAAAAGCCAATCAACACAAGGCAATATTGACATGAATCAGATGTGAAATTATCAGATTGATTCAACAATTAGGAATTCTCCTTTTTAATTTTATTATTTTTAAAGTATATTTTGTTGATTGTTGTTACAGTAGTCCCAATTTTTTCCCCTTTGCTCCCCTCTTCCCAGTAACCTGCTTCCCTTCAGCAATCCCACCCCCCTTAGCTCGTGTCCATGGGTTGTGCATATAAGTTTTCCAGTTTTACTCTTTCCTATATTATTCTTAACTTCCCCCTGTCTATTTTGTACCTACTAATTATGCTTTCCCCATTTCTCTCCCTTCCCCCTTCCAGCTGATAACTGTCCAAATGATACCCACACCTATGATTCTGTTCCTGTTCTTGTTTGCTTAGTTTGTTTTTGTTTTTATTTTTTAGATTCTGTTGTTGATAGTTGTGAGTTTGTTGTCATTTTAATGTTCATAGTGTTGAACTTCTTTTTCTTAAATAAGTCCCTTTAACATTTCATATAATAATGGCTTGGTGATTATAAACTCCTTTAGCTTTACCTTGTCTGGGAAGCACTTCATTTTAAATGATAACTTTGATGGATAGAGTAATCTTGGTTGTAGGTCCTTGCTTTTCATCACATTGAATACTTCTTGCCAGTCCCTTCTTGCCTGCAAAGTTTCTTTTCATCTGATAGTCTTATAGGCACCCCTTTGTAGGTAACTCTTTTCTTTTCTCTTGCTGCTTTTAAGATTTCCTCTTTAGCTTTAACCTTTGGCATTTTAATTATGATGTGTCTTGCTGTGGTCCTCTTTGGGTCTAGCTTGTTTGACACTCACTGTGCTTCCTGGATTTGTATGTCTATTTCCTTCACCAAATTTGGGGAGTTATCCTTCATTATTTTTTCACATAAGCCTTTAATGTCTTGCTTTTTTTCTTCTCCTTCTGGCACCCTTATAATTCAGATGTTGGCATGTTTAAAGTTGTCCTAGAGGTTCCTAAGCATCTCCTCATTTTTTTCTATTCTTGTTTCCACATTTTGTACTGGTTGGCTGTTTTATTTTTCTCCCTTATGTTCCAAATTATCGATTTGAACCCAGGTTTCCTTCCCTTCACCATTGGTTTTGTGTGGATTTTCCTTTGTTTTATTTAACATAGCCTTTACTTCTTTCCTTATGTGTTTGCCATATTTTAGCATATCTGTCAAGTCTGTGAGCATCTTCATCACCAGTGTTTTGAATTCTATGTCTATTAGGTTGGCTATCTCCTCTTTTGGTAGGTTGGCTATCTCCTTATTACACAGTTCTCTGACTGGAATCTTTTTTTTTTTAATGTATTTTATTGATTATATTGTTACAACAGTTCCAATTTTCTCCCCTTTACTCCCCTCCACCCAGCATCTCCCTCCCCCAGCAACCCCCCCCCAAGTCCATACCCCTGGTTTGTAAAAAATAACTATCCCCCCCTCTCAGATATTAAGACGCTTTGTAATCTTGTAAAGGACAATGGGCGAAGGTCTCAAGCTCCTCTAGCTGCTTCAAGCTGGACATGGTCATCGTCCTACCTACCCTTGGGTCCAGAAAACCCTAATAATAGTGGAGGTGTGGAGGGGAGGGTGGCCTTCCCACATGGGGAAGGATCGTGCAGACTCCAGGTCAGTTGGCTGTCTCCGGTCAATGGCGTGCTTGGTTTAACAGGCTGGCATCCTTGTTGTGTTCTGGGGGCAACAGATTTGGCAAAAAAGGTTAAAAGACATCATTCAATCCATAACTACTAGATGACAAAAGGCAGGGATTAATTTTTCAATGTTCCATATTAGGAGAAAGAAAAAAAGAAAAAGAAAAAAGGGCTTCTTTGGAGGAAGGTGTCCCAGGCACATCTCACCTGTCCAAAACCCTTTTGCCCATTATACTTAGTTTGGGCTGAGGGAAATAGTTTAGGTTTTCCCCCCTCTCAGACCTCTGGGCCTTTTCTCTCCAAGCCATTAGGATAGAAAAGAGAAACCAGTTTTAAAGTGAAGCCCACAGACCACCCCATTCTTCACCAACTCAGCCATTTAGTTCAGCCTCTGACTGGAATCTTGATCTGTTTCTTCTTTTGGGCCATATTTCTCTGTCTCCTCATTTTGACAGGCTCCTGTGATTGTTTGCATCTGTGTCTTAGGTAGAGCTGTTGCACCTGTTATGTTGTAAGGGGCGGAGCCTTAGGTATTCATCAGTACAAGGTGACCTGTTTCACCACGTTGTGGCGCTGTATGTGGGGAGGGGTCAGAGAGGGAATAATGCTTCTTACTCAGCACTTGACCTTTTTCCAGGCACTTCTCTCACTTTTATATGGGACTGGTGCCTCTCTAGCTGTTGCCCTGGCCATTGTTCCTAGAGTGTGTGGGTCTGTGTATGTTCTAGGATCATGGGGGCCCTTTAAACAAGCAGACTCTGCTGAGAGACTGGCAGGTTCTGCTTCCTCCCCAATCCCCACTGGTTTGCACAGTCAGAAGCAATGAGGTTTGATTTATTTTCCCCAGCGCTGGAACCATGAGCTGTGTGGTCTGGTCCGGTGATGGGAGTGCTCCCTAGGTGTCCCTCCCTACTTTTAAAAACATGTGACTGTGCTTTTGCTGGCCTGCTGCAGGCACTGCTGCCACCTCTACCACCATATTACATCCTCTCCGCCCCTCCTACCTGTCCAGATGAGTATTTCTTCTTTATATTTTTGTTGGACTTCATGCAGCTTGATTTCCTGGAACTTCTGGTTGTCTCTAGTTTTGAGGTAGTTGTATTCCATCTAGTTTTGGAGGGAGACACAGTGTGTCTGTCTAGGACTCCATCTTGGCTGGTAGTCTCAGGAATTCTCTTGAAGCAAACAAAAAAAACAATCTCAGCAAAGAAACAGAAGTTATAAAAAAGAGTCAAATGGAAATTCTAGAACTGAAAAAATGCAGTTACCTTTATTAAAAGCTCACTGAATCAACTTGGTAGTAGAGTGGAGATGACAGCAGGTAAAATCAGTGAATATTGGGACAGATCAAGAGAAATTACCCTATCTAAACAACAGAGAGAAAATGAACTGGTATGAAAAGATTTCCACGGTCATGTGGGACAATAACAAAAGAGCAAGCAGTCGTGTTATGAAAGTCCCAGAAGAGGGGAGAGAGAGAGTAGAACTGGATATATGTTTGAAGATATATTGACTGAAAACTTCCCCAAATTAATTAAAGGCATAAATGTATATATTCAAGAGGCTAAGCAAGTTCCAGATGGGATAAACGCAAGTAAATCAATGGCAAGACATATTATAATTAAATATAATTTGACAAGCAAAAAAAAACTTGGTAGCAGCCAAAGTGAAAGGACATGCTACAAACATTACTCATTGAATGACAGCAAATTTCTATGTGAAATCATGGAGACCAGAAGGAAGTGGCATGGTATTCTCTAAGTACTAAAAAATTTAAAAGAAGAAAATAACTTTCAACCCAGGATTCCATAGTCAATGAAAATACCTTCCATGAATGAAGGGGAAATGAAGACATTCTCAGATTAATGAAAACTATGAAAATTTGTTATCAGCAAATCTACCCTTAAAGAATGACTAAAGAAGTTCTCCAAACAGAAGGGAAATAATAGAAAAGGATTGAAACTTCAGAAAGAGCAGAATATTGGAATGTGAAAAATGGGAGTAAGTATAGTAGACTATCCTAATCCTCAGGAGGTTCTTAAATTATATTTGATAGTTGAAGCAAAAAATTATAGTATCATCTGATGTGGTACCCAAGGTCTATTGAGGATTATTTAAGACAATTATATTTTTAAAGTATTGAGCGTAAAGAGACCTAATTAGAAGTAATTTCTACATTTGAGTGGGATTCGTAAATACTGATACCAATAGACTGTGTGAAAGGTTACATATTTATAATAACTAGAGCAACTATAAAGAATATAATAAAAAAGAGATACTTAAACAATAACTCACAAGAATTTGAGAAAAGAGAAACAAGGATGAGATACAGAGGAAATGAACAGAAAAAGAACATAAATTGGCAGACTTATGCCTTAACTTAACAAATTATCTTTTAAAAAAAATATTTTATTTATTTATTTTTTATTTATATTTTATTTTATTTATTTTTAGAGAGAGGGGAAGAGAGGGAGAAAGAGAGGGAGAGAAACATCAATCTGTGGCTGCCTCATGGTTGCCTCACCTGGGGACCAGGCCTGTACCCTGACTGGGAATCGAACCAGTGACCCTTTGGTTCACAGGCCAGCACTCAATCAAGTGAGCCACACCAGCCAGGGCATGCTGGATTATTATTAATTTATAATTAATAAATTACCTTTGATGTAAATGACCTAAACACACCATTTAAAGGATAGAGATTGATTGAGTGCATTAAAAAATGATCCAACCATATACTACTTCAAGAAATTCATTTGAAATACTAGGACATAGGTATATTGAAAGTAGAAGGATGGGAGAAGGTATTCAATGCAAACATTAATTTAAAATAGGGGTGGATATATTAGTTTCATATATGAAAAGAGTCATCTTCAGAGCAAAAAAAATTATTGAAATGAGGGAAAATACAGAATTATAAAATAATTAATCCACCAGGAAAACATAACAATTTAAATGTGTTCAGAGTAAACTACAGAGCTTCAAAACACATGAAGCAAAAATTAAAAGAGCTGATGATTAGTGATATTGGGCATCTTTTCATGTCTGTTGGCTCTCTATGTTTTCTTTGAAGAAATGTCTATTCAGGTCCTCTGCCCACCCTTTAACCAATTGTTTTTCCATTGTTGTTGAGTTGCATGATTTTCTTGTATATTTTGGATGTCAATACCTTATCAGATGTATCATTGCCTAAGTGTGTATTGATAGATGAATGGATAAAGAAGATATGGTACTTATATACAATGGAATATTACTCAGACATAAAAAAGAATGAAATCTTGCAGTTTTCAACAACATGAATAGGCCTAGAAGGTATTATGCTAAATGAAATAAGTCAGACAGATAAAAAGAATATCACATGATTTCATTTACATGTGAAATCTAAAAAAATAAAATAAAATAGAAAATTTATAGAACAAATTGGTAGTCATGAGATGGGAGAAGGGTTAGGGGTTATGTGAAAAAGGTGAAAGGGATCAAGAAGTACAAATTCCCATTATAAAAATAGTCACAGGGATATCAAATACAGCATAGGGAATGTAGTCAATAATATTGTAATAATTATATATGGTGTCAGATGGGTACTAGACTTATTGGGGATGGTTGCTTTTTAAGGTATATTAATGTCTAATGACTAAGCTACAAACCATAAACTAATATAATATTGCATGTCAACTGTAATTGAAAATTTAAAAAAAATTAATGCAGCTGGGAGTAGAAATAGAAAAGCCTGCAGTTACAATGAGGACTTGTTCACTTCACAGTCTTTGATTGATAGACCACTAAACCACTAAACTGAAAGTCAGCAAGGATATAGAAGAACTGAACAAAATTATCAACCAATAAGATCTAAATAACATTTATAGAATACTCTACAACAGCAGCATACATATTTTTTTCAAGTACCCATGGAACATCAACCAAGATAAAACATATCCTGGGGCATAATACAAACCTCAACAACTATGAAAGAATTGACATCAAATTGAGTATATTTTCTAATAATAATGGAATCAAACTAGAAATCAGTAACAGAAAGATGGCAGAGAAATCTTCAAATACTTAGAAATGAAGTACACTTCTAAATAATTCACGGATCAAAGTGGAGGCCTTGAAAAAATATTAAAAATATAAAACTAAATGAAAATGAAAAGACAGCATATCAAAATGTGTAGGACAAAGCTGTTACAGTTTTTAGAGGGAAATTTATAGCACTAAATGCTTATATTAAAAAGAAGAATGCCTCAAATTAATAACCTAACTTTCTACAACAGTAAACTTGAAAAAGGAATGAAAAATAAACCCAAAGCAAACAGAAGGAAGAAAATAATAAAAGCAGAAACCAATTAAGTTGAAACAGGTTAACAGCAGGGAAAACTCAATGACAACAAAAGCTGGTTCTTCAAAAAAAAAAAAAAGAAAAATCAGTAAAACTGATAAACCTCTAGCAAGACTGATGAAAATAAAAGGAGAGGGGTTACAAATAACCAATATTAGAAGTGAAATGGAATATCACTACAGATGTTGTGGTTATTAAAAATAATACAAAGATATTACAAATAACTTCACACTTATCAATTTGAGAACTTAGAAGAAATGGGCCAAATACTCAAAATCTACAAGCTATGAAAATCCAACCAAGATGAAATAGATAACCTGAGTAGTCCTATAAATATTAAAGAAATTGAATTCATAATTTAAAGTACCAAAAAAGAAAAAAATATTTTTGAGTCTTAGATTGTTTCACTGGATAATTCTACTAAGCATAAAGAAGAATTAACACCAGTTTTACAGAATTTCTTCCAGAGAAAAAAGAAGAGGGGGGAAATCCCTCAACTTATTTTATAAGATTGATAGTTCCCTGGTAAACCAGACGAAGTACAGAAGAAAGCTACTGACTAACATTACTCATAAACTTATAGCAAGAATCCTCAACAAAATTTTAGCATATCAAATACAACAATATATATAAAGGGTTAAGTACCATCACCAGACAGGATTTAGTCCAAGTGTGTAAGGCTGGCTCAACATCTGTGTCCAACCAATCCATGTAATGCACCATGTCAACAGGCTAAAGGTAAAAAATTATATGGTCACATCAATTAACTCAGTAAAGACATTTAATAAAATCAAACACACATTCACAATTAAAAAATAAAAGAAAACATTTCAGGATAACAAGAACAGAGGTATCTTCCTCAAATTGATAATGACCACCTACAAAATCCTACAGCTAATATTAAACTTAAAAGTGAAACTTTGAAAGCTTTTCCTCTTAAGATCAGAGAAGGCAAGGATGTCCTCACTCACAATTCTTATTTAATATAGTGTTGCAAATTCTAGCCTGTGCAATAAAATTAGGAAAACAAATAAAAGGCATACAGGTCAGAAAAGAAGAAATTAAACTGTCCCTATTTTCAGGTGGCATGATTGTATCTATAGAAAGTCCCAATAAATTTACTGAAAACACAAAATCCCAAAAAACTCTTAGAACAAATAAATAAGTTCAGCAAAGTTGCATATACAAGATAAATCACAAAGTCAATCACATTTTTATATATTAATAATGAACATATGGAAATATAAGTTTAAAAACAATACCATTTATAATCATTCCAAAGAAATGAATGATACAATTTGTACAGTTGCTCCATGCTGTAAATTACAAAATGCTGATGAAAGAAATCAAAGAAACCTTAAACAAATGGAGGGACTTACCATATTCATGCATAGGAAAACTCAACATAGTAAAGATGTTAATTCTTTTCAAATTGATTGGTAAATTTAAAGCAATTGGTATCAATTCCAGCAAGGCTTTTGTAGACAAAGATGAGGTATTCTAAGATTTATATAGAAAGTCACAGGACCTGGAATAGTAAAACAATCTTTACAAAGAAGAATAAAATAGGAGAAGTCAATCTATCCAATATTAAGGCCTAGTAGTGAAGAAAGGGTGGTATTGACAGAGAGTAAGAATATAGATCAATGGAACAGAAGATAGAACTTAGAGATATACCTATACAAATATGCCCAACTGATTTTTGACAAAGCTATAAAAACAATTTAATGAACACAGGATATTCTTTTCAACAAATGGTGCCAGAAAAATTGAACATCCATAAGTACATATACACATACATAGAAAACCCTTAACCTTGACTCATGCCTCACAACTTAAAACTAACTCAAATGGGTCAAAGACTTTGATGTGAAATGTACCTCTATGACACTCTCTGAAAAATAAATGTAGGAGAAAATATTTGGAATCTAGAGCTAGACAAAGAGTTCTTAGGCTTGTCACCAAAGCACAATCCATGATAGGAAAATTTGACATAATGGATCTCATCAAAATTTAAAAAAATTATGCTATGTAAAAGACCCTGCTTAAAAGGATGAAAAGACATGTGACTTGCAAATATCTTCCCCCTAGCTACAGATGATATTTTATAGCTTGGGGGAAGATATTTGATAAAGAATGAGCATATAGAGAATTAATCCATAACTCTCTAAAAACAAATAATCCAATTAGAAAGTGGGTGAAAAGCATGAAGAGACGTTTTACTGAAAACAACATATAGATAACAAGTACATGAAAAAGATATTCAATATCATTAGCTACTAGAGAAATACAAGTTTATGAGATATCACTGCACACCTATTAGAATGACTAGAATAAAAGAGTAAAAAGAATAAAAAACACTAAATGCTAGTGAGCATGTGAAGAAATTGCCTCACTCATACCATACATTGCTGATGGGGCTGTAAAATGATACAGCCACTTTAGAAAACAAATGGCAGTTTCTTATAAAACTAAGCATGCACTTATATGACCCAATATTTGCACTCTTGGGAATTTCAAAGAAATGAAAATTTATGTTCACACAAACACCTGTACACAAATGTTTATAACAGCTTTATTTGTAATAGCCAAAAACTAGAAAACAAGCCAAATATCCTTTAGTAGGGAAATGATCAAACAAACTGATATATATGTACATGGTGGAGGGGGGGCAAAAGTAGTTTTCTGTGAGTACACAAAGCAGTTTATTCTTGTATTATTATTTATTTAGTAATTATGCGTCTTATTTGTCTTAGTTATTATTTCATATTCTTATGATTTATCTCTTAAGTAATGATAACTGGTAATTTAACCTACTTTTCTCACCCCTATATATATAATGAAATGTAATTTTTAAAAAGCTATTGATACACTCAGTAACTTAGATGAATCTTTAAATCTTTGGGGAATGATCCTGAATGAAAAAATATTAATCCCTAAGTAATATACACTATATATAATATTCCTGCACTGACAAAATTATAGAAATGTGGAACAGATCAGTGGTTGCCATGGGTTAGAGGTCAGTGCCTATAAAAGGTCAGCACAAGGGACCCTGTGGTGATAAGACTGTTCTGTGTCTCTGCTCAATCAAAGTCAATACCCTGACTGTGATATTGTACTATAGTTTTGCAAAGTGTTATTAGAGAATACTAGTTAAAGGGCATATTATATCTGTGTTATTTCTGAAAACTGAAGGTGGATCTACAATAATTAGATCAAAACAAAAAGTTTAATTTAAAATGATCTAAAGTATATAAGGAACTCTTAAATGGGGCTTTATCAAATCAGTGTGAACAGTTGAACAATGTGTATTAGGTTACTTTAGTTATATGTAAAAATATGGATTGAAGTTGTAATGTTCTTACTTATGACTCATTTTATTTGGACAAAATCTCAGAAGACAAAGCATTTATCTTTCATTGCAATTGTGGGATATTTTAAAACAAAGGTGAGCTTCTTTGGCTGATTTGAACCACTTCCATTTTTATCATCAAATTGATGTTAGGCCATATACATTCAGGACTCAGTGGCCGGCAACAGACTAGAAAATTCATAAAAGCAAAATGGGAATTTATATCAGCCTTCCTAACTACAAAGTCCTGGGGTAAAAAAGACTAAACCCAAAGCCTTAAATGCAATGTCAGGAACCTTCCAGCCTCTCCCCAGTCACCTCCCCCATGTGTCTTCTATGGACTCTGATTGGTTCTTCAGGTCAGGTGCCCATCTGGATCCATAATTGCTTCTCTGGAAGGTGGAGCAGCCCAGCCAGCAGCCTGGTCCAGGTATCTGCATAAGGAAAAGACTGGGCATCCAGGCCACTACCTTAAAGGTAGAGGCTCAGTAGAACATAAATGAATGAATAGATGAGCCACCAGGAAGAGAATTGTCTGAATTTTTCATTTTTTTGCTTGAAAACAAAAGTATGAAACTCACTCATTATTCTAATATAATCAGGACAATCTGAATTAGGTTGTAAAATGATCTGATTCCAGGTTTGGCAGTTCTCACTAGTTTGTCTAGTTCAGGCCAAAGCACCTGAGTGGCAGCTTGGAAGCCATTTTCTCATGTTCTTTGTGAAATGGGGAAAGAGGATTATGACCTTCTGTGTAAACCTGTGTATAAATAGCACTGTGCACATTGATGCTAGCCTTTCATTCTCTGAGTTCAATGTGCCAAATCCTTAGGGGCATTCATTCTTCACTTAAAATATCCATGTCTATCCTGACAAGTTATTATGGCCAAATAGGTGAGAGTCTTTTCCACCTTTACTTTTTCATCTTATGACTATTTCCCTAGTGGCCACAGCAATGTTACGTTGTTAATGAGAAGGCATGGAAGGGCTTCTGCAAGGTGACATCTGGGATTATTATGTTATGCCTAAAAACTCAGAACTAGATCATTTTATTTAAAATAGTACTTAATAAAATTTATTTTAAAAATTTGGAAGAGGAATGAGAGAATCCCACCAAGTCTTGAAATAGAAGAAAAGGTTAGAGTAAAAATGCTGGCCTTGGTCATATTAGTTGTCTTGATTCACAGATTTCCTGTGATTTTGCTTGAAATAGCCATGACACACCATGCTGAGCAAGTGAGCTTAAGGTTTTAAGTTTTAGATTTTGACTTTTGAAAGTATTGTTTACTGCCTGGAGAGAATTTTGTTTTGCTGCTTTATGTACCAAATAACTCACATTTTAAAAGAAACCATGACAAATTGGGTGAGCCTGGAGCTCAAATATAGAATTCAAACCAGTAAACTCGTCATAATCTACTTCAGACCTTCTGAACCATTCATCAGACCTTAAAATGAACCTCCTGTGGTCTCTCTGGGGCAAGGGATGAAGGACAGTGATATGCTTTTTCTTTGGTTTTATAATGAAGATGTTTGGAAATCCACTGAATGTCATAGCTCTGTTTAAGATTCATTTGCAAATATTTGTTGCAAAATGAATGGATCTTAGAAACCCATGTAACTCTCAGCGTCCTTGCAGTTTTGATCTTATGAGATTACTGAATGTCCATGAAGTAACAAAAGTATACATCAGAGTTGCTAGATTTCCCCCAGGACTGTTTCTTCCAGCTTGGTCCTTGTCAAAGAGGACGTCTTTGGATTCTAAAATTTCTCATTTCTTGTGGTTTTGTGAGCTTCCAATGTACAGTTTGCCAGTGATATGGGAGTGATAGGCATGTTGTGAACTGTAGTCAGAAAGTAGCCCTCCTGCACATCAGTGAATATAGACTTCCCCGAACACCGCTGGAGATGAAGTTTGCAGAGAAAAGCACTAACCTATTTTTATTCAATTTAAACCTAATAAGAGGTAGTTAGAATTAATTGCATTGCTTTTAAAATGTCATGAGTACAGTAAAAGTAACTTACATAGGAAAATATTAGGAACTACTTAAAGGTAAACACATTCTTCTAGATCCAATATAACTTAATACAATGCAGCTCTAAATAGAAATAAAGTAAGTTTAGACTTCCAGCCAAGATGGAGGCTTAGACAGGTACACTGGGTCTCCCTCGACAACTAAGAAGGAATACAATTACCTCAAAACTAGAGACAACCAGGAGTTCCAGAAAATCAAGCTGCATGGAAGTCCAACACACAAAGATATAAAGAAGAAATACTCATGCAGACAGGCAGAGGAGCGGAGCCGGGGTGGAGAGCATGCGGTTTGGGAGTGGCAGCAGTGGTGGCAGTGGCAGGCCAGCAGAAAGTGCAGTTACACGTTTTAAAAACACAGGAGGGACACCTGGGGAGCATTCACAGCTCCTGACCAGACCGCAGAGCTCACAGTCCCAGTGCTGGGGAAAATCAAACCTCATTGCTTCTGATTGTGCAAACCAGTGGGGTTGGTGCAGAGGAAGAAACTGCCAGTCTCTCAGCAGGGACTGCTTGTTTAAAGGGGCCCCACAGTCCTAGAACATCTGCAGACCCATCCACTCTGGAAATGACAGCCAGGGCAACAGCTAGAGGGGCTCCAATCCCATACAGAAGTGGGAGAAGTGCCTGGAAAAGGGGCAAGTGCTGAGCAAGCGGCATTGTTTCCTCTCTGATCCCTCCCCCACATATAGCACCACAATGTGGTGAAACTGGTCACCTGTACTGATGAATACCTACGGCTCCACCCCTTACAACATAACAGGTGCAACAACTCTACCTAAGACTCAGAGGCAAACAAACACAGGAGCCTGTCAGAATGAGGAGACAGAGAAGTATGGTCCAAAAGGGAAATGGATCAAAGTTCCAGTGGAAGAACTAACTGATGAGGAGATAGCCAACCTAACAGACAAGGAGATGGCTAACCTAATAGACATAGAGTTCAAAACACTGGTGATAAAGATGCTCACAGACTCAACAGAGTCTTGAGTACAGCAAACACATAAGGGAAGAAGTGAAGGCTATGCTAAATGAAACGAAGGAAAACCCACACAAAACCAATGGTGAAGGGAAGGAAACCGGGGTTCAAATAAATGATTTGGGACATAAGGAAGAAAAAAACAGTCAACCAGTACAAAATGAGGAAACAAGAATAAAAAAAAATGAGGAGAGGCTTAGGAACCTCTGGGACAACTCTAAACGTGCCAACATCCGAGTCATAGGGGCGTCAGAAGGAGAAGAGGAAGAGCAAGAAATTGAAAACTTATGTGAAAATATAATGGAGGAAAACTTCCCAAATTTGGCAAAGGAAATAGACATACAAGTCCAGGAAGCACAGAGAGTCCCAAAGAAGCTAAACCCAAGGAGGACCACAGCAAGACACATTATCATTAAAATGCCAAAGGTGAAAGATAAAGAAAGAATGTTAAAAGGAGCAAGAGAAAAGCAGAGAGTTACCTACAAAGGAGTGCCTATAAGACTGTCAGATGATTTCTCAAAAGAAACTCTGAAGGCAAGAAGGGACTGGCAAGAAGTATTCAATGTGATGAAAAGCAAGGACTTAAGACCAAGATTACTCTATCTAGCAAAGCTATCATTTAGAATGAAAGGGAAGGTGAAGTGCTTCCCAGGCAAGATAAAGCTAAAAGAGTTCATCATCACCAAGCCATTATTATATGAAATGTTAAAGGGACTTATTTAAGAAAAAGAGCTCTAAACTATGAACACTAAAATAACAACAAACTCAACTATCAACAACTGAATCTAAAAAATAAAAACAAAATCCAACTAAGTAAATCAGAATAGGAACAGAATCATAGGTATGGGAATCATTTGGAGGGTTCTCAGCTGGGAGGGGGGAGGGGGAGAAATTGAAAAGTGGTGCAGGGATTAAGAAGCATAATCATTTGTTACAAAATAGACAGGGGGAAGTTAAGAATAATATGGGAAAGGGTAAAGCCAAAGAACTTACAGGCATGACCCATGGCCATGAACTAAGTGGGATGGGATTGCTGGAGGGAAGAGGGCTACTGGACAGAGGGGAGCAAAGGGGAAAAAATTGGAACTACTGAACAAGATAGTCAATAAAATATACTTTAAGAAAAAAGAAATAAAGTATGTTTAAGTATATTCCATAAAAGAGTAACAGTAGTGTGTAGTTAGGTTAAAAAAAAATAACTTAAATAACAGCATGCTTTGTGGTTTCTATATTGCTTAAAGAAACAATGGAGGAAAGGAATCAAGGAACGGGAAGGAATGGAGGCAAGGGAGGGAGGGAAGGAAGGAGGGAAGGAAGGAAGGAAGGAAGGAAGGAAGGGAGGAAAGAAGGAAGGAGTGTGAGGGATTTAGGAGGTACATTTGTGACATTTATTTTAAATTGTACTAAAATCATTTTACATGAGACAGCATTTAACAAATTGTTGAATGTTCTATACAGTACTGGTAACTATATGTACAGTATTGTATAGCACATCCCTAGAATTTACTCATCACTCACAGCTGAAACTTTATACCTTTTGAATAGCAAATGTCTTTACACTGAGCCCAAAGTACTTTTGCAGTCAGAATATGATATTTTTAATATCAGTTTCTTATTCTTAAAATTAATACAAATGTTTTTTTTTTTAAACTATTAGTGCAGGTCTGTAAACACCAACCCAGTTATTTTCCTATGATGTGATGACATCCTTTCTACTAATTTCCAGATAGGTTTTTTTCCTGATTTCTGCTTATTTAAGTATAGCCCTAGTTAAATGCGTATCACTGTAGTGGCTTACATGAATTAGAATACTGCTACTTCACTGTGTCTCAAATGATTCATAAAGCAAATGTCTCCTAATTCCTTGTGTAGTAGCTTTGTAGAGATGAAGCCACCAAAATGATGACCTTAGGGGCTCTTCCCGTGGGCGATATGCCCAGAAACTATGCTCAATATGGTCCCCTTTATATTGTATTATATATTTATATTACTTTAATAAAATTCACTTGTTTGAAGACAGTCAACCCACTACGGAGGAACTATGTAAATGAGTGAATTTTTACCAATTGCATAATTTGGGTTAAAATCATTAATATAGTAAAAAAAAATGTTAATCTTCACTTTAGTATACTGCCATGTTAATTGTGAATCCATTGTATGACTCTAGATCAGGGATCTAGAGCCCGATAGTAAATAGTTTAGGTTTTGTGGGCCATAGGTCTCTGATTTAACTACAGCATTCCCTCACTTAACACAGGTATTACATTCTAGACCCCCCTGCAATAGGTGAAAATCCATGAAGTAGGAACCTTACATTTATTTTAGTATTTATATATATTTTAAGGCTTTATAAGCCCTTCCCACACACTTATAAACTGTTCCCAGTCCCTTATTAACCTTTTCCACACTTTTATAAACACTACTTATGTTCTTAAACATATTCTGCACTCTTAAACCTACATAACTTTAACAACATACGTATACAGTACCACAAAATCCCTCAATATAGCAAAAAATCTGCAATAAATAATTAAATATAATATTTTTTAAAAGCCCATGATACAGTGAGGCCACGATAAGTGAACCGTGGTATAGAGAGGGACTACTGTAATCAGCTTTGCATTGTGGCATGAAAGCAGCTATAGGTAATAGAGACACAAGTGGGTGTGGCTGTGTGCTAATAAAAGTCTATTTACACAATTGGTGCAGGCCCATGTGGTGTTCATGCCTAGTGTAGACTGGACCAGACTAGAAGCAGAGGTCTGTTATGAAAACATTATGTTCAGGTTAGAGTCTTTCTGAAAGGCCTGGAAACTGATGGTTGAGAGCTGGAGTAGGTGGGCTAATATTCCTCACTTTTCTCATTTCAAATCTTTTGTTAAATGAGGCTGGATCTCTATCTTGGGCTGACTTTCAACCTTGGATAGATTTGCCTGTTAACTTATTTCTGATTTCTCATTTCATTTACATTAAACATGAAGGCAAGAAGACATGGATATATGTTGTAAATAGAGGTACAACAATAATATAGTACTTAATTATTTAGAAAATAATAAAGTGTTTATAATTTAGAAAGTAACTCTAATTTGATTCTCGTGATTATAACCACATTACTCACTATATGCATGGGGATTCCTGGGCCCACATGTACCTGATCAGCTGATTGAGCAGGGGAGTGGTAGATGGAGGTGCAGAGAGACTTCAGATGTCTCCTGCAGGTGCACACACTCAGTAAGCAGAATCACTTCGCTGATACTCATCGCATGTTCCGGATACTGTCCTACTCTCCTCACTACCTGAGCAGGTAGACTCCCCTTTCTAACATGGTTCAACAGTATTTTATTCTTCTGAAGTCATGCCATGTAGGGAAAAGTCTAATTTAGATTTAGATTTTAAAGGACCACCATTGAATGTGATGTGCCGGGAGTGTCTATGTGATATAAATTCTTATGGAGCTGGGGTATCCACCTTAGTAGAAAGGGCTGAATCACTGGCTTGTATGCAATATGAAGTGACCTATAATCCAAAAGTTTATTCATCATCTATCCCTACCCAAGCGGGACTTTGTTGAGGTTTTTATCTTGGACTTCTCTGTGGCTCCATGTGGCAGGTTCTCTCCAAGTGCTCTCTGTGTGTGTGTGTGTGTGTGTGTGTGTGTGTGTGTGTGCGCGCACGCACGTGTATCTTCTTGGTTCTACCACTCAGCTAAGGAGGTGGCTTTTCAAGCAAACTGCTTTCCTGTTGTTGCTTGGCAGTGACCTGGTGATTGTTCCCCTGCCATTTCCCCCAATTCCCAACCAGAAGACTGCCTTTTGTAAACTCTGTCCTATAACCCCAGTGCCTTTGATGGCCATACCTTGATTTGCCTTGTGACAGCTGTTTGGGTCCCAGTAACATCCATGCTTTGGTCACCTTAGCATCTCATCAAACACATAGATGGCCCCCTCTCCCCTAGGCTCCTTCTCTGACACCTGGTCATGCTGTATCAAGTTCTGTGGAGCTCTGGGGTAGCATTGATGAAAAGCTGATCAAATCTGAGACCCCAGGATGTAGTTATGTTCCCGTTTACACTTGATGACCTTCTCATACATATTCACACCTCATTGACCCAGAGCTTACAGATCTGTTCACTACTTAGGCTACAGTGAAAGAGCAAAGCTATTTGCTTTATATGAGGGCCCTGGAATCTCACTAAGAGTATTTATTCTTACTTGGCACATAATTTTAAGCAACTTGGTTATTAGCCAACAATGAAGGAAAAAATAAATGGTAGGAGGGTGGAACTCCCTGGAGACATCTTTCTCTTTCAGTACTCCTCATCCCAAGAATGTTTCCACCATTTACCCAGCTGCCCAGAACAAACATAGACCCATAAGTCCCCTCCTTATTCTCCAATTCCCACTGATTCTTCCTCTGCAGTAGTCTCTAGCCTCTCCCACATCTCTGCCCCAGCTGCCCTTCTGCAGTCCCCAGTTCCCATCATCATCTCCCACTGAATCTCTGCAGCAGCCTCCTTGCAGAGCTTCCTGCCTGCAGCTCTGACCCACAATGTGTGTGCCTCTGTGCTGAAGGCAGAGGGGCCTCGTTAGCCGCAGAGCTGCTATCTGCCTTCCCTGCTTGCATGCCTTCATCACCTCCCCATTGCTCTTAGGATAAGGCAAACTCCCCATTAATGAATAGAGAAGGATACTTCCCTGTTTGCCCAGTGGGGCAGTCCCCATATATGCCAGTTGTCAAGGTCTAATTTGTAAGAGTGCTACCTTTCACTTTCAAAAGTGTCCCTGCATTGGAAGATTGAATACTTAGGCCCTTCAATATCAAGTCTTCCATAATATGCCTCCTGATTATCTATTCATTCTCATCTTTTGATGGTATGACATTCCCCCCACTTCTCCTCTCCATTGACTTTCTCTCCCTGCAGCCTTTTTTTCCTCTTTTTTTCTGATCCAGCCATTTTGAAATTTCTCTGCTCTTGACAATGCTGTATTCATTGCTGTTTCCACTGCCTCTGGCATAGGGCCGGGATGTCCATACAGAGCACTGAAGGAAGGAAAGAGCACATTAGGTCAAGTCCGTCTTCTCATCAAAACCCTCCCAAGGTTTCCTGTTCTACCTCCTTTGAAGTGAGTGCAAGGTCTTGGGGGACAGCGTCCTGCCGGTCAGTCTGTGCTCTCCTTCCACTCTGGATGTGCAGGGCTTCTTATCAGTGTCTGCTGCCCCACTCCCATACCCATTCCCACCTCCTGAGGGCCTCCACACCAACTCATGTGCCTTGGAGAAGAAAATCTACTCCTTTCTTGTTTAGATCTCAGCCCAAAACTCACCTTCCCTGACCCTCTCCTCCATGCCACCCTGCTCTGAGTCTTGTGAGCCCTGGTTGACAGATATTTCTTTTTTTAAAGTTACTTGTTCACTCATCTGTCTTTCACTCACCTTCACCACAACTTGAAAGTCCCCTCTGAAGACATATATATTCTGCAGTTTATTTCTGTTGCAGCTCCTAGAAGGAATCCTAACCCATCAGAGGTGCTCAGATCATATTGACTAAGTGGATGAGTGAATGGAGAAAGGAACATTGGTTTTCTCACATTACTCTAGTTTAACAAGGAGTGTCAGATCTTTGGAGTAAAAGAAAAACCTAGAGGTATGCAAACTGACAGCTGAAACATGGGAGCTGATAGCCTAATGCTTGGAGGTGAGAGGAGACCAAACACTGTTTAAATCAAAGAGCAGGAGTCCTCAACAACAGCTTGGGACATCTAGGATTTTGATAAAAGTTACAGCAACATACATACTTGTATATCCATTAGCTTTATTATTCAGAATTATAATTCAAATTATTGGGGGAAATTAAATTCTGATCAATAGTTTCTATTTTGAGAGAGAAGATGAGTAATTTTAGAGGTGGAACTCCCTAATGGTTAAGAACTGGGTTAATGTAGCTGTGTGTCCTGGCCTCCGTGACTAACTATGGGACAATATGTGTCACCTCACACCTGAAAGCTGCCCTCTCTTTTTTCACTCAGAGATTGAGAATCAGTGGCACCCTTCCTTCCTATTCTATCACACACCCTTGGGGAAGATTTACTGGGAGAACAGTTTTAGAGCATTGTACACAGTGCCCAGCATCTTAACACATGTGAGTAGTTAATTATTTACTTAAGAAATAGTAATTATTAATGCTTTCTGAGGAAGTATTTCTGTCCCAAATGGTTAACATGTAGAAAGATAGACTATGTAAAGGATGAACTGCTGTTTTTTGGACCAAGCCACTTCCCAGAGCATCTCTCAGAGATGAGCCCTTCTGCATCCAGTTCTCAGGTGTAGGCATTACCACCTAAGACATTATTAATGGAAACACCAAACCACTCAGCTAGAATGTGCTGCCCACGGTTTCATAAATACTTAGATAACGATGATGGGAGTTCTACCTTTGAATGTGGCACAGAAATAGGTCAGCACTTAGATGCACACTTATGTCCTTGGCCATCAGTAAATAGAGCAAGCTCTGAGTAAAATGTGACTCAGTGACCCAGAGCATCTAGCCCCATCCCTGTAGACCTCTCCAGAGACTTGTGAGAATACTACTGTGTATGACTATAGTCATGAGGCTCCAGGGTTTTGGTCAGTATCTCATGTCTGAGAAACTCCTGTCTTACACTACAGTCCATGTTATTTCTATGGCGGGTGCTACTGATAGGAAGATTTAAAAGAAAATGCAACTGTCCAGAAGTCCCCCAGTATATTTTAAAACCCAGTTCTGCTGCGTGGCCTGCAGGTACAGGCTCCCTGGTTGCTCTCTTTACAGCAGGCCGAGACCATTGTGAATGCTACCAGGATGACAGGAACACCATCACGCCTACCGTACACTTGGGTGATGACTCCTGATTATCCAAAGCCTCAGCTTCTCTCTCCTTCCATTTGGTCATCACTGACTCTGTGGGAGAGGAAATCATGCCCTGTGATCTTGTATTTTACATTGGATGAAATGAATCCAGGACGTACTGCTCAGAACAAAAAGCTATTAGGAAGAACCATATTAATATTTTTTAAAATTTTTATTTATTGTTTTTCTATTACAGTTGTCCCATTTTCCCCCCATTGCTCCCCCTCCCACCCAACTCTTCTCTCACAGTCAATCCCCACCCCGTTGTCCATGTCCATGGGTTATTTATACTAGTTCCTTAACTAGACCCTTCCCCTTCTTACCCTCCCTTCTCTCCTCACCCTCCCTCCTGGTCACTGCTAGTCTGTTCCTTGTTTACATGCCTCTGGTTCAGTTGTGCTCATTTGTTTGTATTGTTCATTAGTTTCCTGTATGAGGTGATATCATACAGTATTTGTCTTTTGTTGCCTGGCTTATTTCACTAAGCATAATCCTCTCTAGTTCCATCCATATTGTTGCAAATGGTAGGAGTTCCTTCTTTCTTTCTGCTGCATAGTATTCTATTGTGTAAATTCACCACACCTGGCTGGTTTGGCTCAGTGGATTGAGCGTCGGCCTGCGAGCTAAGTGTCGCTGGTTCGATCTTCCAGTCAGGGCACATCAGAGAAGGAAAACTCTGACTCCAAAAAACCTCCGCTGCCTTGTGGCATACCTCTTCAGGGGAAAGGCTAAGGGAGTAAACCCCGACAGAAAATCCGGAGCCGGAGTCCCTAAGGCGGTTTGACGTTGTAGTCAACACCGGCAACTCCTGCGGCGCACCTGAAGCCAAGCTGTATTGACTCCGTCTTTCCCTTGGGCCCTTCAGCTGCGAAGAGAGGGGGGGTCTGCTGCATGGGCAACAGCAGACCCTCCATATCACCCTGCCCAGGCTCTGTAGCTTCAGCTTCACTGGAGAGGACACTCCAGTGTCATCACAAGATGTCGATTCAACACGGGAGGAGACAGATACCGTGTCACTCCCGAGTTGGACTGCACAGCCATTCTCGGCGGTGCAGATAGACTCTTAAGAAGCTACACCATCGTCTCTCGAGACGGATGGCTGCCGCCGACGACGACGAAATTCACCACAGTTTTTTGATCCACTCATCTAGAGATGGGCACTTGGGCTGTTTCCAGCACTTGGCTATTGTAAATAAGGCTGCTATGAACATAGGGGTACATAGGTTCTTGAATTGGTGTTTCAGGGTTCTTCAGGTATAATCCTAGCAGTGGAATTGTGGGATCAAAAGGCAGTTCCATTTTTAGTTTTTTGAGGTAATTCCATACTGTTTTCCATAGTGGCTGCACCAGTCTGCATTCCCACCAACAGTGCAGTAGGGTTCCCGTTTCTCCACATCCTCGCCAGCACTTGTTTGTTGATTTGTTGATGATGGTCATTCTGACTGGTGTGAGGTGGTATCTCATTGTGGTTTTTATTTGCATTTCTCTGATGGCTAGTGATGTTGAGCATTCTTTCATATGCCTATGGACCCTCTGTATACCATACCTGGCAGCCAGAACAATGGGCTTTTCTATGCTGATTACCCCGTCAGTGTGGGGTCTGCCCTCTCTATCTTTAATTATGTCTGAGGGATTAAACCTGTTGGCTTTTGCCAAACCTGGTTAAAACTGAGCTCTGAGAAATCACCAAAGGTTTTAATGCCATACTATTTCTTAGGTCTGGGTCTGGATTCCACGTCATCTTAGCATTTACTGAATCTAGGGGTAGAGCCTGGGGAGGAGGGACAGCTACTAGGGTCTCTGCCTCAGCTGTAGTCAGTGAGCCTGGAGAGGATGGATGTTCTGCTCTGCCCACCAACATCCCTGGCAGTGTAAACCAGCTGTTATAGGCTGTGCACAGCCCCAGAGTTTAATCATTTAGTTACCTGAAACACTTTAGGATCGCGGGTTGGCGCTGAAGGCATTTCCCAGGAAGGGGCTGTTCTCTGACTCCTGCCATTTTGCATCCTCAAGTAGTGTGTGATGCAGCCTGTCCCTCCCTGGAGGATGAGATAAAATGGCATGCTCGGGTAGAAGACCTGAAAAATATTGGAAGGAACTTCCTGTAGTCTTGCTCCCTCTAGCCTAAGCCCTCTGAGCTCTGCTCACTTATTCTTTAGGTCCTGTTGCTGATTCAGGAGCAGTCTCTTCTTCATTAAATCCTTTCCTTGCACAAAGCAGAGGCATTTTCACTGTGTCACTGTCTCTTTCTTATCTTTAGAGGGAAGATGTTTTTATATTGGTACTACTTAAAGGATCTGCCATAAGACTAGCAGCTTTTTTTGGGGTATTTATGTTGATTTCATGCTGGATCAAGTTGGATTGACCTCATTTAACAGCTAGCTGGTTCTTCAAGGGGAGAATCCAGCACAAATCAATGTGCCCTGGAGCTGATTTCTCATGATCATTTTACTGGGGGGTCAGAGGCTGCATACCTGGCTTTTCCTTAAGGATGGGTTTTGGAAGCTGCAGATAATATAATGTGTTGTGAGGCACCAAGAGAGCCACTCATAAATGGAGTCTCCTGCTGTATTTGCTTTTGACTTCCCTTCCTCACCAGCTGTATTAGCTTCCTTCATCATGGATTCATTGTGTGTACATCTAATGAGCTGTGTGTGGAAGATGTGGGTCTTAGAAGGAGCAGTTCACCCCATGCAGCCTGGATCCACCGTCTGGAGCCCTCCTTGTCCTGATACTCCCGGGATGGGATCCTATACTTGATCTCCTTGCCTGTAGGTTTCTTGACTTCTGATTCATTTTTACTGATGTCAAATATTACTTTTATTATTATTTTTCATGATGCCAGATCACATATCCAATGTCTTGCCCTTGGAATTGTGTGATTCAGAGTTGTGGGCCAAGACCACACTCTCACCATATCTTCATCACAGGCTCATCCTGCTGTATGAGAGTGGTCACATGTCACTAAAAGCATTTTGACTTAATATTTTCTAGACCTGGCCGGGTGACTCAGTTAGTTGGAGCATTGTCCCATACATAAAAAGTTGGGAGTTCGATTCCTGGTCAGGGCACATACCTAGGTTGCAGGTTCAATCCCCAGGCAGGACACGTACAGGAGGCAACCGATTGATAATTCTCTTTCACAACAATGTTTCTCTCTCTCTCTGTCCCCCACTTCCCCTTGCTCTAAAATCACTAAACATATCCTCGGGTAAGGATTATATTATATATATTATAATATATATGTGTGTATATATATATATATATATTTTTTTTTTTTTTTTTTCTTTCTAAATTCTAATTCTGGTCATTGAGGTGGTGGATGACCAAAATTGGGCAGCCAGGCCTAAGAATCCCATGAATAACATTTTTAAAAAATGTAGTCATTCCTGAGCCTAGGAATATACTGAATCAAAACCTCTTAGCCTGGAGCTCAGGATGATTTTTAACAACTTTGCAGGGAATTCTGTTGCAGTTGGCCCACAAACATACTATTAGACACTGCTGGGGTCTGATATAACCCCAAATCTTATGCTGAAGTCACCTACAGAAACTAGCCATTCCGCTTGGATTTGTTTAAATATAAAAGCTTCATGAGCACGAACCTTCTGATCTCTCATTATTGCTGCCATTCCAAGCCTGGGAGCCTGATTTAAATGTATGACTCATTTTTGGAATTAAAATATTAAGTGTTTTCACTGTTACAAGCTGCCTTCTAAATCATTTCATTTTTTCTTGATATTTGATGTCAGTTAGTTTGAATAAGTAGCACATCAAACTAATAGTTGTGAAGATCTCTATGTGCAGTTCCCAGTTACAGAAAAATTTCTGTGTTCTTATTTTGGCCTTTTAGAACACTGGGAAGTAAAACCAGGCATTAGTGAACATGGGAAAACATTTATGTAGAGACAAAAAGAGTCAGTGAGTGGACGTAGTCTTCTAATACAACACCAGGTTCCAAGCCTCAGCTTCCATCAGGACTGGCTACAAGATTTGCAGGGCCTAGTGCAAAATGAAAATTTAGGGCCTTGGTTCAGAAATAAAGAATTTCAAGATGGCAACAGAAGAGCATTAAGGCAAATAGCAAGCACTCCTAAACATAGGCTCTTGTGTGATGCCAACCATGGAATCGGTCTCAAATTTATTAGCTCTGAGAATAAATACTTCCTCTTTTTTACTTGTTTATAACATGTCTTCAAAAGAGCATGTAGGTAATAAGAAAAGAGTCCTTAATTATTGTAGAAATTTGAGGTAGGTAGACTGAGTTTTAGGATTTCATTTTTATTACTAGACTTTTTTAAAACTAGTATTAAAGTGGTTTCCACTTCACGTCTGATGTGAAAGTTGATCTGACCACTAGAGGAGGCACCTCTTCTTTACTCACCTCCAGATGGGACCTGGATGGAACCCTTTAAAAAAACCCAGCCCCATAACCTGGGATTTCAAACTAGAGTTGAAGCAGAGCAGTGTCTGCTGTTGTTTAGACATTCCCGCTGTCTGAAGTTGAAGGTTTCTGTGGGTGGTCCCCCTCTGTTCGGTGTCACTATCAACAAACGTGTGGAAAGAAGAAATAACCCCAGAGATGCAGGCAAGCTTCAATGAGGTCTGCCTTAATTGGTGAGTCAGTTGCATTTGTAGCACAGGCAGAATCAATTAGGGAGCGGGGCTCAGAGGCAGCGCTGGCCCCGCGGCCCACCCAACACAGGGCACCGAGCTCCCGCGGTGGCTCCACCCAAAAGGAAGAGGTGCTGTGCCCACCCCTTCCAAATAAGGCTCCAGGACTGCTGAGTTCCCCTATTTCTTTTATTTCCCTTATCTTCCAAGGGTTCCTCCTACCTGCCATCTAGCCAATCTCTTCCTTTGTTTCAAGGGCCTGCCCCCTGAGGTGTCATTGGAGGTCTTTCTGGCTTCCTTGAACGCAGGGGCCCTCTTTTCATCCCTGTCCCTACTGCTCCAGGCCCAGGGTCAGGCATCTAATGCTCACTGGATAGTGTGTCCCTCTGTCTGTCCCATAGAACATGCTGGTATTGCTGGCAGGTTGGAAGGTGGTTTCGAGGCTATGATCACAGAATATGGAATTGTTCCACAAATACAGACTTGCTGAGAAGAGAGGGTTCATCCATAGCAGTAAGGCTTTGTCTGTATAATGATGCTTTCACATTAAAAAAGAGGATTTAAAAAATTTCTTAATATACAAAGTAATCAAGAATATGGAAAACAACAGAAAGAAAATTTTAAAAGTTACATTGTAGTCCTAGTATGAAAAAGTCCCAACTATAATATTTTTATGTTTATCCTGAAGACTATTATGTCAGATATATATGCTTTTAAAAAAAAGGTAGATTGTAAATTATTTTATGTACTGAAAATTAACATTAAGTTGTGACAATCTTTCCAGACCCTGAAATATTCTTTTACAGTGTTTTAAATGGGTGCATAGCATTCCAACCTCCTTATTGTTGAAAATATAGTTTGCTTTCATTTTTTTTTGTTATTATAAACTGCTGTAATGAGCATCTGTATAAATATTTGAGTATTTGCTTAATTCTTTAGAAATAATTTATAGAATTGAAATTGGGTCAAATGATATTTAACTTTTGCACATGTGTGAGTCTTTTTATACATATTAGTTTGTATAAAAAAATATGTACCTGGCTGGTTTGGCTCAGTGGATTGAGCATCGGCCTGCGAGCTAAGTGTCGCTGGTTCGATCTTCCAGTCAGGGTACATCAGAGAAGGAAAACTCTGACTCCAAAAAACCTCCGCTGCCTTGCGGGATACCTCTTCAGGGGAAAGGCTAAGGGAGTAAACCCCGACAGAAAATCCGGAGCCGGAGTCCCTAAGGCGGTTTGACGTTGTAGTCAACACTGGCAACTCCTGCGGCGCACCTGAAGCCAAGCTGTATTGACTCCGTCTTTCCCTTGGACCCTTCAGCTGCGAAGAGAGGGGGGGTCTGCTGCATGGGCAACAGCAGACCCTCCATATCACCCTGCCCAGGCTCTGTAGCTTCAGCTACACTGGAGAGGACACTCCAGCGTCATCGCAAGATGTCGATTCAACACGGGAGGAGACAGATACCGTGTCACTCCCGAGTCGGACTGCACAGCCATTCTCGGCGGTGCAGATAGACTCTTAAGAAGCTACACCATTGTCTCTCAAGATGGACGGCTGCCGACGAGTTTGCTTATTTCTTCAACAAATATTTGAGTTCCAGGCACCATTGCTGTTAGGGTATAATTTGAAGAAGACTGATGAAGTCTCTTCTCCCAAGGAAATGTTAAGTTCTGATGTGAGACAGATAATAACCAAAGTGATTATTAGACCCCCACATAAGACCCCAGTGATACCAACACTCACACCTCCAGCTGTGGTCTCAGCCCTGCCTACTCAGGGGGCCTGTGTGTTTGTCAACCAGAGTCTAAAGTTTCTTGCATCCAAAGCCAGACTTTTGGTTTCACATTCCAAAACCGCTCCGCCCCCAGTCTTCCTCATTTTAGCAAATGACAGTCACAGACTTCCAAGATTCAGGCCCTCAGACCTGGCATTCTCCTTGTTGTTCTCCTTCTCTGGAGAAGAAACACCCAGCTGCCAGCCCATCCTGCCACCTCTGTCTTCAGAACAGTTGGAATCTGACCATGTTCATGCTCTCCACCATTCCCACTATGGGCTGAGCCACAGTCCTATTCCCTGAGCTGTGACCCACAGTACCCTGACCGGTCTCCCTGCTTCCACCCACCTCCACCCCTAGCTCTTCCGAGCATCTAATCTGTTCTCCATTCAGGGGGCAGAATGATGCTTTGTCTTTTAAAAATAAAACCAGACAACACTCTTTCTGTATTCAACATCCAGCAGTGGCTCAGGGTCTTATAATAAAGCCAGTGAGTTACCCCTTATCTGTCAGACCCCACCTCTCTGTTGTCTCCTGCTTACCCAGCCTCAGCCACCCTGGCCTCTGTGCTGTTCCTTGGACTCACAAGACTTGCTGCCTCCCTAGGGTCTTGGCACTTGTGTTTCCTGTGCTTGGAAGGATCTTCCCAGATAACCCTGTGACGAGCTTCCTCATCGCCTCAGGTCTCTGCTCAAAGGCTGCCTCCTCAGCCACCTTCCTGATCTCTGTGTTTGAAACGCAGCCTCATTACCCTCTTGCCCTATGTTATAGTTGTTCAAAGCACTTGCCAGTCATCATCATCTCCCTCATGCACTGGAATCCAGACTCAGTGGGAGCCTGGCTCATAACAGGTCCTGATAAATATCTCTTGAGTGAATGGAACAAAGATGGAAATAAAGAGCTACATGCTGTAAAATAACACAACAGAATAAGAGGGCAGAGAGTAACTTGGTGAGGATGGGTTGGCAGTCAGGGATCCTCTCTGAGAAGTTGAAAGAAACCTGGGTGAGAGAAGGCCACATCCTGCCGGCCTCATCAGAGGTGAGCTGAGGCCATGCCGTGGCCTCTCTGAGGAAGCCACTGGAATGTGTCCTATGGGTGGTGGCATGATGTGATTGTACGTTTTTATAGAATCCCTCTGAGTGCTAGGAAGAGGACAGTCATGTCAGGTCAGAGTAGAAGCAGATGATCATAGAGGAGGGTCCTTCTCTGATCTAGGTGCATGAGAGTGGTGCCTCAAACCTGGATGATGTTAATGAGGGTGGTAAATAGTGAATGAATGGGTTAAAAAATAGACTACTGGGAGATTTCATGTGGACAATGACAGAAAGAGATTATGTACCTTCAGGGGGACTGTGCTAGTTCTTATGGTCATGTAAGTGATGCCCCATCCTGGTGAGGTTGACCGTTCTTATGTTCTATATAAATACATACTACAGAGTATCCATATCCTATATGAATATACACTATACTGTACCTATAGTACATTCGTCGTCGTCGGCAGCCGTCCGTCTCGAGAGACGATGGCGTAGCTTCCTGAGAGTCTATCTGCACCGCCGAGAATGGCTGTGCAGTCCGACTCGGGAGTGACAATCCCTGCCGCACTTGGTACAGGTGAAGGCAGATGGCCGTTGTTGCTGCTGTTGACGCTGCTTCCGCCTCGATCTTTTCTGGACCGCCTCCTCGTTGCGCGCAGCCTCCGCGCGTGACGTACCTTGCCTGACCGCGAGCCTCCAGGCTAGGCGGTCGTCTGCTTGAACTTCCCATGTGTTGAGATTGATGGAGCATTGTGTCATGTCCTTTTTGCAGATGTCTTTGAACCGCAGTTTTGGGCGCCCTGTCATCCTCTTGCCTTCTGCTAGCTCGCCGTAGAGGAGGCCTTTGGGAATATGGCCTGTATCCATTCTTTTGACATGGC
The DNA here is from genome assembly GCF_987537825.1 of Furipterus horrens. Lineage (NCBI taxonomy): Eukaryota > Metazoa > Chordata > Mammalia > Chiroptera > Furipteridae > Furipterus > Furipterus horrens. The sequence continues at coordinate 96,243,048 of NW_028327177.1, read as the reverse complement.
CGAGCCACCTGAGGCGTCTCTCACTAAGAACTGCATGCAAACTGCTCATATTGGCTCGCTTCAGCACCTCGGTGTTGGGGACCTTATCCTGCCAGGTGACAAGCAGGACGCGTCGCAGGCACCTCATGTGGAAGCTGTTGAGTTTCCTTTCGTGCCTTGCGTAGGTGGTCCACGTCTCGCTGCCATAGAGGAGAGTGCTGAGTACGCAGGCTTGGTAGATGCGCAGTCTGGTTTTCTCAGTGAGGCTGGAATTGTTCCACGCTCGCCGGTTCAGTCTGGCCATAACTGTGGCTGCCCTGGCGATTCTCCGGTTGACCTCCAAGTCGACTGACAGAGAGCTCGAGATGGTGGACCCGAGGTAAGTGAAGTCGTTGACAACCTCCAGGGTGTATCCGTCGATGGTGATGCATGGGGGAGTCCCCGTGCCTTGAGCCATAACATTCGTCTTCGTCAGGCTGATGACTAGTCCGAACTCCTTGCATGCGTGGGAAAGGCAAGTGACTAGCTGCTGGAGTCCCTCTTCGGAGTATGATGTCAAAGCTGCGTCGTCGGCGAAGAGCATCTCACGGATGAGCACCTCTTTGACTTTGGTCTTGGCTCGTAGACGGGCCAGGTTGTAGAGCTTGCCATCGGATCTGGTGTGAATGAAGACACCCTCGCTGCAGTCCTTAAAGGCGTATTGGAGGAGCATGGAGAAGAAGATTCCGAACAGCGTAGGCGCGAGGACGCAGCCCTGCTTTACTCCGCTGCTGACTGGGAAGGCCTCAGAGGTTGCGCCGTTGTAGGACACCGTGCTGTGCATGTTGTCGTGAAAGGACATGACCACAGCAAGCAGATGTGGTGGACAGCCAATCTTACGTAGCAAGCTGAAGAGTCCGCTTCGACTGACCAGATCAAACGCCTTCGTGAGGTCGATAAAGGCGAGGTAGAGTGGTTTATGCTGCTCGTGACACTTCTCCTGCAGCTGGCGTAGGGAGAAGATCATGTCCACTGTTGATCGGCCAGCTCTGAAGCCACACTGGGACTCTGGGTAGACGCGGGAAGCAAGGGTCTGCAGGCAGGCAAGAGCGACCCGGGCGAATACTTTGCCGACGACGCTGAGGGGAGAGATGCCCCGGTAGTTGTTGCAGTCGCTGCGGTCTCCTTTGTTCTTGTACATGGTGATAATGTTGGCGTCTCTCATATCCTGGGGGATGTAACCCTCCTTCCAGCAGAGACAGAGTAGATGGTGGAGCGGCTGTAGCAGGACTGGTTTCCCGCTCTTTAGGATTTCTGGAGGGATTCCGTCGCTTCCTGGTGCTTTCCCGCAAGCGAGGTGGTCGATGGCTTTGCCGAGCTCTGCCGCAGTAGGTGGGGTGTCTAGCTCCTCCATGACTGGTAGGTCTGGGATGGCGTTGAGAGCAGTGTCTGTTACGGTGTTCTTCGTTGCGTACAGCTCGAGGTAGTGCTCGGTCCACCGCCGCATTTGCTGTTCCTAGTCAGTGATGACCTCACCTGTCTTGGACTTAAGGGGGGCAATCTTGGAGGGGATTGGGCCTGTTGCCTTCTTGATACCCTGATACATTCCTCGTGCGTTGCCTATATCGGCGGCTTCCTGGATGCTTCTGCACAGGTTTAGCCAATAGGTATTGGCACAGTGGCGGGCGGTCTTCTGGACTTTGTTCCTGGCAGCCCGTAGAGCTTGAAGTGTACTGGCAGTGGGCGTGACCTTGTAAGCCAGTAGGGCCTTCCTCTTAGCCTTATAATGTACCTATAGTACATTATAAGACTACATACACAGGGGTGTCAAAGGAGATTAGCCTGGTTACCTTTGATGGACTGAGTGGGGGTCCTCCTCTTTCTTTCCGGGAAAGTTCGAAATGTAGGGTTTTGAATTGTTCTGAAGTGTCCACACTAGGAAGCATGGGTAATTTCAGGGAGAGGAGAATCGATCATGATAGATTATGTCACCCCTAAAATTCTCCTGGGAAGAGGAAAGATAAGAGCTGCGGTTTAGCAAGGAATATGACTTTTTCTATGCAGATATTAATAATAAATAGGGAGGAAAATATGGAAGGAGTATGGTAACAAATGAATAAAGATGAGGATGTGATTCTTTGAGTGACAGAAAGGGTCACTAAGGAAGCTTGACGGGACCAGATATGTGAAAGGATGTTGTAAACTGTCAAGAACTATACTAATGCAAATCACTGCTGTGTAACTTTTTTTCTGGGTATGCCTAGTTATAAATAAATACATGATGGTGGTGATTTCACTAGCAGGTTACTTTGATATTCGTGGGTCAACAGGACAGATCACTTTCACTACTGCAATATCTGTTGCCATGATTATAACTAAATTTGGGTTTATAAAAGCGATGTCAGAAACAGGTATGATACACTTCACAACATTTAAATTTTACCCTGATAAGTCAAAATAAAACTTGTTTAATCTAGCGAAAGATTAAAACAAACAAACAAAAACAAAAAATCCTCTCAACCTGTTTTAGGTGTAAACTGCAGTACTATTAATTAGGATGTCTGTGTTCATTTGCAATGAGCTAGTGATCACTTTTGAAAATCTCTGTAGGTTTATACAAAAGCAATTGCCAGTGTTGTGGGAAAAAGATCCCTGCCTTGAAGTTTTGAAAAATGACTTTAGACATTTACTACAGCTCCATATGCAAGGAGAAATTAAAGGACCATCTTCCAGAGGCCAGGATTGCATCTCAGATCTTGACATCATTTTACAAGTTCTCCTTTATATGTGAATATGAACCATGAGCAACCCCACCCCACCCCCCAAGAAATTACTTAGGATCTGTAGGGAAAGAAGGGCCTTAACAGTCACAGGTCAATAAGCTTCAGAAAGTTACCATGCTTGAAAATAGATTCAAAGATCCATTTTTTTTAAAACAAGGGATTTTTAAGAAGAGGACTCACATTATTTGTGTGAACAAGTGAAGAAATATGATGTTGAACATTTCTATTGGAGTCAGCATGGTGGTTCAGGAGAGGAAAATAATAAGCATGTGCTTTACTTTGTTGAGTTTTTAACTTGAGGAATAAGTGTTATCAAGCTCTGTTGAGTATAGAGCCACCAGTCACAGGACACTGTCCTGAGCTCCCTTACAAGTTGCATCATTGTCCTCTGTGGGTATTGGGCTGCCCTACATCCACTGTCCCCTTTTGTAGAACCCTTAGTTTGAAATCTTGGCAGGACCATATGTTGACAAATCAGGGTCTCTTGTTCTCCTTCATAAAAAAAGGTTGATGAGACGTTCTGTCCAGGACTCTGAGAAGTCGGGGCAGGGAAGAACTTTTGGAGGCATGCTCATTGTAGAGCGGTCCCTGACTGCACCTGCATCCTGACTCTTCCCATTGACTCTAAAAGCTGTCTGAGACCAAGCTCTACCAAGTCAGTTTCTGTTGCGTGCACCAAAAAATGCTGATGCACTGGCAAATGGACTTCTTAGTAAATTAGAATTGTATGCACAGTTTTCACTTCAAGAGTGTTGCTGTCATTTGCATAGCTTCTCTGAAGGGAGCAGGATAGGTTGCAGCTTCCTGCTTTTAAGTTTTAGTGTGTGCATGAGTATGTGGCTCCTGAATAATATGTGACTTGGGTCTTTCATGGGCTAAAAATCTAGAAGGCTGCTGTTAAGGAATATAGATTACGTCAAATGTTTCACACTGTATGATTCTTAAGATCTCAGAGAAATTCTAGCCAGTGAGTTTCTGGGAAGAGTTTACTGACTTGAATTTCTCTGATATCTTAAAAATCATACTGCTTAAGCTATGCTGCTGTATTAATTTGCTGGATGGCTTAAAACAGCAGGAGTTAAATTGCCTTAAAGTGATGGAGGCTCGAAGTCTGAGAATCAAAGTGTCAGCAGGGTCATGTTCCCTCTGAAACCTGCAGGGGAATCTGTCTTGGCCTCTCCCAGTTTTGGGTGGTTTGCTGGCAACCTTCAGCATTCCTCAGCTTGTAGCTACATCACTTCAATCTGTCTTCACATAGTATTCTCCCTATATTTCTATCTTCACATGGCATCTTCTTATAAGGTTTCTTAGTCCATGCAGGCTGCTGTAACAAAAATGCCACAGACTGGGGGACTTCAACAACAAACATTTTTTTCTCACAGTTCTCGAGGCTGGGAAGTCCAATATCAAGGTGCCAGCAAATTTGGTATCTAATGAGGGCCCCCTTCCTCAATAGTAGATGGCCATCCTGTGGGGGAAGGGGTGGGAGCTCTCTGGGGCCTCTCCTACAAGGCTCTGCCCTCATAACCTACACACTTCCCAAAGATCCCACCTCCAAATATCACCATGCTGGGAATTAAATTCCAGCATATGAATTTTGAGGAGACACAAACATTCAGTCTTTAGCATAAAAGAACCCAGTCATGTTGGATTAGGGGGCCACCCTACTCCAGTATGACCTCATCTTATCATAACTAATTATATCTGCAGTGATCCTTCCAAATAATGTCACATTCTGTGATACTGGGGTTTGGAAGAAGTTTTAAGGTCCTCACCGTGTACCTTGTCCCATTGTGGACTTGTCTTCTGAGCTCATTCAGTACCAGTCACTGTTGTTCATACTAGAGGGACATGGGCTGCCTTCCAGACACACTGTGGTCTTTTTGGCCCTAGGGATTGGGGGATTGCTCTTCTTTGTCTGGTACTCCTTCTCTTCTTTAGGGAGTCATCCCTGATAACCCAATTCAAGGTAGCCCATGACCCCTACTTCACTCTTTCCCACCAGACCCACCCTACATAACTCTCATCACATGTTATTTTATCTGTAAATTAAAAAAGTATTTATTGTCTTGTCCCTCTCTTGTCCCCACTAAATAGGACATAAGTCCCACAAGGCCTGAGACCTTGTCTGATTCTCCTAGCATTTACAATAAGATGCTTGATAAATACACGTAAAGACCCCAAGAAAATGTATTCTAGCCCTTTAATTGAACAATGTTGTGAATTCTAGTGTCTGTCAGAGTCAGCTAAATGAATTGTCATTAAATGTAGTAAGGACTGATTGATAGCTGTGTATCATGTATAAACAACAAAATAAAGAAGAAATAATTTCACATGGATTTGTGAAATTTTATCCCAGCTCACTCAAGTGAATCTGTCTTTCAAGATGCCTTCACATTGAAACTGACAGTCCTTTGATAGTAGATAAAAGTGCACTTTAATTCTGAAATGAGAACTGGGTCTGGTCAATGTCTCCAGCCTTGGAACTAGTCCTCCTTGTCTTGATTTTTAAGGCAGAACAATAAAAAAAAAAAAAAAAAAAAGGAGAAGGGGTTTATCATGTCTAGTATCAGTTGCTTTCCTCACCTGACCATGTCGTGCAGACTTTACTTTCTTTTTTCTTTTTATATACTTTTCCATTCACTGGTTACATACAACAACCAGTACATTCTTCCTACCAGCTTCTTCTTTTATGCGTTGGGGAGAAGTGCTGGAAAGCAGTGTTTTCAGGGCTGCAGGAGTCATTCTGGGTACAGGAGGTTGCAATAGTCTGTAGAGGAAGCCTCAGTCAGCTCCAGGACTCTGAGGTACATGAATAATCTCATTCACAGAGGCTTCCCCTGCCCTTGATGCCTGCACTGTGGTCCTGCAGAAACAGACACATCCCCACACATCACAAATGAGGGGACTGGATCCCTGGCTTCTGGACCCTTTTCTTCACCCCCCTCTCCAATCCCTCTTTGCATCAACTCTGAGTATAAAAGGCCAAAATGAACACAATTACCTGGTTTCTGCATTCTCTAAAACAGAGTGCACCTGCCTTCCAGTTCTTCTGTGGACCTCTGCATCATGCCTTTTCTGATACTATTCCCTTGTGTAGGTTTTTTGAAAGAACATTTTAAATTTGCCTTGGAAGTGAACATAAAAATCTTTCCCATGTGTAGTCCTTGGAACCAGAGGAGCAAAGTGGACAAAAACCCAATTTTAAGATTGTTGCTAAAATAGTATTTTATTATTGCCACTGAGATTAAACACCAGTGGAGAAATTCCCAGGCAGAGTAATTGGAGCTGTGTGAAAGGAAAACATGCTTTCTGTACCTTCAGTGGCCATATTCAATTCCCACAGACTTATTTCTCCCTGGCTTCTGCTGAGTGTCCCAAAATTCATCAGTACACACAACAGCTGTTCCCAAGTGCACAGCACTACAGGTTCTTATTGTGCAATGACTTCCTGCATCATAGTAGTCCCCTCATATATCCCCTAGCAACATACCCCAAGTAGTTTAGAATTCCCATAATACCACTATGTACCTATCAGAATGTCCAAAAAATGTTCTGCTAATATCAAATGCTAACAAGGATGCAGAGCAATTGAATCTCTCAGGGGTTGTTGGTGGAACTGTGAATGTTTCAGTTGCTCTGGAAAACAGTTTGCCAATTTTTTGTAACTTTAAGCTACATTGACAACCGGACTCAGCAATCCTACTTCTGGATATGTAGCCCCCCAAAATAAAAATTTACATTCCTGTAAAAATATGTACATGCACCTAATCATCCCAAATGGAAACAACCCAAATATCCTTCAGCGGATGAATAAACAAATAGATGGTGGTATATCAATCCAGTGGAATTTTTTAAAAAACACATATTGATATATGTAACAGCTTAGACAGATATTAAGGTCATTATGTTAATGAAAGAAAAACAATCTTGAAAGGCTACATACTGTATGGTTTTATTTATATGACAGTCTCAAAATAAAATTACAGTGATTGAGAATGATTAGTGGTTGCAGGGGTTAGGAAATGTGGGAGGAAGTGAATACAATGCATAGGTAGTACAGGGGAGTTTCTTTGTGGTGATAGAGTAGTTCTGTATCTTGATTATGGTAGTGGTTATACCGATCCACTCATGTGATAAAATTCCATAAAACCATGCATCAATAAAATAATGTGTGTAAAAGCTGGTGAATAAGTGCTGTAGTTTAAATAGTATTCCATTGTCAATTTCCTGGTTTTGATAATTGTACTAGTAAAGGTATTATCACTGGGGGGAGCTGGATAAAGGGTATCATAACCCTCTAATACTAGCTTTGCAGTTTCTCTGTGAGTCTACAGTTACTTAAAAATAAAAAGGGTTTAAACATTCCCTTAATTATAGCTGTGAACAATTTCTGAATATTCACTAGTTTCAGGCTGTTTGCTCAGTACTGTACATCTATAATCTCATGACCTTCCCATCCACCCTGTCAGATGTGTTATGTGTTCCCTGTTTTATTGGTGAAGAGAGCTCCAACATCATATATATGATAAAGAGTAATAGGGCTAGGATTTCAACACCCGTGGCCAGGCTCCAGAATCTGTACATTTAACTACCATGGGGTTCTTTCTCCCTTACCAAGCTTTCTGATACAAACACCGGTGTAGGCCACGCCTGCCGGGGATCTCAATGCTATTGCTGAAAGATGTGGTTTCTGTCTTTGCTGCTTGCTACAATGAACGTGCCTCTTTCACTTTTAAGTGGTATGGCTCAAATTTCCTTTCACAATAAAGTAATAAGAATGCATTAAAAAATGCATAATCTAGCAGGGGCTTTCTTGCAATGGAAGTGGATTTCTGGGAGTAGGGGGACAGCAGTGTGGGAGGTGCAATGCAAGGAACCATGGACTCTGAGACCATTAAGTTGTGATCTGGGCTCTGATACTTTCTGGTGACTTTGGGCAATTTACTTTACCTTTTTGCACTGTTTTCTTAACAACAAAGCAGGGATTTTTGCCCCCCTGACTGAACAATTGAAAGGGTGTTATGAATGGAACTGTATCCGCCCCCCCCAAAAAAGTCCATATGATGAAATCTTAATTTCCATCTTCAAGCTAATCAGAGAGGCCTTAGTAGAAGGCAACCCTAATAACACATTGATCTTTGGGTCTCCAACCTCCACAACTGTGAGAAAATAAATTTTTGTTATTGAAGCCACAAAGAGTGTGATATCTTGTTATAGCAGCCTCCCACATGTGTGTTTTTCCAACACCACCAAGCAATTCTACAATTCTCAGCTATCCTCCAGACTTCTGATACTGTCCACCTTCAGAAAGTATTAGATCCCACAGGTTTAAGGACTCAGTCCCATAAGCCTATTCTCCCACCCTCTTCAGGCATCGATTTCAAATCAAGGCTGTCACCCATGCTTCTGAGGGGTTGGATAAACATCAGAAATAAAAAAAAGAAAAAGAAAAAGATCCATGATCCCCTCTTCAGATCTGATTAGTTTGCTAGAGTGGCTTACAGAACTCAGAGAAACAGTTCTCTGAGTTCGCCACCCTCCAGCACCTCCCTATGTTCACCAACTTGGAAGCTCTCCACATCCTGTCCTTTTGCGTTTTTATGGAGGATTTATTAAGTAGGAATCATTGATTAAATCATTGACCACTGATGATTGAGCTCAATCTCCAGGCCTCTGCCTTCCTAGGTCTTGGGTAGGGGCAGAAGTTTCAACCCTCTCATCTTGGCTGGTTCCTTTGGCAACCAGCCCACATCATTTAGAGCTTTCCAAAACTCATTATCATAAACTCAGGTGTGGTGGGAAGGGACTCGATATATAAATAACAAAAAGATACTCCTTTCACTTTGCAGCTCTTATCACTTAGAGCATCTCAAGTGTTTTGGAAGATCCGTGCTAGAAATGAGGACGGATGAAAATCAAATATGTATTTATTATAAATCACAATATCACACAGACATAGCAAACACATACAGAAGATAAACCATATAGGATCTGAAAAATATTAGAAAAATATTAAGTGCTGCTTGCATATCAAGTGACAAGAGTGTCAATTGAAATCTAGCTTCCAATCATGTTCCTTAGAAAGAGCAAGTACTTCTCTTCTATTAGCCAAACCAGTGTTTCTCAAAAATATATTTGAGGAAGCAGTAGTTCCATGACAAGATGTTGTAGAAGTCTTGGTGGGGAGCAAGGAGGAGGTAAGCTGACAGATTAATCAAATTTAAATAAGGTTCTTTGCTGCAGGACTTCTCAGAGCCTTCTAAGATGCTCACATGCATTGGGATTCTCTAAAAAGAATTTGATAGTTCATTTTGCAGTGTTTTCAAACTTCTAGGAAAACCATTTAAGCAAGTAAGTTTAGCAAGTAACTGTGTGGGAAATGCTATTGTGTTAGTTTGCTAGGGATGCCCTAACGAAATATCACAAACTGGATGGCTTAAAACAACAGAAATTTATTGTCTCAGTTCTAGAGGCTAGAGATCCAAAATCAAGGTGTCAAAAGGGACATGCTTCCTTTGAAGCCTGCAAGGGAGATGCCTTCCTTGCCTCCTCTAGTTTCTGGAGTTACTGGCCATCTTGCAGTTCCCAGGCCTGTAGCTGCATCATTACAGTCTCTGCTGCTGTCTTCACAAGGACATCTTCTCCCTGTGTGTGTGTGTCTCATATAAGGACACCAATTGTACTGGATTAGGGGGCCCATCCTAATGGACTCATCTTACCCAATTATATCAGCAATGCCCCTATTTCCAAATAAGGTACCAGAGGTTAGGACTTCAATATATATTTTTGGAAGACACAATTTAACCCATAATAGTTGTTAGAAGTATTCGACAACTATGGTAATGAATGCCCTACCTTTTACTTTATTGCTTTTTATTTTTGTTTTTCAGTATAAGCTGCTCATTTTAATCTTATGTTATTTAAAGCAGCAGATTTTAGTCAGCAGCACCTAGTGGAATCACATAATATTTTTCAAAAGGCCGGTCTCCATTCCCTACTCACCTTAAGATTTTGATTCATTAAGGGCTGGGTGATAAACTAAGGCAGGTTTGTTTGCAAACCACTGCATTTGAGAGACTAGATATTACTCTTTCTGGCTTCTTGACTACAGAGTTTTCCAGGGCTCTTATGTTGGATATTCTTTTCAAACACCCCTTCTCTAATGCATAGCTTTCGTAGTTTCTCCTTCACCAAAAAGCAGCACTACCCTCTTTGCAAGTATGTGGTCAAGATACACATCCCAGTCTTGTCCTAGAACACAGGGAAGAATATGCAAGTGAGGCTTATATCTGGGTCCTGACTGAGTGGCTCAGCCAAATCTCCCACATCAATAACCTTTGAGAGTTTTCCCTCAAAGTCATGACTGGGTCTGAGCAAAATTTGAACACAGCCATGCTGTTTTGAATATGTGTTAAAATTGTATTCTGTGCATGGCATCCATGGATGGGCATTGCACAGAGTTGAGCTGGGGTTTAGTTATATGACAGTTCTAATTGTTGATCATTTCTCAGATTTTATTTCTGTTCCAGGAAGTTAGGTGAAAGATCTTTGCTAAGCATATTTTAAAAGACTCTCTAAATTCTCTGCATGTCATTTTATGTCCCAATTCAAGGACTCAGGCTGGCAATGACTTCCCTCATAGACAGCATCCCCTTAGCCTGGTGGTCTTTTGTCTTTGTTCTCAAGATTCTCAGGATGCCACTTAGACTCGAATCATTCAGCAGTGAAGTCATTTTTCTTCTAAAATGCTGACCAGAAGGGGCTATTCTGTTAATTTAGTATGTCTGCTCTTGTGCTCAAATGAGAAGTATCCATAAAACTAGGAACAGGGAATACTGAGGCCTGGGGCACATGGGTTTTCAGTCTCTTTTCTGCCTTGGTACCAGAAAGGGGACAGAGTGCACAAAAGAATCTCTGCAAATTTGGACAAGAATTAGCACTTCAGGGAAGGCAGTATTTCATCCATGGTGCTCCCTTGAACATGACATTCAGATTTTAGCAGTATGAAAAGGGAAAAGATTGAAAAAAATAAAGATGGTGCCTACTGTGGACATCCATATTTAAATCATGTGGTATTTTCTTTGTTCAATGAATCCAGGAAGGACTACATTACAAAGATGAGGTTTGAAGAAATTGTGCTGATGCCCTCACTGTCCCATCCCAGACTTGGCCCCCTTCTCCTTGCTCTGCTCTTCTTAGGGCCCTGTAGGGAGTGAAGTGGCACTCACAGCTGGACCATCAGCAGCACTGAGAAGGTGATTTCCACAAAGTGCCTCCTGGTAAAGGAGAATTTCTTCTGGTCAGGGTACCTGTGACCTAGGTACCCTAGGTAGGCTACAAGGCCTTTTTCCTCTAGATTTGTTCAGGAAACTCTCTACTGGACTCTCCCTTTATTGCCATCACATTAATCATTGTTCCAGTGACTCATAATCATAGCCCGCCTGGAATCAGAAGTAGCCTGAAGATCCCGAGCAACAAAGGAAAATGCCACATAGATGGTGAAGGTGAAGTCAGAGGGCAGGGAGTTCTCAGGGAGGATCTGCAACCCACACAGGGGACTTACACTGGCTCCTGCTTTTATTAGATTTATAAGGAACATCTTCCAGATGTCAGATGATTAGCATATTTTGTTATTTTTCTCTGCATGATGAGACTAATGATTTTCTTTCTAAAGTTTCTTTCATTTCAATTAGAAGTGAATAGAAATGTGTTAATTAAACTCATGGAACCTACTACCTACCAGGCTGAGAAGCAGATCGCCCCAGGGCTCTGGGAAGATTCCCTAACAATTGGGGAGTATGGCCAGAGGTGGGCAGGCAAAGGCCAGCTTATTAGTTTGAGGAGCCCTAGTGGCTGATCACCACCTCAGAACCAGCCGAAATGACTGGCACCATAGCAGCAGGTATGACTGGAGAGCAATCCCTGCCTTCTTCAGACTGGCAGTGTATGTGTTGAAGAGGGGCCCTTGAGTCCCCTGGGGCTGGGAGCAAAGCGAGTGTCTCAGTGAAGCACTGTGAATGTAGACTGCCTCCAAGACTGGGCATGAGGAAGAGCAGCCGTGGAACCTGCACAGGTGGGTATGAGTAAGAAACATCACTAAACTGTACACACGCAGTCATAAGACCTTGGAGTCATAAGACCTTTCACAATATACATTCTGTTTATTAATTTGCATTTTCACTTGTCAGGCTCACTGCACATTTATAAGGAGGCATTTTTCCTTCACCAAAACAACTTGAGTATTGAAAAGAGATTTATTTTTATTTTTACTATGATAGTAATTTAAATTTTTTTCCCTTTATTCATATGTCATAAAATCCCTTGTTGGAGAAATTTCTTCTGCTGTTTTGTTCACCTTGCCAGTGATTGAATCTTAATTTTTCTGGACTGGGAGTATGTGTGTTGTCCACAAAACTCTCTGTTGATTTCATGTCCTGTGGTCAAAAATCTATCTATTGATTTCCTGTTTTACAATGTGTGAATGACCCCAGGCCTTTGTCACTCTGTTCTGGAGGCCCATGCCCCACCTGCTGCCCTTGAGAAGGGCTTTCTGTCCTGTGTAATGAACCCTGCAACCTGTCATTTCATCTTAGCTCCGAGTCTTTTTGATCTTTAGACAATCATTTTAGCTAGTCATTTTATTGAACACAAGCCCTCAATGTGGCCAAGTTAATGCCACATCTGGTATCCTCTTAGTTCTCCAGGTCCATGGTGCACCATGTTCCTTTTCCCTCTGTGCTCTGGTCTCAGTGACCTTAATCAAGTCATTTATGTGTGCTCTGTTTCCTCCTGCCACAGGGCCTTGGCACATGTGATTTCTCTGCAATTCTCATGTCCCTCTTGCCTCTGCCTACTTAATTTCTGGGCCCTCCTTGGCATTTGTGTTGTGTGCTGCTGAAGTACCATGAGATTTTCCTTGATGGCACTTGTCACCCTTGCTTGTATCTGTGTGCTTATTGATAATTGCCTGTCTGCCCCCACTGGTATGTGAACTCTGTGGGCAGACACCAGATTTACTTTTGCTCTATTGATTTAGTACAGTATGTGACATTTGATTGATTCTTAATATTTGGTGACTTAATGAATGAATACAAACCAGCAGGCTGAGGATATTGGGATAAATACGCACCATGCAAAAAGGAATGAGAGACCATGATAGTGAAGATGTGGGGTTAATATAGTCAGATTTGAGTTCATACAACACAGATGGGGATTGGATCAAATGGATGCCCCTGGAGTGCCCCACCCCACCACAAGTGATGGAATTTGACTGCTCATTGTGGTCCTGGCCCAGCACAGAGCATGACTTAGTAGAGCACACACCTCCTGCCTCTTCCACCAAACGTTTTCTAATTTCAGCCTTTCTATCTTTTACCATGTTTCCTGTTCTTGAAGTAAATTCCTGACCCATGTCTAGTGATTACCTTACTTCCTTGTCACTTTGTCCATCACATAATTGGAATATAATTCCCACCACATTTTATGTCCCTTACGAGCTTCTTAGGCTACTGTTTACTTCTCTGCCCCTTCCATTGTCCCCCTTTTGTTCCTTCTTCTGTTCCTCCTTCCCTCTCATTTCCCAGGTGTGTACCCAAGGAAAACACAGAGGCTGCAGAGTGTGAGTAGTGAAGATTGAGGGTTTTATTGGACTCTTGGCAAAATGGCCAATTTTAGGTCAGGAGTGGAAAATGCACCAGATGAGCCTGGAACATTGTGCCTGTGGTGACGGCAGCTGTTGACTGTTGTAAAAGGACTTGGGTAGAAACCTGAAGAGAAGAGGCTCTGACTTGCCAAACATTAGCATCAGATTGAAATACAAAATATGTGCTACAGTCTATGCTGATACTAAAAAATGGAGCAGGAAAATTGTTCATGATAATGCTAAAAAAGAGAGAGAGCTCCTCATTGGGTACCTTTGGGCCAATCTTTTTTTTAAACATAGTAAACAGAGGGCATTAAGCATTTATCCAACTTTCGTCTACAAATGGTTCCTCAGGTAACTGCATACTGTAAGAAGAGAAACTCCCATTTCTAGAAGTTTCCAGGAATTTTTATCTAATAAATAGGGATGATAGAATTAATATGGCATTCCTAATGGATTAATGGACCTAGGCATTGAGGATCCGTGGCTGGCAGGATCACAGGAGATGATCAGATATTGGTCTGAAGGAAGTTAACAGCAGCACCAATGAAGTAAATGCCCAGTATATACCTGCCTGCCTGCTTGCTTACATACATGCATGATAAGCACTCACACCTGAATCTGAACAAGCTAGAATCTGATCAATTTACTAAAATGTAGGGGACAGAGGAACATGTTAAATTTCACCTAAGACGTGCAATCAGCAAAATTCAGATTCTGGGACATTCTTCATGACAAACAACTTTGTTTCTTCAATAGAAAATTTTAAGTAAAATAATGGAGAAGGAACTCTGGAGTGAGAGACTTGAGCAAATCCTCAACCAGTCACACCGTATGGACCTTATTTGAATCCTGATTCAAACTGTGTGACTGTGATTGACACAATGTGAAGAATGTATTGTGCATTTGTTTTTAAAAGTCTTTATCTTTCAGAGACATGTTATATTATCATAGTCACAGGTGAAATAATATGATGTCTGGGATGTGCTTCAAGATATTCTGGGTGAAGGTATATTAATTAAGTATTGTTGCGTGACAAAAGTTTCCCCAATTTAATAGCTTATTGCAACAAACATTTATCATCTCACACAGTTTCCAAGGGTGAGAGATCTAGGAGTGGCTTAGCTGGGTGGTGCTGGCTCAGGGTCTTTCATGAGGTTTCACTGAGGATGTTGGCTGAGGGTTGCAGTCATCCAAAGTCTTGTCTAGGGTGGAAGATCTGCTGAGCTCATTCATGCGGCTGTTGGCAAGAGAGCTCAGTTCCTTGGCAGCTGTTGGTTGGGAGCTTCAATTTCTCATGACATGGGCACTTCCACAGGACTGTGCTCCATGAGGCAGTTGGCTTCCCACAGTGTGAATTATCCAACAGAGACCAGGAGAGCAACTGTGGGTGAAGCCACAGCATCATTCCCCACCTCATCTTGCAAGTCATGTGCCATCAGCTCTGCTGCGTTCTCTGGGTCAGAGCCCAACCCTGGTGTAGTGTGGGAATGAGTGTCAGGTGGTGGCTTCTTATGCACATATGTAGGTAAGTAGGCAGACAGGCAGATATATATTTGAAATAAATACATCTTAATTAAATACAAGTTTTATAAATCTATCAATTTATGAATCTTCTAAGCGATCATACAGAAAAGCTCTGCTTTTGTTGTATCACGGGTCACACCTCTCTGCCAACTTGTCCCAGAATGAAGGTGGCTGTCTCTGAATGGGTGAGCATGGGGCAGATCATGGCACACCCATCATCACTCCCTGGACCGTGACTCCAAGGGTGTGTCCTCAGCACCCCGCACTTTCCAGACTGCACTGTAGCTGTGCTGTTGGTGTAAAGGACTGTCAGCCTAACTGTGAGGGGTGGCACGAGCCCCGCATTACCCTTAGCCCGGGTGCCAACTATAACTACACATCTCTTCAGAGCTGAAGCGTCCACAGAGCTTGGCACTTCATTTGGAGTAAACTGAAACTGACTTCTGTCTGCTCTCTCACACTGCAGCTGATGAAGCCGTTCTTTTTACAAGAAACAAATTGGAATCAAATCAAGGTTTTCATAAGTTTATAAAAGATGAACTTGGACCTTGGGAATTGTCAGAAAGACGTGAAGGGTGAGGCCTACTGCTTGCACACCAGCCCTCACGCCCAGCTGAGACACAAAGCAGGTGCTTCCGTAGCATTTGGGCTGTGGCTTTCCTCAGTCTCTCAGAGGTTCATAGAACTGGCTCCCTCAGACACTGGACAGGGAGGATGATGAGCTAATACAAAATGGCAGTGAGCCCCCCTGGATCCACCCTTGCCCTCTGTGGCCGGCTTTGGTGAAGGCTCCTGTTCCACTGTAGATATTTCCCAATTGCAGAGACTTGCCAATCCCCAGCTCATTACCATTGCCTTACACGGCATACTTAGTGTTCTTGCTGTGGAAATGAACTTGTAGCTAATCTGACTACCTGGTATGAAATAACATTCATTGTTTGCGTCCAAAAGATCCATCTTGTCTCTAATTTGGCATTAGCATTAAACAGCTGCTACCCTCAGACACTTCAATTTGTTATAGACGACATGAAGGAGAAACTGGGACTGGCTCAGACAAGGTTTGACCAATGTCTGTACTTTCTCCTCTAAATTGCAAACATCTGGGCCTGCCTCTTTAATACCAGCTTTCTTGGGACATTCTGTTTTCATGTTTGAGAAACACCATGTCACTGTCTGCTTTCCCCCTGGAATCAAATGAGAGTCTGATTCTCTGGAGCCCAGGTTTTGAGGTGGCAATGTGACAAGATGAATGCCTTTCTTGACAAATGTATTGACTAGGAATTGTCCTAGGTCACTATTGTATGTGCCTGAACATGCTGTAAAATTCAGTGAGGGGCCCTGGCTGGTGTGGCTCAGTTGGTTGACGCATCATCCCATAAACTGAAAGGTTGTAGGTTTGATCCCTGGTTAGGGCACATGCCTAGGTTGCAGGTTTGGTCCCCATTTGGGGTGTGTATGGGAGGCAGCCAGTCATCATTTCTCTCACATTGATGTGTCTCTCTCTCTCTCTCCTTTCTTCTCTGTCCAGAATTAAAAAAAAAAAAAAAAAAAAAAAAAAATCGGCCAAGGGATTTCTCAGACAGCACCGGAACCTGGGCGAATCATCCCAGGGTTGGGGTTGGGCAGGTATTGCCCAGGAGGAATTATGTCAGGACAAAGAGTCCATATTTATACTAAATTATTTTGTGGTCTAATATCCCAGTCATGTCAGAAGACAGGCGTGGGGGCCCCTTGAGTCTCTGACAAATGGGTTTCTGCAGTTTGGGTTTGGTGCTCAGTGGCAATGGGACTGATCATGGATTTTTAAAGGTTTATTTGGAAATTTCAATGAGGAATTTGACATCAGACTGAGATGGACATGATCTTTGGGACATTGATTGAACTGGCATGAGCAGTATTCCTGTTTCAGGAGCAAGGAAGTGGTACCACATGTGTTACTGACAGAGCTGAAAACTGGAGCGCCTCGACAGGGTTCATTCACCCGTAGCTTCTTCATTTGAGTTTGCCACCAACAGCCACAGTGCAAAGGAACCCAATGAAGTCAAGTATGTCTGATGCACACCTGCACTGATAAACGCCAGGATAGGAACAGCAGACTTCCCATACCTCCTTTGTTCACGTGCATGCTCTTGTTCCTTTGGACTTCATTTACAAATCACAAATTCAGAAGTAAAGTTATTAAGAATTCCAGTACAGTGACAGCAAAACATTAAACCAGCACAGGGACCTTCTTACATGGGGCCCCGTGCAGTTGCATAGGTCACATGCCATGGAGCCAGCTCTGAGTGGGATGGTGACTTTGCATGTGATCCAACAGACTCTGTGGCCCTGAATGCTGGACTCTGTCAGGAACCTTGAGAGCTGTGCCTGGGTGTTGGGAGGGGTTAAGCTATGGGACTTGGCACTTTGAAACTCACCTTTCTCATACTTGAACTGACATCTTGGACAAATATTTCACTATTTTGACTCTCCATTTGCTTCTATGTAAAATAGGAACATAATAATAGTACCTTTCTTTCATGGATGTTAGTATCAAGTGAAGTAAGGCAGGAAAAGCAGGCCGTGCCTGTCCTGCAGTTGTCATTGAGTCAGCCTTGGCAGCCATGGGGGGACTTGGGGTGAGAACTTCTGAAAGACTTCCCAGGGCTGAGGTGTTGCAGTGACCATCGTCCATACCTAATGTGCACAAGATTCAGGTCTGCTGAACAGGAGTGACTTGATGAGCATCCCTGATAAGGGGTTGTTAGCCTCCTCCTCAAACATCCCCAGCAAGGACCACTGGGTTCTCAAGGGCTCTGTGGACGGTGGTGGTTTTGTCTCCTGATGTTCACTTTCATGTTCATCCCCTGCTCTTAATTGGGGGGACTCAAGCATTTATTATAATTATATGGACAGGAAAAAACATGATTGCTGTTAGCACAGAGAGAGTTATCACTGTTGATTCAACTGAATCAAATGCTGGTGGAGGGAGAGGGTTATTTCAGCAGGACCCCGCTGGCCTGGTTGTTGTGCATGTTTCACAGAGATAAGCGGCCTCGCTGTGCCTGCTGGCGCCCGTGCACAGGAAGCCGTGGTGCTCAGGTTGGTTCACCTCCCCAGGCATTAAGCTGCCTTAATTGCTTTGGAAGCGAGGCCTTTTCCCGGGCAGCGGCATATGCTGCATGAGTGCCTGAAGCAAAGATAAAAAGCCACCCTCCTCCTCCTTTATTGAAGTTTAATAATGAAATGGAACTGTCACCACTTCCAATAAATTGTTTATTTTAATTTAGAAAAATAATGAAAACTGGCCACCTTCTGGCACACAGTTGTTGAGGAGTGTCTTCCTGGCTCGGGCAACCTTGAACCTTCTGTTCTCTGTGCTGGCTCTGGAAGACACGCAGGTCTTGGTGTCAGTGAAATCAACCATGTGTCTCTCTCCATTTAATAAAACCTGGACCTTCAAGGGCAACGTAAGTCATTTTTCAAGGTGTATTAGATTGTAAAGTTGTGAACCAGGAAGATGGCATAGGGAACATTGTGTAGGTTTTTTTTTTTTTTTTTTCAAATATTTCTTTTAGTGAAGATGATATTGAAAGTCTCCCCTTTTTCTGCCATCATGGTTCTTTCAGATGGCTTTTCTTTTCCTGTAATATCAGGGAGAGGTTAGCCCAACCCCCTTACATTAGAGGGAAATGAAGGCTCAGGTGAAGGAAATATCTTACCCAGGCTGACAGAGAGGGTGAGTGGCAGATTGGGAACTGGAATTCAGGTCACCTGCTCCTACCTGCTGACCGGAGGCATTGCCACTCTCACTCCCTGTGTGGGAGCTTTCCCATCCCCATTTCACAAGGGGTGAAACTGGGGCCTGAGATCCAAAGCGACTTGCCTTGAGGTCTCATAGTTGGTAAATGGTGTAACTAGAACTAGGACTCAGTCTCCTGAATCCTAGTTCAATTGTTGTTTTGTTCCCCAGAGTCCATGGGGTCTATATACCAATTGCTTATATATAATGATTATATGATTGCATTAAATAGAACAATTTTTGAATCTTAGGGCAGCCACCACTGGGAGTAGAAAAAAGGAAATCTGTATTGATAAGGAGGCTGCAGGGCAGTCAACCAGGCTTCTTCATTCCTTTTCAGACACCACCCTTGGAGGCATGTGGTTAGGTACATCTTTAGCAGATTCCTCCATGCCATGGCAATGCAAGCACACATAGAGCATGCTGGGTACAAAATGCCTTGCTCTCCATTGCACAGCCCCTCACACAGTGTGTGAAAACCATTAAGTGCAATGACAGTGGTGAAGGGGAGAGCAGGCATAGCTGAGATGAGGAGGAACATTATAATGCAGAGGGAGCTGCAGGGGGACATTGTCTCAATCAGGGTCATTGTAATAATCCTGGTCATTAAGGTCCTTTCCATTAAGGGGCCCAAATCCAGCTAAATCTGGTCAGGCAAAGAAGCAAATCTGTTGACCCCCTTACCTGCAAATGCTAAGCATGGTTGGATCCAGGGACTCAAGCCATGCTCTCATGATTCTCTCTTGCCTCCTCCATTGTGGGCTCTGTCCCCCTTGGCTGTCACCATTATTCAGGTGAGCTCTTCCTGTGCCATGGCTGTGGGCAGCACCAGGCTTCTGCCCTCACCTCTCAGGCTCTCAGTAGAGAGTCTACTTCCCCACATATCAGTACAAATCCAGGGATTGCATCACTTTTCTATACCTGACCATAGTCGATGAGGTGGAATTCACAGATTGGGCTGGCCTGATAAGTAGGTCCACCCCTTGATCTGGGAAGGAGGGAACAAGAGGTCAGCCTTACCTAAATCATATAAATTTGAGCAGTGGGTGAGAAGGAAAATTAGAAGAAGGGGAATGGATGATGGACAAGCAAAAACACACGTCTCTACTGGGTAAAAGCCTTAGAGTTTCCTCCAACTGACCTTTGGTCAGTGGCGTGGTGAGGAGGAAGCCCTTGTGTCTGTAGGTCAGCACTGTCTAATAGAACTGCATGCAATGATGGAGAAACACCCTTTCTCCTTCCCTGTCTGGTGCAGCAGCCACCGGACAGGGGCTACTGAGCATTTGAAATGTGGCTAATGAGGATGAGGAACTGAGTTTTTAATTTTAGGTGATTTTAATGAAATTTAATGTAAACAGCTACATGTAGCTCATGGCTACCATAGTGGACAGAGCAGAAGTTAGTGGAAGCTGATTGTGGGAGATGTTTTTGTGGCAGAAAAGACCCAGTTTTGTGTAAAAGGAGTGTTAGGCTGAGCGTTTAATGCAGGCTGGAAGGCCAGGAGGATGAAGCTGATTTTTTTCATGTTATGGAGTAGGAGCTAAGGGAGTTTGAGTGAGAGGGGGGGAGGAGGGAAAGAAACAAAGAGAGAGTTCCTCTTCTGTGATGTCATTTGGAAACCCTTAACCTGAGGAAATATTTTTCCGATCTAATATATGAACCAGATCTGTACCAGGAAGAAACAAAATCACAAGTATAAAAGTGAGTTCCATGACATGTTTTTACATTTGACCCTTAAGTATCCAGTAATAAAAGCAGCCACTGCCTGACACATCTTTCTACACATGACTTGCAGCTACCATGGATTGAAAGAAAAAAATTAAAAGGGATTGCTGACTTATTTAAAAAAAAACAAACTATATAAACTTGTGTGACTGAGCACAATTAAATGCAGTTGACAGAAATGATATCAGATGGATAGAATGAATCTGTCAGGGCAGGGTCTAGTCACTGCCATGTGAGCCTGGGGTTGGTTAAAGACCAGCTTGTCTGCTGGCAGCGTGATGGGCATGTGTGGGATGACACTTGCTGAGCCCGAGTCCTCATGGTGGTTCCCTTGCCCACGAGTCAGGTTTCCCAGGGTGGTTGTGCTTGGTGAAGGTAGACTGGTCTGTTCTGATCCCCTCTGGCTCACTCGCAGCCGGGACCCCTGGGCTTCCTTAGCTTCACTTAACTGCACAGCATTGTTCAGGAGTGCTCATGCAGGACCTGTCGTGAGCTCAGTGTCCTGCTGGGCCTTGAACATCAGGCAGGAAGAATGGAGAAGTACAGGGCTTGGTTCCAAAAAAAAGCAGGTGTGTCATGGAAAGAAGGACAATCAGAGTGGGTGAAGCTGACTTAGAAAGAAGCCTGGACCAGGCAGCTAGGAGGTGTGTGCATTTGGGCACAGTGCTGAGCCTCCATCTCTCCATTTGAAAGGTGGGGTGATGGAATCTTATAGAATTGTTTGAGGATTCAGTTACCTGGTATTTGTTAAGAACCCATCACAAAGCAGGCTTTGATCACCAGGGCTCCTCTATGTGGTTGCTGTGGGCCAGGGGAGGGTCTTGTGGGTGGTATAACTATCCCCAGGGTGAACGATCAACTTTAAAGCCAGCCTTGATTCGTGTGAGGCATGGATGTCATTAAAGCTGAATAACTGTGAGGAGCCCACTAGAACTCTAGTCCGTTCTGCCAGCAGGCCTACAGCCTGTCTCCATGAGCCAAGGCCCTGGTGCTTCTCGAGAGTGCCCAGGCAGAAAAGCATCTTTGAACCATTAGATAGGTCCTAGCATCGGTATCTATGATCTGACTCTGTAATCAGTTTCAGGGTCCTAAGGCACATGCATCATGAGTGGGTGTTGGTGTCTGAATGCTGATGGCATGTTGGAGCATTGCTGGGTACCAGAGAATGGTAAGGGAGAGAGAGAGAAAAAAAAAAAAATCCTAGGCCAGGAAATCACCAGCAAATGTTTTCCATGATCCCACCCTTCCTGCCCCTCTCCCTCCTGGTGACTTCTCCAGCTAGTTCCCTCAACAGACAGGGTATGGATTCCTTTTCAACAGAAAAGAAATGGTTCCAGACTGGGTCAATTAGAAAATAATGCCAGGCAGCCTTGACCTGGCTTTGGGTCAGTGGACATTGCATGCATTCAACATGTCCCTAGACAATGTGCCTGGACTTGTTCTTGCCTCCTTGTTAGGAGCAGAAACATGTGGGGTTCCAGTTACTTCCTTTTGTCCACTTTACTCTCCAGGTGATGCTGGGCTTCTGTGGAATGGACATAGCCAGGAGTTCTTAGGGGCTGCTTCCCAAGAGGCTTGTTCCCATTCTGCTTATTCCTGAAGCTCTTCTGATGTCTAGCCTGTGTCTCCCAATTCTCATGTGCTCCAGTCTTTATCCTTGCTCTTTGGAAATGGTTACTGAGCACTTTCTGTATATCAGATATGTATGTGATAGTCATGGGAGGCAGAGTAGGCAACCAGACAGGCCCTGTCTTAGCAACCTCTTGAGTGAGGACAAAATCTAATCAGACTCTTACACACCTGGAGCGCAATGTGCTGCCCGGTAGGTCTGAGCATGGGATACAGCACAGGGTCCCAAGGTGTAAACATTCTAAGCCAGTCTCAAAGTTGGGTGGCCTGGGAAAGCTTCTCAGGCAGGAAGGGGGTGATATTTAAAATGATGTCCCAAAAGTACGTGGTGGAGAGCCTGGCAGGGGAGAGAGGGAATGAGTGGAGAGTGGGTCCCCAGTGGAAGGAGCATGCACAGAGTCCTAAAAGTGACCAGGAGAGGAAACTTCAGAGGAAAGCAGGGATTTTAAATGAATTCAGTGCTTTTCACCAGAATTCAATAATTTCTTTTTCTCTAAAATCTAACCAAAGCTAAAAAATGGATATGGAAGGTGAATTTTATATTAAGTAAGTCTCATCTTTTAAATTTTGAAGAAAAAATTTTTACCATTTGGGTCTGAGATTCATTGTTTTTGCCTTAGCATACACCTGCCTGTTCGTTCAAGGTTGGTGTTTCGCATAACAGGACAGACACTAATGGATCCTCTGCTTTGTTGTTTCAGCACTTCAGGGAGCACCTGGACAAACTTGTTGCCAAAGAAATTGGAATGCTGGATATAGCTCTGAACGAGGCCTTCAACATTCTCAGCGATGTAAGCTCCTCCTTGATTTCTTTTCTCTTGTTCAGCAGGATAGATGTGATTATTTTTTTTTAGTTGTGGACCAGCATTATCCTTAGTCCTGGCAGTCACTGAGCAGTATCCCCAGGCACAGATGGGAGACTGAGGGGCCGCTGGTGAGGGCTGGGGAAGCAGGTCCAGCCAGGGAGGCCACACAGCCCCCTGCTGGGAAGAGTTGGTGGTGCAGTCCAGTCAGGGGACTCGCCCACCAGCTGAGCTCTGGGACCTCATAATGCAGATTTCTTTTCACCTGAGAAATGCCATTGTTTTTATAGAGTAGGCCCATTTCTCATCGTGTGTGGCACCGAGTCCTTGAATGTGACAATGTTCCCAGGGCGAAGGGCTTCTCTGTGCAGTATGTTTAGGGAGTGCTGTACCTTTCCTTCCCTCTCTTCCAGCCCCTTGGAAATTCCCCGAAACACTACCAGAGTCAGGGTTCCAATAACTACTGCAGGAATGAATTCTGTTTAATTTGATGTTTTTCACACTTTGAACAAAGAACGGTTTTTCGTGTAGCTCGTGTTAACAACTCATGGAATACTTTAGGGAGTGCTGGGCTGGTGATTCTTTTCCTTGAATCCAATTGTGTTATGTTAGAACAAATGTGACTTTTGTGTTCTTGTTATTCTGTGAGAGTAGTTTAAAAAGTGATGACCATCTGTGTCATTTATTTAGTTAGTATGTATTGTATGCTTTTTCATGTCAGACACTGAGAATACACCAGGGAAGAGAATGGGGAAACTGTTTGCCTTAATGGACCTTACATTTTAGTACAAAGGTCAGCAAATTTGGGCCCATGAGCCAAGCCCAGCCTGCACCCTGTCTTTGTAAACAACGCTTTACTGGAATGCAGTCATGCCCACCTGATTATGCATTGTCATTGGCTGCTCTTGTACTACATTGGCAGAGTTGATTAGTTGCACTAGAGGCTACATAGCCTACAAAACCTAAAATATTTACTATGTGGCCCTTCACAGAAGAAGTTGGCTTATCCCAGTTTTCATGAGAAAAGACAGATGAGCTGAACATTCCTGTGAAGAACAGTAGCAGCGCTGTGTCAGCATGTTGCTGCTTTATAGTGAGGCCAGGGGAGGTCTCTCTGATGAGGTGGTCTTGCAATAGAGACCTGAAGGAAGAGAGGGAGCAGCCATGTGGATACTCCAGCAAGAAGCTTCCAGTAAGAGGGACAGAAATACAAAGGCCCTGAGGCAGGAGTGTTAGGCATATTTACACTACAGCGTGGAGACCAGTGTGACAAAAACAAAGTGAGGAAGAGACAGATGCTGAGGGTTGAGAGCACGGGGGCAGCAAGAGCCAGGCCATGTGGGGCTGTAGAGACTCTAGTGAGGACTTTGGCTCTCGCTCTGATTGTGTGATTGGGATAGAAAGTCTTTGGAGTCTGAGCAGAGAATGACATGATCCAAGTTGGGTTTTAGCAGCATTTGGCTGGCTGCTGTGTTTAGAAGCAACTGTAGGAGGGCAGGGACAATGGGCAGGAAGGCCATTACATTATCTGGGTGACAGATTATGATGGCTTGGGCTAGGGAGCCAGAAATTAAGATGTTAAGAAGCAGAAAAATAGAAGCACTCTAAGCATTTCAAACAGCAGGATTTTAATTCTGGCAATTGGTTGCATAGGGGATGGAAAAGCTGAGAAACCAAACAGGGAATGAAAGAATCCACAGATTATTTCCAGCAGGAGGCTGCTCCTCTCTGGGGCAGGAGGGACAGCAGGAGGGGTGAGACTCCATCAGAGCCTTCTCACTGTGGCCATCCAGATGGGAACAGAACCACAGAGGTGACTATCTCGCTGGGATCACGGCAGGAAGGGCCAATCCTGGAGAAGCTGGGCCTGGGGAGGAGACTCAGGTATTGCCAGAAAATGCCTATGCCCTTGAAGTTGAGAGAAAGGGAGAAATTGCTTAGAGACCTCGCTTCTCCCTTGTGTCCTCCAGTATTCTCCTTCAAATGAACCTTGTCAAAGTGCTGGGGGCCCTGGGAAATGCGGTTTCTCAGGGAAAAGGTAGGGGGTGAAGCTGAGAGCAAACAGGCAGTAAAAGGAGCAACCCCTATGTTGAGGTGTCACAGAAGCTGGGAGACCAGTAGGGGTTCAGAGGCCTCACTGCACTGGGTCTCTAGGCAGCTCCACGGGCTGGTTCTGGTCAGACTGCAGCATTCCGCCCACACTGCATGGGGTATATGCGGTGATCAGGTATGCCTGATTCCCAGACTTTCATAGTTTCTGCTCAGCTACCTGGTTCCTCAAACCAAGGGTAGGATCTGATTCTAGACTCTCTTTTGCTGATAATACTTATTGGTACCCTAAAGACCATTGAGGTCTCAGCCCTAAGCCAATGTCACCACTGCAAAAGAGAGAAAAATCAGGACAGGTTCCATGCTAGCTTCTTCAATATAAACCCAAGGCCATCCCATCTCACTCACTCCAAGGGGCTGTCGGCTGTAGATACTTGACATTTATGCAAACCTCAGTGTTTAGGGCAGCGCATTTCTGTTAACAGCTTATTCATAATTTAGAAACATACCTAGCCAGAGCAAAGGGCCAAACTACAACTTTAAATTCCAGTTTGAACCCTGAATAGATGCCGTCTCAAGGCTTGGGGAGAGACATTTCCATTTCATCTCTTGCCATTGGGCTTTTTATTGGGGGAGGGTGACATTGGGTAATACAATTACATAGATTTCCTTTGTACGCTTCTATAATACGTCATCTGTATATTGTATTGTGTGTTCACCACCTGAAGTCAAGTCTCCTTCCATCACCATTTATCCCCCCTTCACCCTCTTCTACCTCCCTCTGGTAATCACCATATATTTTCTGTGTCTATGAGTTTCTTTCTTTCTTTTTTTCTTTCTTTCTTTCTATTTTCTTAACCCCTTTACCATTGAGTTTTTAAATAGCCAAACATGTCGGAAAAAAAACAAAACAGATAGTTAATCTCTTATGTAAATGAGGCTTTAGCTATTCCCAGTTCACCAATATGATCTTTACATGATATATTTCTCTTGCTGTGTATTGTGCCCTCCTTTACAAGCCAATATGAAATAAAAAGTTATTTCTTAAACACACAAACATATAATTTCTCTCTCTTGTGCACACACACACACACACTCACATACTCACAGTTGAAATTATGATTGTGGCTGGAACTTAGAATGGTTCAGAGGTTACTATAACTAAAGAAAGTTAATTCTGTTTTGCAATTACCTGCATTTCAGTTTCAGTATTTGCCCAGATGACTTAAAGGCTTACAGTTGCTGTAAAAACAGCTGTGAAAGGAGCAGTCAAATAAACTTCTAAGACCCTTCTGGCTATTGATCTCTGCCGCATTCATTCAATTCTGTAAGAACACAGAGCCAGTTTGCTACAGTAGTTAGCATCTACCTTGTCATGTGACAACTGCAATTATCATTTTTGGTGATGAATATGATCTTTGCAGTGATTACCTTTTAAAATTTTTTCTTAGCCAATTAAATAAAATTCGGTGACATTTCAAAGACTGTTAATCACAACCAAATGCTTTAAATGTCAGGATGCATTGAAATTTTCTCTGCTAACTGATGAATCACTGAGTTAATTGTAGTTCATCATCAGACCCTTGTCATTGTTATTATTATGGAAAACACTTTCATCACTCTCGCTATTCAATAAAAAAAAGTTCCAGGCAATATGAAGAGAAGAGATATTACTCATCAAAGCATTTGAACTTAATTGCATTCTCCAAAATTCTCCAACTGCAGATTGCTGCAGAGAATACCAAGGACTCAGCCAGAGAAGAAAGTGATGTTATGAAGTAAACAGCTCTGGGCAGTCGATTCTTCTAGACTGCATTATTCAGATATCTCCATTTCCCACTCTTCCTTGACATTTGTTTTTTTGAGGGGGGGGGGCAGTTTTTCCAGGATGTTTTTAAATGAGTTGCAGGAACAACATCCCCTAGTTATCCTGATTTTTTCCCTTCGGGGGCCTCTGTGATCTGAAGCATAGATCACCTTTATTCAGGTAGCCTGCTACTGGATTTATTTAATGACTTGAAGGCTGCGTTGAATGCAGGCTTCCCAAAACACCCCCAGAACAACCTGTTGAAAAGATAAGGTTACAAGCTGTTTTTTCTTAGTACAATAAGGAAACAAAATATACTCTAATGTTAGAATCTTAGTAGTCTCTCAGCATGGAAAAGACAAAGTCATTTATTGAGACTGTGAAGTCTGATTGAAGGTGGGTCTTTCAGGGTGGAGGACAGGGAAGAGGCTTAGTTAAAACCTGGTATGAATCCTAATTTTATAGTGCAGGGTTGGTGGATGCAGCAAGGGGAAGATTCTGAGGTGAGGGTTCAAAGACTCTTAGGGTATGAATTGTCCATTGATGCTTTCTGTTGAAGAGTTGATGGGCTTTAAAGGAAGTTCCTGGAATAAACAATAAAGTTATTTGCAATTTTTTAATCTTCCTCAGCAGGAGTTTTCTTGAATATTGTTTTGTCAACAAAGGCCGTAGAATAGTACTTATGTGAAAAGGTTTGTGGTGTGTGGTTTTCCTTGTCAGGTATTTCTACCTACTGATTTGTATCATGGGCCATGTCTGCTCATTAATTCAAGGACACCTGTCCAGTCTGAGTTGCAGGAGTAGCTTCCAGAGCCAAGACTTAAGCGAGGCAAGTGTCTAGGGCACAGAATTTAAGGAGCACTTACTCACTCTCAGGTGGTAGCCCTAGTGACTGCCAAGTGACCCTGGAGCCCAGAAAAGGATGAGGAAAGGAAAAGGAAGGAGAAGGAAATGAACATTTGTAGATTGCTACCATGAATCCCTATCTGCTCAACGACCTTATTGGGAGGCTGTAGGGTGTGCTTAATCTGGGAGTAGATTCTGGAGCTGGACTGCCTGGGTTCAAATATCAGCTATGGCAGATAGTAACTGTGTGACCTTGGACAAGTTAGCTAATCTCCCTGTGCTTCAGTTTCCAAACCTGTAAAATGAGGATGATGATAGTACCTACATCATAAGTTAGTGAAGATTAAGTGTATACTTGTAGCCCAGCATATAGTGAAATTTAAACTATGTTATAACAACCAGGTAAGCATGGTATTCCCATCTTATAAGAAAAAGACACTCAACCTAGGCACAGTTTGTAGTGCTGGGATGGGGTTATCTGCTTTGCACTATCTAGTCCTTCTCTATATTGCGGTTCACTTATCATGGCCTCACTGTATCACGTGGTTTTTATTAAATATTATATTTAATTATTTATCACCTGTTTTTTGCTACATTGCAGGATTTTGCAGTACTGTATAAATATGTTATTAAAGTTACATAGGTTTAAGAGTGTAGAATAAATGTAAGGTTCTTACTTCACGGGGGTGTGTGTGTGTGTGTGTGTGTGTGTCTAGAACATAATACCAGTGATAAGTGAGGGAACACTGTATACCATCGTGTGCCATGAATGTTTTGAGTTGGCTTTGATCTGTCCCAATGTGGCCACAAGGCAATTTATTTCTTCCATTTATCCATCCATCCATCCAGTTGATTATAGTCTTCTTTCAAGTTATTGCATCTTCAAACTCCACATCAGAATTCTAAGTGCATGGAGACTGGGCATTAAACTTCAACTTGAATGTTTTATTAGCTCTTTGGTTCACCAGGAGCCAGCAAGATTCAAAAACAACTTCTATCCTTTGCCAGTTTCACAGTCCAAAGTTTGAGCATGCTGAACACACGCCCAGTGCCATGGTACGTGCTGCTTTGTCTGCCCTCTGGAATGCGCTTCCCCCAGACACTTACCTCCTTCAGGGACTACTCAGATGTCACCTCCTCAGTGACGTCTTCCCTGACTACTTTTTCTAGTTACCGCCTTCCCACTTCCTATCTTTTTTCTCTACCTTTTTCCCCCTTCTTAGCATCATCATGCTCAAACATACAGTATAAGTTACTTATTCACTTCATTTTTATATGTCTCCCCAAGTAGAATATAAACTACATGAGGGAAGGGATTTTTGTATGTTATATTTCCAGCACTATGTGGGCTTCCAATAAATAATTTTTGAATAAGTGAATAAACTTTATAGATTATAATGGATGGAGCTTTACTTCTGAAGGTTAAAGGCTTCTTATGTGTCTCCCATGCCTTGGCATTATCTTGTAATTGTAGGGTTTTTAAAGAACACGATGTTGCTTTGAATTGCAGCATTAATAACATTAATTAAGGGAATTCATCACACAAAGTTCTGGCAAGTGCAGTCAGTCACCCTAGTTTACCTCTCACAAAGGCTGGGATTTAAAAAAATGTTATGTAAAACCGAAAGCTGAAGAAATTTAGGGTTTTGTACACCCGTGGGTACAATCTTGGAATTTCAGCATGCTGCACATACTGTCATACATAAACTAATACAAAATGTTACATGCTAACAAATATATATTTAAAATAAGCCCTAAAAAGGGGGTGCTTACACTTCTAATCTGAATTGCCATGTTCCTGACTTTATTCTCTGTATGTCCAAAACCTCTTTGATTTTACTGTATAGTCAGCTTGGATCCATTAGACCCATTCAAACCAGACTCAGATTTTAAAAGAGATGTTGTCTGGCACATAGTCTGCTGCCCGCATAATGTCTTTCTGTAAGGTTATTGTGCCAACTCCTCTGGGCTTGTACTCTGAAGCTCTATCCACACTTGAAGATAGGAGAGGTTATGCGTATTAGAATCTCCCTTCCCACCTTATGCATGTTTTTCAGAAATCCCTTCTGCAGTCTGTGTTTCATTCCAAGTTGTCAGAGTCAATTTGGTGATTTGTGGGAAGGGAAAGGCTTAGAGTGTAGGCTTTGTGTTGTGCCTACACGAGGTGCACATGACCTCTCCTTTCGCGAGGCTTCCAAAGCCCAAGATCTTATTCCTCTGAAGTCTCAGGGATACACAGAGCTCTCCGGTGTGTTTTTTGATCTTGCGCTTATTTCCTCCCACAGTTCAACCACACAGGACAAGGAAGCATCTGCAGCCAGGCCATCATGCTCATCACCGATGGGGCCGTGGACACCTATGACACAATTTTTGCGAAATACAATTGGCCAGAGCGAAAGGTAAGTGGATGCGGATGCTAGCCTTGCAGTGTGGTCCACGGAGAACCTTCGTTGTGTTGAAGCCTCCAGATTATTCACAGATAAGTGCCCTGTGTAGATTTAATCTCATAATAACCTATGGTTTCTCAGCCATGGGGTTTTTTGTTCACCAAAATGAAACTATGGCTTTCCTTTTTCTCAAAATAAAAAAATTTGGGATGAGAGAAGAAACCCATAAAAATATGTTCAACACATTTGGTGACAAGACTCATTGTGAAGCATACTTTGTCTCTTCGGGACAGTGCTTCTTTTGTTGCCCCTGGAACTGGAGTTGCTGGGTGGCTCAGCATCTGCAGAGTGGTAAAGTCAGCCATGCAGCCCTGCAGCCACCTCCGTCATGTTTCCATGTTTCTACAGTTCCTCCTTGAGCCCTTTTTATCCTCCCCTGAAACTTCTTTCCAACCCCACCCCTCCAGCACTGTTTCCCACCTATGTCAAAGTTTGTTCTCTATTCTAGTGACTTGTTTTCCAGATTGGCATTTATTTATCTGATGAACTTATTTGTTAGGGTATTAATAATGGATATTAACATTTTAGGTGCCTTTTGAGTGTCTATACTCAGAGGTTCCACAAGCTATTAGGCGTTTTGAATTCCTT
Organism: Furipterus horrens; assembly: GCF_987537825.1. Taxonomy (NCBI): domain Eukaryota; kingdom Metazoa; phylum Chordata; class Mammalia; order Chiroptera; family Furipteridae; genus Furipterus; species Furipterus horrens. Next base: position 96,212,460 of record NW_028327177.1, on the reverse strand, counting down.
GGGCAGAGCTCTTAAGTTATGGATATATGAACCCTACTCTAGGCCTACAGAATCAAAATCTCTGAGGATATGTCCCAGTAATCCATATTTTTCATAAGTTCCTCAAGTGGGCACTAATCAGCAGATGGGCAGTTGGTGCCCACTCTCTCACCTAAACAGTGAAGTTGGAGCAGGAAAAGAGGTCAGTCAGACAGGGTGCTGACCTGGGACTATCACAAAGGTGTTTTTCTATCCCACGTGCAATGGCACCACTCTGACTATCTCTATAGGTGCGTGATACCATCCAGATCAGGTTCATCCTCCTTTTTCTACTTTGAATATTTAATTTCTGGTCATTGAATTAACCGTATACACTTGGCCAAAAGAAACAGAACACAAATGGCAATTATGCTCTCAGCTGTATCCAGGGAGCATGTACCCTCAAGGGAGCATGTGATGCTGTTCCCTATTCCCTTGTTCATTCTTGGTCCCAACATGTCTCTGACAACATAGGCATCCTACCTCACCAAGTGTGAGTCTGGTTTTTAAAGATACATACCTTTTGTACATGGACACCAACTTCTTTCCCCAAGTCTCACCCTTAGAAGCAGCCATCAGTTCTGAGGCTGGAGGCAAAGCTAAAAGGGCTGGGCTCACTAGGAGAATGTAGGACTCTGACATGGCACCTGCCTGAGGTAGCTAGGAATAAATTCAGTTGAATGCAACTCCTACAATAAGCACCGACTTTAGAATTCAACCCTGAATAAGATGGATGTTTACTGTTGGACAAGGTGATTTTACATGCTGTATTTCAGGTGATGATTTCCAGGGAGAGGTAGAGGCCAGAGTTCATTCTTGATAAATGTATGTGATGTGAAGGGAGGATCATGCATGTCTGCAGCATACATCCTGGTGCTGGGTACATGGCTGGCACACAATGCACAGCCCTGAGGGGTGGCTGAGTTGACTGAGGGCTAGGAGGGAGGCCACACCACAAGTGGTCATGGATATTTCTTACAGCGTATTGAAGGATATTTTAAATTATTTAGGGCCATCTTAATAAAAGAAGATGAAGGAGCCTTTTAATAATCAGCTCCATTAACACCAAATGTGTTGTCATATGAGTCTCATGCACAGAATCACATGAATCCCTCCTGCTTGGTGATACTTAATGGAGAACAGTTGCCCAGAAATATTTGTATTTAAACATTATGGCATTACCTACAGGGAGAGGCATAGGATGAAGCCTGCGAAGTCATAATTCTTCAGACAAAACACAAATTTCAACATATCTTTCCAAAGAAACAATGTTGACTTTAGGCCAGGTGCTTCCTTGGATTAATTGGAACCAGTGTCCTGGAAATTTCAACTTTGTGCAAAAACAGTTTCATCTACTTATAAAGTACTATCAAGCAGAAGCAGATTTCTTTCTATAGTAAGAGGGTATTTTTCTATGATTAAAAATTAATAGCATGCCCTGACTGGTGTGGCTCAGTTGGTAGGGGATCATTTTGCAAAGCAGAAGGTCACCAGTTTGATTGCTGGTCAGGGCACCTGCCTAGGTTGCGAGTTTAGTCCCAGGTCTGGGCATGTACAAGAGGCAACTGATTGATGTTACTCTCTCACACCAATGTTTCTCTCCCTCTCTTTCTCCACCCTTCTCCTCTCTAAAAATATATATATATAAATAAAATCTTTAAAAAATTTAATAGCAGGATACCTTTCCTTTTTGCTCCATTCTGGAAAGTTCCATGACATTCATATATGTATATATTCATTTTCTTCATGATGGCTTCTCTGTGAAAGTGCAGGTAAAAAATATACATAAAACTCCAATGTGATTTAGCTCTGGGTTAAAGTGAGATGATGGGCAACGTCTAAACAGTCATCTTTCTCTATTATTTTGAACATCAGATATTTAGGAGAGTTGTGTCATGCTGTAGTTGATAATCTTTCAGATTATAGAAATAGGATATAAATCCCTCCTGAATGGGTTCAAGAGAAGGAAAAATTGTGTTAAGGTTAGAGCCTGAGTAGTCTTTCTCAGACTTGAGCAAGCATCAGACCCATTGAGGGGGGCATGTTCCAGTTCCAACAATCATTGCTTACCTGTCTCTAGTGTTCCTGATTTAGTAGTGCTCTGCAGGAGCTGGGAATGAGCATTTCCTGCAAGTTCCCAGGTGATGCATTTGTGTGGGAGAAGAGTCACACTGGGGAACTACTATCAGGAGCTATAGTCCAGGGTGTGGTGTTTAGTTACTCTGGGCTCTGTCAACCTGACAAGGACCCATTCCCTCAGCCAAATCCAGTACCCAGGTATATGCTTCTTGGCCCATACTTTAAAATATTGCTAGTTACTGGTCATCATTTAAAAATCTGGCTATACTATATAAAATTTTTAAGTTTTAGTTTTTCTCATAAATGGATACACTTGACACTTTGGAGCCAACATTCTTATATGACAAAAAAATGACTGGAGCTAAGAAATGGCTGCCTCCTTAGACAGCAAATGCATGCTCTATTTGGCCATGACCTTCACCATTCTGTCATTTCCTATAAGCCCTCTTCATTCATATGCTTTACATGCCCACAGATATGCAGTTCTGGATTTAGAGTCGTGGATTAACAGGTACTGTTTCAAAGGTGTGGCTTATATTATCCATCCTTTGGGGATTTGCTCTTTTCTCTTGGGTCTGCCCTAAGCTTTCCCTTTTTCCTCCGGTCAGAGACCATCTTTTCTTTGCCTGAACCCTAAACTTTAAAGTTTCTCAGAATTATGATAAGGGAAACATAGCTTCATGGTCAGTACTATAATTATTTCTGGGCCTATTTTTCACCTTCATTGGTTTGGTGAGTCCTTAGAGACAGATTGTGCACCTTTGAACAGTCCCACCACCATGTACCATATCTCAGCCCTGCTGAGTAAGGCATAGACACCGTGGGATAGTGCCCCAATTCCTGCCCCTTGGTATTTACACCTTGTGCAGTCTCCTCACCTTGAGTGTGGTAGGACCTGTGATTTGCTTCTAACCAATAAAATATGGTAAAGATGAAGGTGTTTTTTGGATGTAATCAAATTCTCAAGTCAGTTGATTTTGACCTAATCAAAAGGGATATTATTGTGAGTGGGCCTTATTTAACTGAAAACCTTTAAGAAAGGGACTGAATACCCCCTGAGTACAGAGAGACTCTTCCTGCCAATTTAAGTAAGTGTCTATCTGGAGAAGCCCTTGTGACAAGGACATGAGGGCAGGCTCTAGGATTTGGGGGCATTCTCCAGCCAATAGTCAGCAAAAAGCTGGGTCCTCAGTCTTCTAGCCACAAAGAAATAAATTCTGCTACCCATCTTAATGAACTTGGAGGCAGATTCTTCCTTAGTCTGACTTCCAGATGAAAGTACAGCCCAGTCATCACCTTTATTGCAGCCTCATGAGACCCAGCTAAGCTGTGTCTAGACTCCAGACCCAAAGAAACTGAGATAACAAATGTGCGTTAAGCCACAACATTTTTGCTAACTTGTTATGCAGCAGAAGAAGCAAGGAAAAGGGAGAAAGAAAAGACAATAACTTATGCAGCAATACTATAAAATGTCCCCAAATTTAGTGGCCTAAAATAACAGTTTATTATTGTAGTTCTTGTAATTCTGTAGTTTAACTGTGTGGTGATTCTGCTACGCATGGTGTCAGGTGAGGTCTCTAGTTAATCTGCATTCAGCTGGGAGCTTGGCTGGGCTGCCTTGGTTTCCCTCACCATGACCTCTCTCTCCACATGGTGTCTAATCCTCCAGGGCCACCCTTTGAGTTTTCTCTCCCTAGTATGGTAATCTGGACTTCCTTACAGTATAGCAACTGGGTTCCCCAAATGAGAAAGGAGGAGGAAGTAGGGAACAGGCCAGGGGAGCACTGTGGGTGTCATTTTTAAAAGCTCTCTACCAACTAGCAGGACTTTGCTAAGGCAACTGATTAATAAATCATTTTAGAATGAGTAGGAAGAAGGAATGCATTATTGGTGATTTAACTATGAGTCTCTGAAGGCAGCAATTGCCTTTGCAATGTGTCCCTTGCCAGCATTTTATTTCTGAGTGCAGAAATGAGGAGCTATTTCTTCATTTATTGGATGCCATTTAGTTTTGCCTGATATCCATTGGTTTGTGGCTTCACAGCAGGGCTTACACAATTCAAATAAAATATGAACTTCTCAACATGAAAGGGATTCATTCCAGGATCTGCTCAAGAAATAAAGCTGCCTACATTTAAATTAGAAAAAAAAAACAGCCCTACCTGCCCCTATGTGGTTGTTCTTCAAGTGAGCTAAAGAAAATCTTCATGGAATTATTTACCATTACTTCCCCTGATGACAAGTCAGAGTGGATAGTAAGAATAACAAGTAAGTGACTTAAAGAAAGTGTTGCAAACTATGGCCCGTGGGCCAGATCTGATCCATTGCCCACTTTGTGAGGCCTATTGGCTATAAAGGAATGATTTTTCACATTTTTAAATGGTCAAAACAAAACAAAACAAAAACAAGAATAATAATATTTCCTGATACATGAAAATATATAAAACACAAATTTTACTGTCCATAAATATTGTCATAACACAACCATACCCATTTGTTTATATGTAGTCTACTGTTGAATAGTTGTGACTGAGACCTTGTGGCTCACAAAGCCTGAAATATTTGCTATCTGGCTCTTTAAGAACACATTGGCCAACCATCAATCTAAAGGAATCAACTAGTGTGTTGTTGAAAAGTCACTGAGATGCCCTCAGAATTTTTTGCATTGGCTGAAGTCAAAATGGTGAGGGCAGTTTCTTCCTACATTTCCATTGCTTTTTCTACTAGAATTATCTATAGCAGGCACACTAGAAATGGTGGAGAGTGGTGAGACTTGATGGCAAATACCTCTCTTTGTGCTGTAAGTATCTCTCCTTGATGTGGGGAGCCACCCTTTCAGCTTTTTTTAGTCCTTTCTGTCCTCCTCTTTCTCCTTCAGCACTGCCCTCGGGGCTAAGGTTACAACACATAGTGAGGGGCTGCTCAGAAGGAAAGTGAGCCATAGGCACCCAGCTAGGGGCCGTACTCAGTGCCTGGAATGTTGCAACTTTATTAACATTGGCCCTAACTGCCCCTGGAACCCCATTTAATAGTGACATGGCATATGGCAGAGTATCACAGCATTCAGGTCACTCACTGGTCCTCTTTGCCAAGACCAAGGAAAGCAGAGACCCCCTGAACCCAAATAAAATGAGACGCTTGGAACCTCCGCCATAGTGGGGGCAGAATTGACATACTCATGGGTTCATAACTCTATTTCAGTTTGGGTTACACAATGCCCCTTCTGTACCTGTTAGATGGCCCTGTACTATCTATCCTTCATGTGGGTCTGTGACAAAAAGTGTGGGCAGCAATAAAATTCTCAGTATACATCTCTGAACCAGCACTTCACTTAACCAGAGAATGCTTTAACCTGGTATTCTATACCTACATATATAAAACAAAGCTAAAGAGAGCTATTCTTATTGAGTGCTGAATGTCAGGCACTGTTCTAAATACTTCATGTATGTTTTCTCAAAAAACTTATCAGGTGAGTATTATTATTATTTAGTTTTTCATAAATGAGGAAACTGAGGCAGCAAGAGGCTACAAAACTGATTCATGGCTCATAACTAGCATTTGGTTGATCTGAAGTGGCAACCCAGCCATTGAATGCTGAAGCTGTACCCTTTGCCAGGATATAGACATCTGGAGGGCAAAAGCAAGACACAATGATTTTAGGTCCAAGAAAGGGCTGCTCTTATTATCAACTGGACAATAAATTCATCTGCTTGGCTTTCCCACCACAAAATGTGTGAGGGTCTGTAGAATATCAGAGATTTGGGGATCTCAGGACCCATCGGGACTTCAGGAATTGTGTGACCTCAGGAAGAGGCTGTTTGGGGGTAACAGAGTGGTTTCCCTCTTCCAGGAAAACAGGGGACTTCTAAGATGAATTCTGTTTCAGCTCTGTGTGCTCTGTGTTTCTAGCTCCCTCTAGAAAAACAGTGAGGCCTGTAGCTGTGAGCCCTCAAGGGACAACCAGGGCTCAGGGTCCTTGGAGGATCCTTGGAGGCCAGGGGAGGAGGGCAAGGACAGGTGAGGCAAAAGCAGCTCTTGATTTGGGGACAAAGGGTAGCAAGCCCTTGATCACAGAATGGTTTGGGGGCCTGGCTTTGGAGCACTTTTGGAATCACTGTTGGGAATCCCTGCTTTTTGAGCTGATGTCATATGGATCTCCAAGAAGGAGCACTCTTGTGGGGTTTGCCCCAGGCCTCCCTCCCTTGGCATAATTTGGAAGCTAAACCTCAGGCACTCCAAGTCCTAGAGGCCTGGAAGTGTGGAAATGTTCTGCAACGTCTTCTCTCTTCCTCTTCCCGTGGGGCATGGGCCAGTTTGGGAAGCAGAATTTCTGAATAGAGTTAGCGCTTGTTTTCTTAAGAACCCAACCCTTAAAGAATATTAAGCAATTTGGAAGGAAATTTTTCTTCTTTTCTTTCTTTCCTAAACTACATTGCCTCTGTCTATGACTTGCAAATGATTTTTTTGTCATAATATTGTATATCCATTTACTTTTATTGGTATTGAGATGGTTACCAATTTTTTACCATTGTAAGTAATACTGATACTGTGATAAACATACTTATATATAACTCACTGTGTGTAACTTTGATTAGTTCCTTAGGGGTAAAATATTTTAAAATTATAGTTGACCTTTAATATTATTTTATATTACTTTCAGGTGTACAGCTTAGTGGGTAGACAATTATATAATTTACAAAATGATCTCCCTGATAATTCAAGTATCTACCTGATATCATACATAGTTATTAGAATATTATTGAGTAGATTCCCTGTGCTGTGCTTTACATCCCTGTGACTACTCTGTAATTACCAATTTGTACTTCTTAATCCTCTCGCCTTTTTCACCTAGCTCCCAAGCCCCTCCTCTCTGGCAACCATCAGTTTGTTTTCCACATCTATGAATCTGTTTCTATTTTGTTTTTTGTTTTTTATTTATTTTGTTCATTAGATTCCACAGTAAGTGAAATGATGTGGGATTTGTCTTCCTCTGTCAGAATGGATATCATAAATAAATCAACAAACAACAAGTGTTGGTGAGGTTGTAAAGGAACCCTAGTGCACTGCTGGTGGGAATGCAGACTGGTGCAGTCACTGTGGAAAACAATGTGGAGGTTTCTCAAAAAATTAAAAACGTAACTGCCTTATGACCCAGCATTTCACTTCTGGTTGTATATCTGAAAAAACCCAAAATACAAATTCAAAAGAATATATGGATTCCTATGTTCATTGCAGCATTATTTACAATAGCAAAGGTATGGAAGCAACCCAAGTGCCTATCAGTAGACTAGGAGATGAAGAAGTGGTGCATATATACAATGGAATACTACTTGGTTTTAAAAAGAATGAAACCTCACTATTTGCTAGAGCATGAATAAACTTAGAGGGTATTATGCTTAGTGAAATAAGCCAGATTTTCAAATGATTTTACAAAGCATTTCCTTTGCCTTCCTTTGAGCTAGTTGAGAGGAGAAGGAATTTACCCAAGACCAAAGGCCCCTGGAAAAGGAGTTAACATCATACTGCTCATAGAAAAGGGGTCTCCAAATTTCTTCCCACCCTGACCCCACCTCCACTCTGTCTCTGTCTGTACCTCATCCCATAGAGGCAGATTGCATGGGGACTTCAGGGAGGCAGGGGCTATTGGCAGCGGAAGCAGATGGAAGGAAGTAGTTATATGGGGGCAATTCACTCAACACACTTTTATTGAGGGCTCACTGTGTCCTGGGTCAGTGTTCCAGAGCCCAGGAGTAGGGAGGGGGCTGACATAGCAGCTCAAGGAGCTCCCAGAGAGCAGAAAGCAGATCACAGATAACAAGTGAAAAGACCAGTTGATTAGAAATCATGGTAAATCTTCTGAAGGTGGCAAGCAAAGGCCAGAGACAAAGAATGGGGTGGCCGAGGGAAGCCTCTCTGAGGAGAGGACGTAAGTGGAAAGAGCTGGGAGGAGGGGCAGAGGGAACAGCATTTTCAAAGGCCCAAGGAGGAGCTGGATAAAGAGCAGGTGGCTGGAATGTGGTTAGTGCAGGGGAATGTCATGGGGGAGGCTGGCAGGACAGGCAGGGGCCATCTCCCTTGGCTTTTAATGGGCAAAGCAAAGAGTTGACATTATGATCCAAGGGTAATGGGGAGCCATGGGAGGTTCTTGAATAGGGAGGGGCATGAGCTGATTGTTTTCAGACATTTTCTCCGACTTGCTGTATGGGGAATCAGGCTACAGGCATGGACCCAGGCTGTGTATGCAGTTTTGGTATTGACGTTCCTCATCAAAACTGATTGCAATTGGGTGGGGTTTGGTTTCTTCCTGTGAATGCTCTAAGATGGTCCTGTTTCTTTCTTTTTTTTTCTTTTGTCATATTTCTTACTGTGATTTACTTCAGTGTTCAACTAGGTGGTTACACTTCTCTGTCCTCTCTCTCCCTTCTCCTCTCCCACCCTGAAAGTTTTGGGTGAGCTTCTGTCATTGCTGCATTTTTTCCAGGGTGATAAATCCTAAAGCTGTCTTGGGAAAATAGCAGGAACATTCATTTCTCATGGTCAGTCAACGGTATGACAGGAAACCCCTCGCCGCCGAAGGGAGACTTGAAATGGTTCACTGTTTACCAGTTTATTTTTAATTACTTCTGCTGATATTAGACATCTTGTGACTCCGGCAAGGACATGGGGAGGCAAGTTAGGAACAAGGAGCATTGATGTGTGGCTGCTGCCAGCCACAGAAAGACCAGTTCATGTCAGGGGCTCAAGACAGCCCTGGTGGCACCTCCCCTGCGCCCACGCATTGCTGTCTTCAGAAAGCATGTGGGGACAGTGCACATTCCCAAGTGACATCAAAAGCCACTCTACAGGGAAGACCTGCACCCCCAAACCCAGCTCCCATGCTAGGTATAGGGTCAAACACTTTACTTGCTTTCTCTCACTTAATTCTTAGCTCTGCACTATGGCCTGTGGATAGACACTCCTATTGCCATTCTCTTCCTATAGGTGAGGGAACACAGGCTCAGGGAGATTGCCACTTGCTGAGGACTTTGATCCTTTGCTGCCTCGGACTGTTTCCACACTTTTGCTCTCAAATTGAGGGGCTGATGGTGGTGGAGGGCTTGTTGGACTGTCTCCACACTTGTCCTCTCAAATTGAGGGGCTGATGGTGGTGGAGGGCTTGTAAAATGTTTTCCAAAGTTCCTATTCTGCAGGTGCAGCCCTGGAATTGGCATTTTGATACGTGGCTCATGACCACACTTTGTGAGTAATGAGGGTTCTTGTGATCCCTTCATGGCCTTGTAGGCAAAGACTATTTGTCTGAGAAATGCCACAGGGAACAGTTATGTCACCATTGGATCAGGCAGTGTCCAGACAGGGGCAGAAACCCACGAGTTACTTTAGTGAGAGAACTTAATTTTAAGAGTTGTTAACCAGAAGCGCAAAAAGGGAAGTCGAGGGTATCATGGAAGTAGCAACAGTAGCAAGATCAGGAACCAAAAGCCACCCCTGTGGCTGGTGGGGGAGGCAGTGCAGGAGAGGAGCAGGGAGAAGCTGAGAGGAGAGGACCTCTGAGGAGGGTGCCCTGGCTGGCAGGTGCTGAGGTCTTTGAGCTCAGAGCAGGGTCCTATGGGACTGGGACCCAGACTTTGAGAGGAGCTCTGGGGTCTCTGAATGGGATGAGTGTTGAAAAACTACAAAGTGGATTCATTCACTGCTACTGGAATGAGCTGTGGTTGCTGGGGCAGAGCCTGTTAGAGTGGTGGCATTGAGAACGAGAAGCCAACAGACAGCACAGCGAAGGGAGCAAGTCCCTTCTCCTTCCCCGATCCCTGCAGCCTCCCCTACTGACCCTCTGGGCAGAGACTGACCCTCTGGGCAGAGTCTGGCCCGAAGCACCTGCCAGAGCCGCAGTAAGGTTATAGAACCTCAGACCCAGCCTGGACCTGGTGTTGAGACACATTAGCTTAATAACGGCACACCCCATCATGATTGGAAGCTTGCTGAATAAGTTCAACACTATTTGCAGGCTAATGACATGTCACATCCTTATTTCCTGGGTTTTTAATTTTTTTGGACTGTTGAGTAGGGCTCTTGGGGTTTGGGTGGGAGCAGGGAAGCAATGCTGCCTCTTGGAAGAAGGGTGGTGGCATATGGATGCTGACAAATCTGTTTCCCCTACTTGTAAAATCGAGTAATTGTACACCCCTTGCAGTTTTGTTCAGAATGAAAGAAGATGATGTGCTTAGTGGGTGGAGCACATGATGCTGTGGCATCAACATTATCACCATGATTGCCAACTACTTGTGTCATTAAAACTGTTTTATTTGGCTGGTATAGTTAAAATGTAGCTGTACCACAATTGAATTCAAGATGGTGTAGCAATATTTTTTCAGATGTGGAAAACAGACGGTACTTTTTAATCCCTAAATCTGGATTCCTCTTATGTGGTGTCTTAGTTGATTTATAAGAATATTAAAGTATTCAGGTGCATTTTAAAATCATTTCTGGCCTTGCCTTTTACCTGTTTTATGAATAGATATGTATGCAGTGTCCTTTATATTTAAACTAGCACCTATCAAAATGTACTGAGATCTATTTGACCATTCAATATCATTAATTAATGATACAAAAGAGCTAGTGTTTGTCATTTCAGACAAGCAGCCTATGTGTATTAGTGAAATGCAGAAAAGAGATTTGAAAAGTAGCATTGCTTTTATATTAGGCATCCCTTTTCTGGTGTGGCAGTCAAAGCTCAGACTGCTGGGACAGGTGTCCAGACTGTACCCTTGCTGAGCTGTGTGACTGGGCAAATGACTGAATCTCCTGTGCTTAGTTTCCTTGTCTAGAAATAGGGGATGAAGACAAGAACCAGGCTGCCCTCCGAGGGTTGTTATGGGGGAGAGCACAAATGAGTAGTGCCCAGAGTCTAGCAAGTCCTTGGGGGTAGGAAGTGCTCTGTGAGCATTAGTGAGAGAGAAGAGACTGTGGTCTGCAGGATCCTGGGCCAGGTTCAGCAGCACATCTGCGCAAAGGTCCTCAGGCCACCTGTGCTGCTGTTATACAGAAGAGGATACAGCTTGGCATGGTAAGTTTGGGAACGCAGGTGGCTGGTTGAATGGGTTTAGACGTGCTCAGCCTTTTTTCTGTTTTTCAAGTATCATCTCACAATAGGTTTATTTACTTATATATTTATTTTGGTGGTTAACTTATTATTTATTTATATTTTTATTGCAGTGCTATTGGTTAATAACATTGTATGTTTCAGGCCTACAACATTATAATTCTGTATCTGTAAATATAATTGCATGCTCACCACCAAAATTCTAACTTCATCTGTCACCGTACATTTGACCTCATTTAGCCATTTTACCCTTCCCTTCTCACTTCCCTTTTGGTGACCATCAGTCTGTTGGGTGTATCTGGGAGTTTGTTTTTCTCTTAAGCAGCCTTGGATTATTTCCTTACCTCCTGTGCTCCCTTCATAACTCTCTCCATAAGTGATTCAGTGGGAAGCCTTCCAGCAACCTGTTTGTGGGGGCCCATGGACTAGGGCCCTGGTGTGGCCAAGCAAATGGAGGTCTCTGCCAATAGGGGCCTCGTGCCGCTGGTGGTGGAAACTGCCACTGAGGTTCATCATCTCACCCAGTGAGCTGTGCCCACTTTCCTGCATTGCCTTCGCAGGAGGGCACAGGGAGGGGGACTAAGCAGGGTGGAGAAGAGGGCAGAAAACACCTGCTGTCAGGAAAGATGCCCAGTGTTCAGAGAGTCTGGAAGCCAACTGTGTTTTCCCAGCTGCTGCCACTCTTACACCTGCATGGAAGTTGTCATAGGACCTAAGTTCTTCCCAATTCTCAGAGTTGTTTCATCAGAAGTAGGCACTCCATGGCTTGTTTTCCACACAGCAGCCAGGCACTTTGGAAACTAAAGGTAAGTCATGCCAGTGAACCTCCAAACTTGGATTGTTTCCCCGCTTTATGCAAGGTTGAGGTTAGGCCTAAGTCCCAAGAGCGGTGCAGAGACCTGCCTATGGGAGGCTGCTCATTCTGACCCCTCTCCACTGCCTGCCTCTCGTGCCCCGCCACAGCCCGCTGCTCTCAGTTGTGCTGGGTCCATGGCCACTTTTGGAGGTCTGCAGCCTTGTCCCCTTTGCCTGGGACACTTTAACCCAGATTTCCATAGTGACTCACTTCTCACTTCTTTCCTAACCTTGCTCAGACATCCTCTTTTCAACGACACCTATTGTGACTATCAGATTGAAACTTACCCTGGCCCTGACTGCCAGCAATCTTAGGTACTGCTTTCCTTTCAGTGGTAGAATTTTTCATCTTGTCATAGATGAGCATCACCAGGAAGTCCCTTGTGTTTGTGTCCCATCCATCAGCAGCTGGCACTGAGAGAGCAAGGTGCTGTGTCTGTTTTGCCCACCGATGCACCCCATGTGCCTGACAACACATGCTTGCTCAGGGAGCCTTTGGAAGAAAGGAGTGAATGCTGCCTGCCTAGCACTTTGCTGAGCGTGTTGGAAGCATCATCTTATTTGACCCTCGCAGCACTTTTACTGTCGATATAGTAGTCCCTCTCTATATCATGGTTGACTTATCGTGGCCTCACTGTATCGTGGGATTTTTAAAAAATATTATATTTAATTATTTATCATGGATTTTTTGCTATAAGGTTAATATGGGACTGGGAATAGTTTCTAAATGTGTGGAAAGGGTTCATAAAGCCTTAAGTTATATATAAATACTAAAATAAATGTAAGGTTCCTACTTGGCAGGGTTGTCTAGAACGTAATACCCGTGATAAGTGAGGGAATACTGTATTTATAGTACATCCTTTTTATAGGTGAGGAAACTGATTTAAGAGCAGGTTAAGTAACTTGACTCCAAAGCCCTAGCTTTAACCTGTGCCCCCAGCCTCCTGCCCTGGTGTGAGGCTCTAGGGTGGATAGAGCTGCTTAAGGCTCCCCCATTGAGCTTCCTTGGGAACACAGAGAGGGCCCAGGTGAAAGGCTTCCAGGTAGTGTAATTTCAGCACCTTGAATATCTGGGCAGCACTGCAACGTTATTTGTCCAGTAGACCCAAGGTCATTTCTTGCCTCGCTCTCCCCTAATACTCAGTATTTGTTGTAGCACTGGATGCATAGCAGGTGCTCAGGAAATGTTTGTGGAAGGGAGGAAGGAACAAGTAGATTTAGGTCAAGACAAGATTCCCACATCCCAAGATTCCCACATCCCCCCTGCAAATCCCTAACAGCCTGTGTTTTCAGTGCTATATGCACAGAGGAATTGACCTACCCTTTGAAGGATCTCCAACCCAAAACCAGGCCCTGAGCTTTGCTCCTCCTGGCACTTCATGCTTGTTTCATGATACTAGGTCTTCATCACAGAGGAGCCCTTTGCTTTTTTTTTGCTAACTTTGTTGTTGGAGAAATCACCTTTATGCCTCATAATAAGAAGCTGCTGCTTCTAGTAGATTTTTGGGAACCCAATATTCCCTGAAGGCTGACCCTTGTATTATTACCTCCTCCAACATCTGAGGATAAAACCTGAGGTTCCTAGTGCCAAGTGCATTGGCTATTGACCTGTTACCTGCCTGACTGCCTTTACCTTAATCACTTCCATAGAAAATATGAAGGGAGGACATTTATGGGGCTTAGTGAACATGAGCCGTTACTTCATTCCAACACTCGGGGCTCTTCCTTCTGCACAGAGCCTCCTTCAAGAGCTTTTTCCACTCCCTCATTAAAAGTCCACTGTTTGCTGTTCCATAATGTATTAAGGATTTTGTCCTATCCTCTTCACTCCTCCAATTCCTATCTTGAAAATGAAACAGCTGATGTGGTGACTAATGGGGCCTCTTTGGGGGAAACACACATGTGAGGTGCGTGTTGACTGTCCAGCAGGAAGCCGCTGCCTGGCAAGCCTTACTAGAAAGCAGAGAGGCCCCTGTGGAAATCTGTGTTGGAACACAAACTGGAAGTGAGACAGATAGGGAGGATTAGTTAAAAGGCCACACACCTTCTGGAGCCACATCAGGCTCTAGAAAGCATTTCCAAGGTGCCCTGTGATTTGGAGAGGGTTATCCTGGCCGGGGCAAGTGTCTGGTATCTTTTGGGTCAGAAGCTTGGCATTGCCAACCCTTGCTTCTATAAAACTGACTGAGAACTCATGGAAACTTTAAGGCTTTTAAGATTTGGGTCATTTGGATTTTGCTTTCACATGATGTGTTTCTGTGCTTCAATGAGACAGAGACAAAAAGTGATGGTTTCAGAATTTCAAAGAAGATTGTTCTGGTTCAGACTCAAAATGGAAGGATGTCTGTGTGAGCCAAAGAGATACTTACTGAATGTGTTTTCTCTTCACAGAAAAATATTCTTAACTCTCTTAGAAATAGTGATTGTTTCCTCTCCTCTGGACTTAGGAAATGTCCTGTTAGGAGCTCTTCTCATTAAACAATTTCTAGATCCCCTGCAAAAAAAATCAAGCAACAGTTGCCTCAGGCTAGGGATTGACCACTGACTCCTTGCCATAAAGAGAAAGGGATGTGGTGTAGGTTCTTGGGTGGGGCCTCTCTGCTTCTGTCTCTTTTAGGCAGAATGCCTAAGAATTCACTGAGGGGGTTAAAAATCTGATGTAAAAGTGGTCTTTCCAGGCCTCAAAAAATTCCTAGAAGAACAGGCATGTGGCTCACACAGGCATCTCACAGTTTGAAGTTCTGACTTGAGCTGTATCATATATATATATTTCTTTAACAATACATCCCCTGATCACTGCTTCTTTTTCTGTTATAGGCTCTCATAGTGCCTGCTATTCCCTTACTGACACACCATCAAATATAATTAAAGTTAGCATTCATTTTGGGCTTAACTTGATTATTAACTCTTTACACATGAGGGCGGGTGTCATATCTGTCTTAGTCCCCAGTGTATGCCCAGCACTTGATATATTGATATATTGGCACAGTGTAGCTGCTTAATATGAAATTGCATGAGTGAGAGAGAGAGAGAGAGAGAGAGAGTGTGTGTGTGTGTGTGTGTGTGTGTGTGTGTATCACTGCCAACTGAACACAGACCATGTGCTAGCAGGCTGGAATGTCTCTGAAGTATGGCGCTTAATACCTCCCTCCAAAGGCTTAACTGTGAGCCCAGGGAGGTAGGGAGTATTGACCAAAACAAGAGTCTAAAGTGAGTCTCCCCTAGTCCTGATAGACTAAATGCTGTACATGGCGTCCAGCAGGGATTAGATGCAAAGTGCTTGACTCAGAGATATGAAGGGTTTAGGAAGTCCTCTTGGACAGGAACAGCCAATTATTCCTTTAGGATGCTATTGGTGGCCCTCCCTGTCCTTCATCCCCCAACGACCCTCACCTTCTCTATGTCTTGGCCCTCTCTGCTCCCTCAGCCTCAGGCAAGCATGAACATGTGCTGATACTGCTCATGGCCCAAGGTGAGGATGTGCTGCACTTGCTTCTCTCCTGAAGTCTGGTGCTCTTCAGGTTCATGTGGCAAGTGTGCTTAGTGGAATGTGTAAGAGTTCTTATAAGAAACAGGGAAGGAAGCTACTTTTTCAATGTTGATTTAGAACAGGAAAAGTAGTAGGAGTACCCCAGAGTTTGACAGTCATATTGCGAAAGATAAAAAAGTAGTTTGATGTCCAACTTGGTCTTGAGCTGTGTGATCTCAAGCCACTCATTTGCCTCTGAGCTTCCTAGTTTTCTTGCAAGAGCCACGAGAAAAGACACATGGCAGTACCTTGTGGTCTATGGAACCAGTACCGGAAATGGGACAAAATTCTCGAGGAAGGAGAATGGGGATAATGAGGAAGAATCCCTGAAAAAGCTAGATGAAACTTGAGACCTGAAAATGCACAAGCATTTGAGAGGAGCCCTTCAGACTTTTGTGGAAGGATCCCTCTCTGCCCTTGCTGTGATCAGGTTTTTTATTGACTTAATTTTAAAATTTGCAGCTGGGACTGACCACCATCTGTTCTCTTGCTGCCTCAATGACCCACACGGGTCATTGCAGGAAGCTCTGTGGCCTCGGTGTCTGGGAACCAAGGAGAAGGCTGACTTGTTGTTAGGGACTGTGCAGGAACTCCTGTCATCCTCTGCCCCATATGGGCCGAGGACCTAGTGTGAGCGAAGGTGTCACTCCTCCTGTCACCAGGCCTCTCAGAGTTTTCTGTGTGGTGACTCAGTCTCCCAGGCGCTGGGACTTTGATCAACCTGTGGCAGAGGGTTGTGTGAAACCCTTCCTGAATTTCTTTTCTTTTTTTTTTTTAAACACAAAAGGGATCTGGAATTGATCCCAGATAATACATCTGCCTCTTAATTTCACTTCAGAGGAGCAGGATGACAAGAAAGGCGATGAAGACAACTAAATGCATTTATGATTTATGCCCCCTGTGATAAATCAATGGATGATTTCTCCCCAAAATGTGGTCACTGCCCGGCTAACTCATACCAGCTGACACATCTGTGAGATGCAGAAGGGAATGGGGGCCGAGCCCCCTCCTTGCCATGTGCACACCAGGCCTTGAACCCGCACCCCTGGGATGGGGATTTGGACATGTGAGAGACTGGTCGTCTGTACGCAGTTAAGAAGATGGCTTCTCTGCTGCCACCTTTTTTCTCCCTGAGCCTGTGTTTTCCTTCCTTGTGCATGATGTGCAGCTCTGTTCAGTCTGCCCCGGTTCATCTCCAGCATTCCTTTCCATGCTTGTCTTCATGTGTGGTGAGTTAGATTTTTCCATTCCCTAAAGGTGATTTGATCAGGCCAGTTCTCACCAGAGTCCCTCAAAGCAAGTGGGGGGAGTGGAAAATCACATTAACTCTTTCATTAACTCCAGCTGTCTGCACCGAGTTCAAGATGGCAAGGAGGATTTGTCATGAGGGCCAGCTTGGGTCTTTGGAGCTGGTTCTCTGGATTGTTGACTTCAGAAGGGTTGCCAGGGCCCATCTGGCTGTAAAAGGAATGAAGCCGTGACCAGTGAGCAACGTCTGTCTTACACAGGACGCTTATGGTGGCCCTCAGGCTATGTGCCTGCCATCTCTCTTCTCCATGGTTTCTTTGTATCTTAAAGGCTCAACCTTGCCTTTCTGAACTTGGAAAGCCATAAATACATCTTCCAAAATATTCTATCATTAGAAATTTTCAAGAATCTATTGAACTATTTTTGGCTGCTTGGCAGTCCCAAGAAGCTGGATTGCTTACTTCCCCACCAATATTTTTTTAAAGCATCATCTGAAGCTAATTAATTCAGAAGTAACTTGGGCTTTGGGAGGAAAAAAATCACATTCATTATATAAGCTACCTGCAAATGAAATTGCCTGGTTGCGCCTCTCATTTTCCTGTTGTTGAAAAATGTCTTTGTTACTCTATTTTTGCCTTTCTTTACAACAAACTTGAGAAACTCCCAGGAATGCAGTTTAAAGAGTTATGCAATGTTATTTTCCTCTCCTTACTTCCTGGGAAAAAAGGGTCAAAGCCTTCACTTGGGCCTGGACTGGGCGGTGAGACCCCCTATCAATGGAAAAAGGTAGAGCAGGAGGGCGCAGAGGCTGGCGCTTTCTCTACGAGGCCAGCGAGGTTGCTGACGTTCCTCATCAGAGAGAAAGTTCAGCAAGGAGAGATAGCTCGAGTTGGAGGTGCTTGGCTGTGGACTGGGACAGAAGAGCCTTCTTCTGGAACCTCTGATGCTGGGACCATATTACCCTATTCCCTGCAGACAATGCATAGAAAGGAAGAAATGAGCTGGTTAGTAAAGGGTGTTCATTTGATGTCTCTGCTGATCCCTCACATTACCATTGTCCCAGCCAGAAATGATATACCTGCAGCTGTGTTTCTGTAGGACAACGGGGACATCTAATAATATATCGGGCTGATCTAAGCTGCCTTTTTTCCCGTGATGCCCCAAGGGGAAGATATACACTCCACTTTCATATTATCTGGTGGTACTAATTAGAAACCATCACAGTGGAAATGACTTATCCTGTTTGCTCCCCTTCTAATAGGAAATCATAAATTAAAACAGATCTTGATAGATTCTGCATAATGCCAGAATGAAATCCTCACATATTTTGTTGTATATTACATAATTAGTCGACTTCTCAAAGGAGTTCTAATTATGCCTATGGAATTAGGTCCAGATAATGAAATGAATTCATCTCACTGGCAAGCCGTCTGTCACTTAGCATTGAGCTCCTAGTCACTCCTCTGGGGTTCTCCTTGAAGCTCAACAAATGAAGCTTTATTTACAGCCACAGAAATTGGAAATGAAATACAAAGTTATTTTATGATGTACTTCTTTTTATTTCCCCGAAGAAAATCAGTTTTCCTTAGCTTCATCTACTGGTAAATGGCCAGTAGATGTAAAGTAGCTATACTAATCCCAAAACATAAAGATACCCCAACAAATGCTTTACTAAGGCTCATAGTACAAAAAGTACCTGCCAGAAACAGGAAGAGAATCATGACAAGGTCAAAGGGAATGAGTTCTTTGACTCTGAATTTCATCATCTGTAACATTATTACTTAGAGTTGGATAGATAGATGGGTAATTAAGTGGATGGATGGATGGATGGATGAATGGTTGAGAGGATGGATGGCTAGATGAGAGGGCAGATGTGTATTTAAATGGGTAGATGAATATTTAATAAGGAAGGGATATAGATGGAGGAAAGATGACTCAGGAAAATCTACCTTTGGATATGTTATTCTGTATTTAATTGTTAAAGAAAATTACGAGGACAAAGAAGAACTAGCTTTTCTAATAATTCCTTATTTGTAGAAACAAAACTCAAAGTTCTTTTTAATTTCTCAATGGACGTCTTTGAAAGGTAATGGTGAGGATGTAGGGAAAGATGACATGGAGAAG
Organism: Furipterus horrens; assembly: GCF_987537825.1. Taxonomy (NCBI): domain Eukaryota; kingdom Metazoa; phylum Chordata; class Mammalia; order Chiroptera; family Furipteridae; genus Furipterus; species Furipterus horrens. The sequence goes on along the minus strand of NW_028327177.1, from coordinate 96,193,507 downwards.
AATAGAAAAAAGGTCTCTGAGACAAACTAGGTAAGAGATAGCCTTACCTTCCAACAGCAGGAACTATAAGATAAAAATGTATTTGTTTTAAGATTTCATTTATTTATTTTTATAGAGGAGAAGGGAGGGAGAAAAAGAGGGAGAGAACCATCAATATGAGAGAGAAACATCGATCAGTTGCTTCTCGTATGTGCCCCAACCAGGAATCAAACCAGCCACCTTTAGCTTTGCGGGATGACGCCCAACCAACTGAGCCAAGTAAGTCATTGGTGACCAAAGAAAGTTAGAACAGAGTTCTACTTAAATTTCCCTGAAATGTAGATTGTTGCATATCACATTAGTGACTGGAACTCAAGCCAAAGGGGAACCATTCAGAGTTATGTTTATGGAGTATTTCTGCCTCAATTTCTACATTTGGTAATGAAGATGCTCAGTATGAAGAGTAGAGCTATCTAATGCTATTGCTGACACAGCTATAGAGAAAATTCAGCGATCCCTCCTCGCTTTTCTCCTCCACTATAAGCCTTCATGACTCTCTTCCCAGGGCCATACGCACCAAAGCATTTTTGCTGTTTGCTGTGAAGTCACCTCATCTCCAAACTTGTCCCTTGAAATACATATAGAAAGAAAGCCTGAAAAAATGTTAAAACAAATTTTGCTAAGACAAAAGTTTAGTCTCGTTTTATGACAGGTGATGCAGGGTGACTGGAGGATTACCTGGTAGTATGAGGGGAACCTGGACTTACATTATCCCCAGCACAGTTGGAAATACTTTGCACCATCAAACACCTTCCGTCTGGCCCAGCACCTGGGGCAATGGAATGCTCATAAGAACCTGCCCATGTGGTTGGTGCTGAATTTCAGTGGAACATCTGTGGGCAGTTCTCTGGCTCTAGGTTTGGATTTTCCTCCCATCGAGAGCCTTCTGTGAACTCTGTTGACCAAAGGATTAGTTCATTCTTGTTTTTAGCAGAAACAGCTCACTGTGACTTAATTTCCTGCAAATCAAGTTCCCTTGTGTTAGTCCGTTATCTACATTTTGGCTGGCACAGACTTGCTGCATGAACCTCTGAAATGGATTCATTCATAAGAGGCTTACATGCAAAGGATGCTTCAGGGTACTAATTTTTTAAACATAATGTTAGAATCCTAGAACTTAAGGATCTGAAGATACCTTAAAAGAGTGAAAAGTATGAATTGGTTTTTAAGACTAAATGTGACATCTGCAGGTCAGATTCATTTTGTGCTAGTAGAGAAATGATCAGTAACCTTACCTTCTTAGTCAGAGGCTGGAAGGAAACAGTAATAATAAGGCCAAATGCCATTTGTTGGGACACATGTACTTGCAATGCTTAGATGAACATGTTTTTATTTTACTTCTGTTATTTCAAAAAACAGCATTCTTACTTTCATTTAATGACTGAGGAGCCCTGAAAATTGATGCATTTTCTGTTATCAATGGACCACACTTCCTGTTGAATTATAAGAAGAGACACAGTCTAGTTTGTTGAAAAATTGTGATGAATATTTGGACCATGTATTGAAAGAGTCAAAATAGGTATTTTTAAATTTGAATTGTATATCAACTTGAGAGAGAGAGAAAAATAACAGGTTTGGCGTGAAAAAAATAATTTTCTTATTCAAAATTTAAAGGGCTATTTATAGCTATTTGTTATGCAGAGTTTAAGGAAAACTTCTATTTTAAAAACAAATGTTAGTAGGCCTCAAGATTCAAGACCAAAAAAGCAAATTCCCTGGGTGTGGAAGAGAATGTTTTAAAAATTAATAATTATTAGGTCTAATTTTAAAAAATTAGGTCAATCAAACATACAATGACTTGAATTCCTACTCTTTTCCATGCTGAGTCATTAGCTTATGGCTGGGAGACAAAGACCCCAGGATTCCTTCTTCCTTCACACAATAATATTTAATCAAGTATGAACAGCCTGGCAGAGTCCAGGAGGCTGAGATCTGCCAGCAGGGGTGCTTCTAGGAGGATTGGTCCAACACTCTGGGCACGGAGAACCATGGAGTTAATGTGTGCGTAGAATTCTGCCATTGTACAAGGAGGCACTCTTGGCCTTTCTTGTGTATAATTATAGTGACAAAGTCTCAGTCACTGTTTACCCAGGCTTATTCCTCAGGTGTAGAAATGTACTGTGAGAATACCCTTGGCATTTGCTTTGCAGCAGAAGGAATGCTTTGTCTTTTAAATTAAAAACAAAATCATTCTGTTGCTCCTGGCATTATAAAAGTAAATATTTTCACCAGACCTATAGGTAGTCTCTCTTTGGCTTTACCTCAAGCCTGGGCTTTTTCTGGGCCAACTTGTCACTCTGCTTTCCCCAGGGGGCATGCCATCAGTCACTTCATGTAGGGGACAAGGACCCTGGAAAAGGACCAATACAATTGATAGAGAACGAGTCTGTCTGTGTGGCTTACTGTCAACATTCCTTAGAGACAGAAATCCTCCTGTGGCCTGCAAGGCCCTGCTGCGTTCTGCCATCTGGTCTCTCTCAGGCTTCACCTCAAACCTGGTCCTTTTCTGGGCAAGCGCACCACTCTCCGTCCCCCAGGGGCCATGCACATATGCAACCTTATCCCTTGTGATGCTCCTGTTCATTACTCAACAAACACACCTTTCATATTTCAGCTCAGGCATGCCATCTTGTTTCCTGTGCCGCAGCCGGGATCACATTCTTTTGTCGTGATTTCCCATAGGACAGTATCCCTTTTCTCTGAGCATTAATGTCTGTTTCTTACATTCTCATCAGTGGTATTCTCTTACTGTTTGGCTCCTTTACTGACTATGTGCGCCACATGGCAGAGTCAGGGCCTCTCCATGGCCATGCCACCATGCTGTGGCTCAGGGCCCCATGTCCAGAGGGCCCTGTACTTGGCTTAATGCTCTGCTGTTGCTACCTTGAAATCCTGAATACTTTTTGAACAATGGCCCCCACAATTTTATTTTGCTCTGGGCCCCACAAATCATGTTGTTGGTCTTGGATTGGGGCCCTGTCTGTTTCTACTGGATCTCGAGGTCTAGGATCAAGAAGTGTTTTGTAAATGAATGTTTCAGTGACAAAAGATGATCTCCTGTCATTAGTGCATGAAGTATAAAATGTCTAATACCTAATATCAAGTCACGATGTTATATATTTTCTTGGCAGCTCACTACTTAATCTGATTCTTTTCATAAAGTTTGGCACAGGCAACCAAAATTGAATTAAAGAGACATGCATATTATGATCTAAGGGAAAAACTGGTTGTATAAAAGGAAGTATAAAAATGGGCTGATCTGTTGTTAATTTTTTGTTCTATATTTAGAACTGAAAGGGTGATGTTTAGAAAGCAAAAATGCTAATCATCTTGCAAAGAGTGCTGTAACAAGCTGGAGTGAACACTGCCTTGGAGAACGTATCCTTCAAATGATAGAGGACATAGAAGCAGAGACTGGGGCTCTCTGCAGTAACTATAAATGCTTTCCTCTGTGTTTCTTCAGGGCCAAGGCAACCCTGAGATAACAACGTGTCCAATTTGAGCTTGCCATCACTTAGTTGGGGAAACCTTGCTGTCTCACAGAGCGAGCTTGGCCAGATGTCTGCTGGGGAATTTGGAGAAGATGCAAGACTTCACCGTTTTGTACAGCGTGCCCATACGTTTTTTGTCACTTGTCTGAGTTGGACACATTTTTCCCGTTCTCCCTTGCCCACCGCAAAGGTGACTGCTGCAGATTGTAGAGTTGGCGGGATTTTCCAGGCTGTGCCGGCGCAAGCTGTTAATAAATTAGGTGCACAGAAGTGTGATGGCAAGGCGTTTCCTGCTGGAGTTCATAGGCCTTCCAGAACATTTATGTCTCATTACAGCCCATACAGCAGTTTATGCCCTAATAAATCAGAGAAGCTTTGCAGAGATGGGCTGGACCGTAATGAATCTTTCTGTTGGCATTTTCCTTTTACAGGCTCAAATAATGGAGCAAAACCGCCCCATCTGGCCACTCCGTAAGAGAGAACTCAGAGTGGGAGCTGTTTTCTTGAGCATGACAAAGGTCACTGCAGGTAGCAGGAGTGAGGGGTGGCAAAAAGGGCTGTGAGTGACGAGGTGGAATGAAGCCATTTACAAGCCTTTGTCACTGTGGCTATAGGGTTAGCTGAACTGTCAGGGCCCTGTTCTCCCTTCCAGTGATCGGCCGCAGGTCTTCACTGATTTTTCACATTTAATTTCCAGACCTGGTTGCTGTCTGGCAGTCAGTGCAAGTGGACACACACCCTCAGCATGGTGTGCGGACATATTCACTTTGATTTATGTTCCATTATCTTAATAAGGTGCATTCTCCACTGCCTGGGGGTGGATGCCAAGCAGAGTGTGTGTGTAGGGGGGAGGGAATCCCTTTCTCTGCCTTGCCTCACCAGTGCAAAGAGATGTGTGATGAAAGCCAAGTAAATATGGAAATTATTATTAATTATGTTGTGATGGGCAGAAGTGCATTATTCTGGCTAGGAAATCAAATTGTTTCTAGTGAAGGTTTACCAGATGTTAAAAATAAGGGGGGGGGGCGGTGATCATATTAAAAGCAGGGCCTAGAAATAACTGAGGAATTTATTTTTGATGTTTATGCATTTTCGCATAGGACCACATCACCCATTTTAGAAGTTAAGAAATATTGATCATTTCCTTTGTACCAGGTAATAGGGATCTCATTTCACTGGAGAAAAATGTACACCTAATTAAGTGAAGAAGCCATCTTGCTGTTTCCTGTCTGTCCATCCCAGCTGGTCTGTGCTTCAGCCCTTAGTAGGGCTGTGGGGAACTTTGGAGGTGCCTGGGCTGCTTGATTGTGTTTACAAAGAGGCTTGTGGGAGCTCTCTGAGAGTGGGATATAGCCAGCTGGACCTATTTCTATTCTGTATGGGTTTTTCTGGTGCTTCTTCAGTAATTGCATTGCTGCTGGGAAGACAGAGGAAAAGTGAGTGAGGGAGTGCACGATTTATCCAAAGTGACAAGGAGAACAGAGCTACTCCATCAGCCTCAGCTACTCTCGTATTTACATGACACCTTCCTTCCAGTGTTTTCCCCAGCAGATGGCCAGGTGAGGTTCACGGACTCTGCAAGGAAATGCAGCTGGTCTGGGGCAGGCACGAGGGATATTTTGGCCTCTCTCCCTGCAGAATTATGCAAAAGTCCAAGGAGAGAGGGAGGAAGGGAGGAGGTGAAGTCACTCTCTGGCTGAAAAAGTCCTGAAAATGTAGACTCAAAGCCAAGTGCTGCTTGCAGATTGGGAGGTTGCCAAGGCCCAGAACCCCAAGACTCGGGGAGAAAGTCAGATCCTGGAGGATTTAGTAATTGGCCACAGTGGGTTTACCCCTGTCTGCCCTGCTGTAATATGAAGGTTAGTGAGACTTGATAGGGTCACAAAGCGACATTAATGTCTTGACTGAGATGATTGTGCTTGGCCAAGGGAAAAAATAATCTATCCTTCAAAGGGATCATGTAGGTATACTGAAAGTTCTCTCATCATCCTGCTTTAGGAAGATCCCGGCATCAAATGTGGCACCTGCCCTGTCTGGGACTTTACTCTGGGGCTGAGTGTGTGGCAGCAGACCTCATTTGATACAGGATGTTAAACATACACAGCTGCTTTTTTTTTTTGAAGGTTTCCGTTTGAAACTGGCTGAGCCCTAGCAAGTAATTAGCACCTTTGCTGTTGGAGCAAGTGGTGCTTTTTCTGGTTAGAGTTTCTTAATCACAGTGACCATTTTGCAGTTCTTGGTAAGAGGGTCTAGAGAGAGAGCTGGGGATACTGTGTGTTCCAGGGGTTGAGGCCAAGCTTAGGAAACAGCCAAAGGATCTCCATTCATTGCCTCACCCCCAATGCCATGTTCAAACCCCACTTAGGCCTTTTTCTTCTGAGATCTTGAACAGACCGCAGAACTTGTTCATATATCCATCCCATTTCTCTTCTCTAAAATCTGCTGATGGAGATGCTAGCATCACCTTTGGGGGTCATTTCCAGGATAAAAATGAAAGATAAAAAGGGTTTTTCGGGGGAATAGTCTGTGCTATCCCAGGCCTAACTCGGGATAGCATTATGAGTTGGTCAGGACCGAGGGTATATCCTGAGACTGCATGCTTGGCATAGCCAAGATGCCAACTAAGCCACTTTCAAAGTGGATGACCTTGTGCAAAAAGCATAAGGCATTAGTGCCCCAGCTCTCGGCTGTGTGAATAGGGGTTGTCTTGTTAACTCTCTCTTAGGGTTGTTATAAGGATTAAAGGAGAGAAGGCATGTAAAACCCATAGCATGGTGGCTCGTACAAAGTGCATACTCAATAGATGACAGCTGTGATGACAATGATAATAATGATAATGACATTGTTACTTTGGGAACCCAGAATCCAAATACCTGGATGCTAGTTTACAGATGACAAATAGAGTTACTTTCACGTGAGAACTTCTGTCGATGAGGTGGCTGTGTTAAGCAAGATTCTGAGACTGCATAAGGGCTCAGTGTGAGAATATTGATGTCAATTAGGAATATTTGCCTTTGGAGTTAAAATCAAGGGTGAAGGCACACACCATGAATTTGCTATCTCTTTAATATTTCACTGCTGCCCTAAATAGTGTAGTATCTGGGTTAAATCCACCTCTCTTAGGCTCCATTATTTTTTAAAAATTTTGTTTATTTTTAGAGAGAGAGGAAGGGAGGAAAAAAAGAGAGGGAGAGAAAAATCGATGTGAGAGACAAACATCTATATCAGTTGGTTCTTGTACGTGCCCTGACTGGGGACCGAAATCACAACCTAGATATGTGCCCTGACTGGGACTTGAACCAGCAACCTTTTGCTTTGCAGAATGGTGCCCAACCAATTGAGCCACACTGATCAGGGCTCTATTATATTTTTAACCTATAAAATAGGTTATAAATTAGGCCAGATTAATTTTCTTGGAGGTGGTCAGCTGAATATTAGAAGGTGTTGGGGAGGAGGAAAATGATCTTTGAGTAGTTTTGGAAGATCTGCATATAATTTAACAAGTTAAGACAAGTTTCCTTATCATTGGACTTGTCAGAACCTTTAATGTGCTTGAAAATTTCAAGAGGGACATTCTTCCCAAATGTACCTGGTCATGAACACATTTGTTTTTATAACAATAGCAACTTGTGAGACTAGGGTTTCACAAAATGGACCTCGAGAAATTAGATTTTCCCAGAGGGCCATTTTTTCTTTTCTCCGAAGTCTCAAAATCTGCAAAATTCATTAATTCATTTGTAAAAGGAGGCAGAGGAGTGTTGGAGGTTAAGAGTACAAGGGGAAGAAGGAGGAAGGTTTGAGGAAAGAAATGAGTACCAATTTTTGCTTCAGGAGAGTAGAACAGAGAATAGAAGAGGGGAAAAGTAGAAGGTGCTCAGCAATTGGAGGACCTACTTGGATTTTTCATTATAATTTAAAATGAAGAAAAACACAGTTTTGTGTCTTTTCTGCATCTGCATTAGCTGCTTGAGTTCAGGTACAGAGGAGTGGAGAGTTTTATCTAATCAGGGGTGGAGTACAAGTCAGGTGGAAGGAGAATTAATGAAGTCAAGAGTGAGTTCAGAGGAAATGAGCCTTGGGATTTCAGGTGGATAAGGAAGGAAGGGAGGAAAAAGGCAGGTGATAGAGAGTGAAGGGAAGTGAGCTGGTGGTCTGAAAATTGAGTGTAGAAGATTGATATTTTGGAGTTAACAGTTTTGACAATAATAAAGTATTGTCAATGACAGTGATCTTCTGTCAGGCTAGACCACTCATGTGCCCTTTTGTTGCTGCCATGTCATGACCTCCTGATCACTCATGACTACTTTAGTATTGAGCTTACTGACTCTGTCCACTACCTTTCTGTTGTCATCCTTGGTGACATTAACATCTACAGAGATGGATCATTGGACATACCATCCTTCCCAAAGCTGATGTTCTCTGTCCACTTCAACCATCTACTCTGTAGGTATATCCCAGACTTTGGATCATTTGTCCTTTCTACCACAGAGTCCCTATATATAGATATTCTGTAGAGGTAGCCTTCTCTGGAGCATGCTTCTGGACATGCTGAGTTTGAATCTCAGTGTGAACACCAACTGCCCCTCCCTTACTTCCCAAAGCTTCCCCATTTTTTATTGTTGTTCTTTTAGTTGTCTCAGTTTTTCTCCCATTGCTCTCCCCTGCCCCACCCAACCCCCACTCCCAGAGTCAATCCCCACACTGTTGTCCGTGTTCATGGGTCATTTATACATGTTCCTTGACTAGACCCTTCCCCTTCTTTCCCTTATTATTTCCCTCCCCTCTGATCACTGTCAGTCTGCTCCTTATTTACACGCCCCTGGTTCTAACACAGATCATGCAGAGTATTTGTGGGAATTATGCATTAACACATGTAAAAGCCCTGACCCAATGCTTGGCTTATAGCAGCTCCTCAGTCCGTTTTCTCATTTCTTCCCACAGCTTTTGGGATATCTTGACATTGGAACTTAAATCGCATACTCCGTCTGTTAAAGAAACTATGCTCTTTACACATAATAGAGTTGATAGAAGGAATGGTTAATGGAGATTTGAATGGATGCATTGGTTTCATTGAGTCCTGTGCCTTGATAGATGCTGACTCTGTACCTGGGCACAGTTGGGTTGCCAGTCCCTTATGAGACAGGGTGCATGTTGTGGGGTAGTGAACAGGGGTGTTCATGGACCCTACATGCTGGGCTGTTGCCAGGACAGAAATATTCAGATAAATGAGCCAGCTGGACAGAATCTGGGAGAACAACCTTCTACTTCGTCTTGATATCTAGGTCATCAGGGTTGTTCTTCCTGTGGGCTGGCAGAGATTCCAGAGAGCAGAGACCCAACTCACTTTCTCCAAGGAGTACTCCTGACATTCAGCTGAAGAAGGTCAGAGGAGCACTGCCAGCTGCCTGCCAAAGAGAGGGCAGAGCCAATTAATTAAAACTAAAAATAAACCTGAACTGGAATTAGTCTTGTGGGTGGAGGGAAAATAGATTAGTCAGAGCCAACATTTTTGAGGCCCTCTCCCTTGCATTTAACTTCAGCCCCTAAAATGGCTGAGGTGGAGGAATTATTTTTGGTACCAGGTAGGCTGACACCCACACTACTCTAGTTCTGTTTCTGCATGTTTAGGGAGGTGGTAGTTAGTTATGGCATTAAAAAAAAAAAAACGTTTAAATTCAAATAATATGTGGTATTGGAGAGTCAGAAAGGAGTTGACGTAGACGTGCCCTTGAGCATAGCCTGCTAGTTAAATAAATAGATGTTGTCCCAGGAATAAAATTTATCCAATTTACTTTAGAAGCTTGTGTTTTCTTTTCTGTCTCCTAAAATATACAACTTTACATGCTAAAGTTAAAACCATTGTAATGTTGAGTGTTCTTGAACAGGAAATAGTAACAATGTTAGATTCCATGAGCCACATAGCCACTTGCTAGAAGGTTGGAAAGGATTATTTTTTACAAGAAAGCCTAATTTTGGTAGTTCTATAGGAGGTTGAAAAAATAAAAAGGAAAGGCAGACCTAACCACATGTGATATCTTCCAAGTTTTCTTTTTTCAAGGCTAAGAGCTATAAATGGCAAGATTGATTTGATATTTGAGTGAAGGAAAACATTTTCTCTCATCACCTGAGCTTATAAATGGTAATCTTCAATAAAAAGAATTGGCCTCTATTTCAAGACAAATAGGTTTAAATTCTCTTCAAATAAGCATCAAGATTTAACTTACCTATAAAGACAATGTATGAATTATAAATGGTATAGAGTGACTAGATAAGAATTCAATTAGTAATGGTTTGAAACAATTTGATGGTATTTGAAGAATTGTTTATTGTAGCCAAAGTACTTTCTCTTTTATTCTTGTGTCCCAGAAATATGTTATAAATGTTTTATTATTATGAAACATTATAATTTTTATCCCAGTTGATTCATATTTGGGTATGGAAAAAGTCATATTTCTGAACAAAAAGAATATTAGAATCATGTTGTAGTGGCCATAGGTGTGGTGTTTGATTGATTAAGCCATAGGGGTGGAGTGAGGGAGAAGAGAGAGGATAAAAAATAGATGTTTATCAGAGACAGAGAAAGGCAAAGGACCACAGTATTTAGAAAGGAAGGTGACCTCCACTTAGAGACTAGAGTGATACCACTTAGATACTAGAGTGATAAATTTGTGAAAAAGAGAAATGAAGCAAGGGGTGAAAAATTTACAAAAGTGCTGATTAAAAGAAAAAAAGACATAAGAAATAGAAGTAGGTAGCTATAGATGAACCCTGTTTTTGAAGATTTCTGTTGAATATAACAATCTGACTGAGGAATCCAAAAAAAAGTTATAGGGGCTGAGATCAGGGGACCAAAAGGGCCAGAGGGTTCCTAGGAAGGTAGATTTACCTTCCATTTGGGAAGGGTCTTTCTAACTTAGCTGGAGGGTGTCAAGAGTGAAGTGATCTGGCTGTGGCAGGAGTTGAAGTGCCTTCTGCTTTAAGTCTTGGTGCCTGTCTAATTTCAAGTTTTTCTATCCATGTAGAATATGGTGGCAAGAACAAAACTGCAAACTGAGGAATTCAAGCAAGAGAGAATTTAATAGGAAAGGAGGGGCATATAAGGAAATCCCAGAAGTTTAATCACACATGAGGGAAAAGAGCAAAATAAAAAGTAGACGAACAACTTAATTAACTACATAAACATTTCTGTGTTCAGGAAAATTTGCTTTTTCTCAGGTTTAAAAATATAAATGATGTCTCTTGCAGTTTATAGGGAATTGTAGGCAAAAACACTGGTTTGTTGATCAGATGGGAAAAATATGCAATGGAAGTTCAAGTAAGGGGCCTGTATTAAATTTTGAGGAAACTGGTTCTTTAAACACAGGTATTCAAAATTCAGGTATACATATCTTCCTAGTGGTTAGTGGACTAAGTAATGATTAAAGATCCTTACATTTGGCCAGCCAAGAACACAAAGTTTGGAGGTGCATAAAAAGGCTCAGACTTAACTTTGTCAGCCATGCTCTGTAGGGAACATCCTTGTGTTCTGTGGGAAGCCAGATCCCTCTCTCTCTAGGGTCCTTTTTGCTAATCTCCCTTAGGCTCCACAGTGGAAGTAGAGGGGCCTTCGTGCCCTTTGAACCCTGTAGAGTAACAACTACCAAATTGCAAGACTCTTAGCATATTCCTGCTCTAAGCATATTGCTGGGTATCATTATATTCAAAGAAGCTTGATTCTTTCTAGGTCTTCTTAAATTACACCGTGTCTTAGGTGGACGCCAAGGAGAAAAGTTGAGGCAATAAGAAGAAGTTCAGGAATTATCGAGTCAGAGATTGAGGACTCCAAATGCAGAATGAGGAAGCTCTCTAGTTGTATCAGACCCCAAGGGAGCTGGAGCAGAAAGGGGTCCAAACCATGGTCAGGTCTCCTGTGGTTTCCCAAAATGTGGTATACCTCCATATACCTACCTACTCAATGGTGTACCCTTTACCTGGGATGGCTTCTGACTCTCTGTCAGATTCCTAATCAGAAATGCCCTTGTCACTGGTAATTGATGACCTAAGAAATAGATTCAGGAGTCCATGTGACCATTGCTTGAAATGTATTTTATATTGGATTCAAGGTTGTTACTAAAGCTTGGTTCTTCTCACCGATGCAGTAAAGAATTACAGATCAGCAAGACAAAAGTGGATTAGTAAGAGTTTATTAGCATATCCTCAAGGGAGAGGATGGGCCTTTTGAGAGTGGTGAGAAAAGGCTTAGCATAGAAGAAGCAACAGGAGAATCTAGGCTAGGTGGCCTTAGTTCACTGGGAAGTCAGAGTAAAGGGGGCTTTGTGGACAGGTTCCGGGGATTAGCCTGGGTCAAGCTGCCAGCTGCCCATTGCCTTAGAGTTTAAGAGACACGTGCCTGTGAAGAAAGAAGCAGAGGGGAAGGAAGAAGTAAAAGGAAAATGGTGCCAGCTGCTCCCCATAGGGAGAACTTGTACTTGGCCCTTTGTCTTGAGGCTTTTATCTCTATCTGGCAGGTGGGAATCTCAGGGGACATCTCAGGGGAGTGTTTCAGTCAAATGTTCATCAGTTCTCCAGGTCTGCCCTTTCAGGGTCGTGGTCTCTTTTAATCAGTCAGTGGCAGGGCAGGGGGTCTTTCGTCATTGAAGTCTTTCGTCCTGGAGTCATCCACCTGGTTTTGCTGCTTTTCTGGGATTGTTGCTGAACACACAACTGAGGCCTAGAAGTTATCTCCAGGGAGGAAAGTCAAGGGAAGGAAAGGTTACCCTGGGGGTGAGGTCCTTGTTTTCTCAGTTTGCTCCCTGCCGGGCACTGGGGCCCTTCCATTCTAGTGACCATCTGTACCTGCCATTCTGTTCAGCTACCTGTCTCAGTGTCCCTGTCCCACTTGCCAAGGAATTTTACTAGATTCTCAAAGTCAACAAGTGAGAAACCAGCATCAAGAAGGTGAATTGAATATAAAGGAGAGAACTTTTTAAAAAATTAAATAAAATGGCAAATATAAATATTTCCTATAGTGAATAAAATTACTTTTTTGGCAACTGCCAAATTTGCAAATTACTTCAAGTTTTGAAACTATGAAAATGCAGAATTCAATCTTTTATTACCTGTCTGCTCTGAACCAATGTGATAAACCCAAGTGAATATTTTTGTTGCTGTCCATGTAAATCCTAAAACCTATACATCATGAACACTGATAACAGTAGAAAGAGATATTTCAGTTTTTTATCTTTCATGTGGAAATAAAGATAATTTTCTCATGCAAATCGCTTTTGTAAGGGTGGGTTATAGGGCATGAGTGGGTGAGGCTGGAATTGTGAAACAACTTGCAAATTCATTTAGAGGTGAAAATTTTGTTTACTAGAAAAAAATTACCACTATGTCCCTGGATCAAATGTATAGATACTTTGAAAGATATGCCTTCACATAATTGTGGAAAAGGAGAAGCTGATTATCTTGCCCAGCTCAACAACATTTCCTTTTTATTTTAAGGTTTTGTTCTGTTGGCTGCACAGATGTTTTTAATTTTTCTGGGTGTGTTTATATGTTTGCAAGTTTCTGAGGCTGTGCTGATGAATAGAGTCTTTACTGAATTTATATGTAGCTTTCAGATAGTAAAAATGTACTTAAGCTTCTTCAGCTTGCCCCTAACCCCCAGTCTGGGTCTTGTCTGAGGAAACTTATTCTACTGTCTTGGTATCCTCAGGATCTCCCTGATATGACCTTCTAGATGCTACTACTGAAATACTGAAACGGGAAAGTGGCATTTGTGAAGTTAATGGTAGGACCATGAGATACTGGATTCACCCTTAATGGGTTTCCCCTTGGATGGCAGGAATTGACCTAGCAAAAGTGGTCCTCAGTGAGCATCCCATATGTCATCTTCTACAGAGAAGAATGTTTACTTTCAATTACACTCAGGACCTATGAGTGGACTGCTTGGGAGGTTTGGGGGATTATAGCCAGTTTGTTAATATTTTTAAATGGAATTATAATTAATAGAGGGTAGAGGTGAGAGAGCCCTTTCTCGGGGTCAGTTACTCCCCAAGCGTGTAGTGAGCACTTACTCCCTGTGTTCCAGGTGCTGTGCTGGCCACGAGTTGGGGGATTAGAGGGGGTGGGGTTGGGTAACAGCCCAGAGAAGGTGTAGATTCTTTGGTCCATGGAGTATTGCTTCTAAATGGGAGAGCTCTGCTGTCGAGAGAGAGAGAGAGAGAGAGAGAGAGAGAGAGAGAGAGAGAGAGAGAGAGAGAGAGAGAGAGAGGAGAGAGAGAGAACATATATCTTTATTGTTGGTTCAATTATTATCTAAAGGCTCTTTCTCCCCAAAACCTTAATACCATATGAAGTTCTTATTTGTGAATTTTTTCCTTTCTGGTCTAGTTTAGAACTACCTAGGGGTGAGAGGGAACAAATAGGAGAGAGCCCTGACTTCTTCTGTTCAAATCTTTTAAGTGTAAGACACCACATCATTGTGTGTACAGATAGAAAGGACACTGAAAAATTGAACAGGCAAACACAGAAGAAGGTAGAAGGTTGAACAGGCAGGAAAAGTTAATTAACATTAAAATGTCCATATGCTCCAAGCATTTAATTTGTGACCAACTTAGTGTTAGAGAACTAGGTGATTTGCCCAAAGCTACAGAACTAATATACTGTATACTAATATGTAAATTGAGTCTATGTTGACATAATTGCAAAGTTTTATGTGTTGTGCTATCCCTTGTCTCATCTATATAAAACAAAACAAACCCCCCACACACACGTGCACACATGTACACAAAAACCGTGTCCATGTAATGATAAAAAAGAAAAGTGTTTCAATAAAAAGATGGGAGGAATATGGGGAAGCATAATTAGTATGTCTGTGGACCAAAGTTGTGTTTTATATTGTTAGAACATTGAGAATGGAATCAGTAAGGAGATAGAATTAAAGAATTAAACAAATGTTGATGTTGTTAATGCTCTCAGAATAGGCTTTAAATATACCCTTTTTCATAAATGTGTCTGGAAACCTGAAAATGCAGATTCATTATCTTCTCACAAGATCGTCCATAGTGACTCCAAAGCAGCAGGCTTGGGGAGGAGCCCAGGGTACCCAGCTGTGGGGGCACTGCTTGTGGACCCAGTTGAGACTAAACATGCTCTTGCCACCTGAGCAGCCAGTACTTTCTGCACAGGTAGGTCATTCTGGATGACACCTTTGAAGCTATTAATTTTAGTCTCTGAGTTGATTAAATTGTACAAAAGTGCAGTGAAAATATGAAAAGTGAAAATTGAATCCTGGATATTTTGCAAAGGCAACTAGATAAAGGTTCTCATAAACCAATATAGATTCTATCCTCTTCATTTCCACTCTCTCTAGAAAGTTTCTTACTGATAGGAATAAAAAGGAAAGAGAACTGGAAGTTCATTTCTGAAATGGGACACTCCTCATCATATTTCTACATGAATTTATTTCATAGATGCCACCAGCCTTCTCCAGACCTAAGTTGCTGGCAGGTAAGTGGTGTGAGATGATAGCACCCCACAACTCAGAGTCCTGAGCCCTTTCTTCCCATGGGTAAGGGCTCTGGGAGCCAGCGTCTGTGTGGACCAGCTTGCTATGTCCCAAAATAAAAACACAAAAACACACACATAGACTAAAACCTTCCATGTGGATGTGGATTTGAAGTCCAGCGATTAGCATCTGAATTCAGAACTTGCTACTCAGGAGCCCTGAGACTGTGGACAAGGTCTCTAGGAGGAGTTTCTTCAACTTTAATGTGGAAATAACCAATACTTTTCTCAAAGAGGGTAAGGATTAAATTAATGCACACAACACATCTAGCACAATGCTTCTGATATGGAAAGCTATTCCTCAATGTTCACTACTAACTGTTCTTCCTCTTTTCCCAATTCTGTGTCCACCACCACCATCAGCACCATTAGTTTCTTAGGCTGCTGTAACAAAATACCACAAATTGGGTGGTCTAAAACAACAGAAATTTATTCTCTTACAGTTCCAGTAGCTAGAAATCTGAAAGCAAGTGTCAACAGCTCAGTGATCCCTGTGAAGGCTATAGGGGAGAATCTGTTCCAGGGCCTCCTTTTGGTGTCTGGTGGTTGCCAGCAACCTTTGGCTTGTGGTAGCATAACTCCAGTCTCCACCTCTGCTTTACATGGCCATCTTCCTTCTTTGTGTCTATGCCCAAATTTTCCCCTTTTTATAAGAACAATAGTCACTGCATTCAGGGTCACCTTAGTCCTGTATGATGACCTCAACTTAACTTGATGTTAAGGGTGTTTGCAAACACCCTTTTTCCAATTAGGGCCATAATCACAGGCACCAGGGGTTAGAACTTCAGCTTCCCTTTTTGACCTACAGAATTTAAATCACAACAAACACCATCTTTATCTGAGGCCTGAGAGGGACTTGACTTTATCCTGGATCAGCCACATTTTCTAAAGTTACCTGTTTTGCCAGTGGAGCATCTTTTCCTTTTCATCTGTGAGTGGACCTTGCTGACAGAGCCAATATTTGTTTAGCAGCTTCTTCATGGGACTTGTTCTGTCTTGTTTTCCCATGATACATTTTGTGGTTTCAGTAGGTTTTTTAGATATCTGATAAAGTGGCAGGAGATACTCTTACCTTCCTCATTTCCTTTGAGGCCCAGGAGACAGCATACAAAGTTGGAAACAGTTATTCAATGTTTGATGTGTTCAAAAAATCTCTGCACTGAGAAGCTCTCAGCTAACCATAGGAATAGTGAGAATAGCCCAGTGGGTCTAGTCTGCTGAAGGTGAGTACTGGCTGGATGATCTGACTCTCAGCCAGATAAGGGGAAAGTCTGCAAAGTTGCCTATCCTTCAACCTCTTCCGTTTGCGGGTTGCATGTGTCCCATCCACTTGGAGTATAAGAATCCGCAGAGACATCTGTTTACCTTCAAATTCAGAAGACTGGAAAGCCCTGACTTTGATTAAATGTCACCTTAACATTCTGTCAAGCCCCGCATGTGTGTCTTGGCAGCTGGGCCAAATATGGAAAATGACAGTTCTGGAGAACAAAGGCCCGTGGGCCTGTCTCAGCGGACTGCTCAGCTGCTGAAAGTGCAGAGAGACAGCCTCTGTGAGGCTCAGAACCTATGGACTGGCTCTGAAACATGAGAAAGAACAAAAACAACCAGAGAAAACAAGTAAGCAAGCAAACAAACAGAAACACCTTGAATGAATGAATCAGGGGTCCTTCACATTTTTCTTCAGAGTGCCAGGCAGTGAATGATTTAGGCTTTACAGGTCATTACAGTCTCTGTTGCAGCTACTCTACTATTGTAGCATGAAAGAAACCACAGACAATATGTGCACAGTTGGGCATGGCTGGCTTCCAATAAATCTTTATTTGTAAAAACAGGCAGTAGGCCTGATTTGGCTCATGGGCCATAATTTGCCAACCCCTGGAAAGAATCAGTCGATCTGATTTTTTTCCTTTTGATATCTAGAAGGTATTTTGTACATTTCCTTCTATATTCTAGGAGCTCATTTCTTTTCTTCTTCTAGACACTGTATAATACAGTGCTTAAGAGCCAGATTCTAGAGAAAAAAACACCCGGGCTCAAATTCTGCTGTTGCTGTTGTCTTGCAGTATAACCTTAACCTCTGTTTTCTTCTCTGGGAAAATAATATAATACATATAAAGTGCTTAGCATGGTGGCTGACTCATAATATCTACATGATATCTGTTGCCAGCTAGCTATTACTACGAACAATTACAGAAAAACTTTTTGTTCATAAAAGCCATCTCTGGATGGATCATTTTGTGTTTTGTGGAGTTTTTTTCAGGTGCTGTCAGCTAATCCCTTTCTCCACCTCATCAGGTGAAAATCATTACACTCTTCTGTGCTTTCATCCTGTGTTTATTAGTCCTACTCGTCCTTGTAGTCTGTGGGATGGTATAGGGCAAGGAGTGCCCTCATGTCTCTGTATCCCACTTCATCACCTGCCCCAAATAGAGATCAACAAGCATTTGCTGAATTACCAGACTATATAGAGATGCTTTTTACTGTGGTGTTTTGAATTGCCTTATTTCTCATAGCAGGATTCTTATTAATTCAAATTGGAAACTAGAGCAGTCTCACTAGTATTTAGCCAGATCAGGGTTTGCCAAAACAGAACCTATGGGCCAAGTCTGGCCTGCCACCTGTTCTTGTAAATAAAGTTTTATTGGAACACAGCCAGGCTTTTTCATTTACATATTGTCTATGGCTGCTTTTCACTGAGCACCCAAATTGAGTAGCTGCAGCAGAGATGATATGGCCCACAAAACCTGAAATATTTACAGAAGTTTGTTGACCCCAGGCTAACTCTTGGTTAGTACCCTAACACATTAAACTATGGGTGGTTTGGAGCAAGTACTTCAGACTGTGTGCAGAGATATAAAGTTGTCTTCCTATCTTTGTGGCCAAGTGTTAAAGTAATATTGAGACTGAATTTACAAACCAACAGAGGAAACAAGAAAATTTCAATTACTGGGTTTATGTTTAAATGTTCTACCAACTTTCCCTGTGCGTTTTAGACACACTGCAGTTCCCAGATTGTGTGCCAATGTTACAGAGTGAAAGGGGGTTCTTTCACGTGACGCCTTGGTGTAAAACCCAACAACTAGTGTTGAGGAAAACAGGTCTTTATTTACAATATTCCAACCTGGGGAGGGCAGTGAGCACTTCAGCTCAGAGCCCTGTTCTCTCATAGGACCCAGCATTTCCCTTGCTCCCCAGAAGGCTAGAAACAAAAAACATGCCCAGAAGTTCCCCATCCCTTATCTGTCAGCTGTTTCCTTCAGGATATGGGGGACAATGTCATCAGCCTCCGTATAACAGTCCAGGAAAACATGTGCCGTGTTGCACTGGATCAAGCATGGGTCTCCCTTTGCCCTTTCAAAGCCACATGGTATTCTTCCTTCTCAAAACCACATGGAGATCTTAGCTAAAATGTCTGCTGCCTATTTTTAAACCCCTGACTGCGTCCTCTGATGCGGCGGGTATGGTAACCAGTTCTGACCGTTCACAGAACCTTGCACAGACTGTGTGTGCTCTTCCACACCATTCCATGGTCCAAAACCCCTCCCCATCTTCTTGGTGCCTTGGAAGAACCAAAGCCATTTGTGTAACAAAGACACTAGCCACTAGCCACAGGCATGTAAAGGCATCTTAAAAGCTGTTTCCTTTTCCCATCCCCCAACCCACAGGCTCTGGGGATTTTTGGACACCCCCATTCTGTAACACCAAGGCATCCCAGAGCGTGGCAGCAAAATCCCAGGGGCTCTATAGGATACTTTCATTCATAGGGGAAGCACGGTAGCACTCAACACTGACATTGCATGATCTACAGTTTCAGTGGATCATGCTGCTTTTTTTCAGTGATGTCACATCTTTGTGAGGATGGATTTTTGGCAGTTGCTGTGATTAAAAAAGCAAGTACCACATGGAAATCAATGTGGGACAGGAAAATTGATTTCAAGGCTTGAGAACTTATACCTGGTTCATCAGGTGTAAATATGGCTGTTAAGAAATGATATAAAATATTATTATTATTATTTTTTAAATACCTATTAAGTTGTTAGGACATAATTACTTAATAAACGGGATGATTAGGTTCTATGACCTGGGGTTATTGTGGAGCAGGGAAGTTACGGCACCTCTGATTTACGGTCTTTGTGAGCAACAGATCTGAATGCCAAGAAGAAGCACTCAACATATTCTCATATTCAAATGGGACTTTCCTTTCTCTTGCAAAAACAATTTCCAAGTCTTTTTAAGGAAATAAAAATTCTCATATATTGAAGGGAAAACAGGAAATTGATCATCTCAAAACTAGCTGGTTAATATATCCAAAAGTTCTGGAATGAGTATCTAAACCAAAAGGAATCACTTGGATTTGGCTTCTGCAATAAATAATAATTTAATGCTTATTATATGTTGGAGACAGGACACTAAACAGAAAGGCATGTGCTTGCAGGAGTCATTGTAGGAATATTTCGACAAAACAACTCAACTTTCTGAAGCTTGTGAATCTCTCCTCCAGAGCAATCATACTGGCATTAGATATGCACAATCACTAGAAAATCATACTACTGAAAATGATTCTTCTGTATACAGACCCCTCCCAGGTACCCTTTGTCTCAAGACCTTGCCCAGTGGAATGTTATTCTCAACCCATGAGAAAAACTCTGTAATTTTTGTTTTCGCATTGCCATTAGATTGTTCTCATTCAGTTATGTGCACTGATATCCCTCTCACATTTTTTTCATGTTGTATTAGCGATTTGTTATGTTTCTTTTTTTTTCATATTTTTTTATTGTTTATAAGAATCACACTGGCCTTTAAAAATGGGAGAAAAGGATTAGTAGATTAATCCTTAATTAATGGCAAACATGACTCTTTGTTCCCAAGAGCATGGTGCTCTTATTCCTTTCTTTCTGTTAATTGGTTGGATATCTGTTATAAATATCCTATGTCTTCTAAATTACCTGCTGATGTTAGCCCAAATAGAAGCCATTTGTATCCATAAAGAGCCCTTCATTTATTTCCTTCTCTCCTCCCTCTTCACCATACTCAGTTTTTATTTGTTACCTTTCAAACTTTCTCCTTTTCTTGTCCCTTCTGCATTTTTTCCCCATGGATGTCCAGGCAGGTCAGGAAGGAAGGAGGGGTGACAAGGGCAGGCTGCACTGCTGTTAAGAGTACCAATATTGGATTCAGTGAGGTTTATGTTTGTATCTATTTTCCCCCGCTTGACTGTGTACACTTTTCCAGACCTCAGTTTTCAGCCTACGTTATGGTGACAGTAAAATGGGCTCTAAGGATGCTGTGAAGATTGAATGATGCAATATACATGAAGCAATTCACATAGTTCCTGACACAGGAAGAGCTCAAAAGTCCTGTCTGCCCTTACTGATGCTAATAGTTATAGTGACATTGTTACATCTTGCAGTCAATTTACAATCCTTCTCTAGCTTTTCTAGCAGCAACATTTGACACAGTTGAGCCCTCCCTCTCTTTGAGGTATGGTCTTTACAAAGTCACCTGGGTACTCAGGTGTCTTGGTTTTCCTCCTCTCACCAGCCTTTCCTTCTCGGTCTCTTTTCTGTTTTTTTCTCATTTCTTTGATCTTGAATGCTCCAGGCACTGTGCTTGGTGTTTTCTTCTCTATCTACACTCACTTCCTTGCATGGTGATCTCATCCAGGCTCATTTCTTTCAATGTCATGTACCTGCTGACAACTCCCAAAATGTACAGAGTGAGGCAAAGTAGGTTTACAATTGTTTGTATGGAAAATGATACAACAATTAATAAATAATAAAACAAAAATAATCTATTTTGCATACTCACAACTGTAAACCTACATTTGCCACACCCACAATATTTGCAGGGTATACATCTCTCCTGAGGCTCAGACCTGTACATCCAACCACTGCCCCACATCTCCACCCGGTTGTTGAATAGACATCTCAGACTTCTCCTATCCAAAGCTGAGCTCCTCATCTATAGCCCTAGGATGCTCTCCTCTCAGTCACCCACCTTGTGTTTGATGGTAACACTGTTCTAGTTGCACAGACGAGAAGCTTGGAGTCACCCTACCTGATGCCTCTCTCTTTCACGCGCGCCCTCCTACCCCATCCAGTCAGTCAGTAAATCCTATTGGCTCTACTTTAGATATTCCCAGACTCTGACATACATACCTTCTCCCTACACCAGCACCCTGGTCCCCTCACCTGGGCTACTACAGGAGGCACCTAACTGGTCTGCTTGCCTCCTTGACACCCCTTCCCACATAATCTGTTCTCAACACAGCAGCTAGAATGTTCCTTTGAAAATGTATGTCAGTTCATTTCTCTGCTCACTGTCCTATGGGGGTTCCCATTTTCTCAGAGTAGAAGCCAAGTTCTTATGAAGAAGCCTCATCTCTACTTTCCCTGCTCCATCTGTCCACCTGGTATCTCTCTGACCTCTTCCCCTTCTCCTCTTCATTTCAGTGTTTCCAGCCTGGCTGGCCTCATTAATACTCTGAGATAGCCAATACTTTCTGCCTCAGGGCCTTTGCACTGCTGGTTCCCTCTGCCTGGGACACTTTTCCTCCAGATATCTGTGAGGCTAACTTTTTCACTCCCTTCAACTCTTTGCCCAGATCCCCCTTTCTCCATAAAGCCTACTGTAACCATCCTATTTAAAATTGCATCTCTCTACTGACTCTGGTTTGATAACTCCCAATGCCTCTCAATTTGCTTTATTTTCTCACCTCCTTAGTATTTTTACTCATCACCTTCTCACATACTACACAATTTATCCACTTCTTTGTAAGGTCTTTTGTTCATTCCTGTGCAATAGAATTAACATGAGCACCACAGGGATGGGGGATCTTTCTAGTTTATTCATTGATGAATCCTAAGTGCTCAGATCAGGGCCCTGCACACAGAAAATGCTCAATACATATTTGTTAAGTCATTATCATTATCATTAACATTGTCACTTTTCTCATCTCATTTATGTCAGCAGGTCATTTTCTTATCTGGCTAGTGGTGTGAATATTGAATTGTAGTTATATGAACAACTAATTAGCCCAAGTATCCTTTTTTTCCAATTTATCCTGTGATTCGTTAGAAGGATTATATCTGATTGAGAAATAAATATGAATTATTTGAAGTCATATGGAAAATTAGAGAAATTTGACTTCATAGGTATCATTTATTTATCAGGGCATGATAAATAGATTTTGCATCATTCAAGTGTTTTGTTTTGCTTTTCCAGTTCCACGGAGCCCAGAGCAAGAGGGGAAAACCCTAAGGTGACCCTGCCAGGATTTAGGCTAGTCTTTTGGAGAAGGTTACCTCTCGGGGGTAGAGTAGCAATGCTCCACTCAATTCAAATTGTGCCTACAAACATCAGGAAATATACGGTTTATCAGTTTAGCTTTCTTTCTCTCTCTCTCTCTCTCTCTCTCTCTCTCTCTCCTTTTGATGTGTTTAAAAATGATGTTACAAATATTTTAGCCCTCTACCTTAATGGGCTGGGCTGTGTCAGTTTTTAGAAAGAGGTGTGGGTTCCAGCCATCCAAAGCTCTTTACTGCCCTGTGATGGCGGACCCTTGAATGGAAGAAAATGGAGCTGCATTATAGAGTTATATACATCTGTGAAGTACTCATAAGTAACTGGCAGACCACAGAAGTCTCCTCCCCCTTAGCTAAAAGTGTGGCCCCACACTAGTCTGCCTCCTCTGCCTTCTTCCCAGGGGCTTCTGTCCAGGTGTTGGCTGCAGCTGGGCACTGTATGGGTGACTTCTCAGTGCTCTGGGATGCCTACCAACAGTGTGATCTGTGTAATCAGCAAAGGAACATATTGCAGGGTTCTCCCAAGCAGCTCCAAGTCACACAGAGCAGCAGTGTTCAGTTCCTGGAGAGGGGAAGAGAGAGGGCTACAGGATAGAAGCCCGGCCATACTTAGCTAGCCTTGCTGGGAAGGGGTTATCGGAACACGAAAGAAAGGTGCTGAACGTGTGTTCCCAGCAGACAGCTTAGAGAGAAAAGTAATTATTGTAATCTCTAGCTCAAAGTCCTTAGTTTATCAGCATGAAAATGAGCAAATGCTTAATTCCTTCAGATCCCAGTGGCATGGAGAAGGGCCAGTTCTTGGGCCTGTGGGAGTGGGAGGTGTTGCTGTCTTTGCCTACAGGATGGTTTTTAATTTATTCATTGTGTCCTTAGTAAGCTGTTCTTGTAAGCAGGGTAATTTTTAAGCCTCCAGAGCTGATTCTTGGGTGAGAATGCAGTGATGGTCTCCATCCATCTTCCTTTATCTTTTGTTTTTTACTCTAAACAGCCCACCAATTGCCATGATGCCATTCATCACAAAGAGCTGATAACTAGTTAAATTAGAAATACTAATTTCTACTGATCCTGTGGCCAGATTTGTTTTTCCATTTAAACCAAGCTTGTCTAGTGATGAGAGCGTTTCAGGAGAATGCCACCACACACATCCCCTTTCCTTTGTCCTGCACACTTCTGGTCACTGTGCCTTCAGAGGAGGCAGGGCATGTGGACAGCTGTGCCCGATGCTGGCCTGCGTGCCCCGCTGAGTGCTCACAAAGACTCCCTGCCTGCTCTGTTCTCTGATCAGAGTCAGGTGACTCTCTAGATAGTAATTAACATTGTATGTGAGCATTTTGTGCAGATGCATTACAGTGGGAGCAGGAGATTTTTTTAAAATATGCACACGAATTTTGTCACTAACGTGAAATCACTATAAATTAAAAACTACTTGAATTTTCTGTATGAAACTTTGGTTTTCTTACTTTAGAATGTATTCTTCATCGTTTTTATGAAAGATGAAGGCACTCTATGCACAGTTTGCAAAACATGTAATTTTCCTTGTCCTATATACAACCAGCCAAACCCTGGCTGGTTTGGCTCAGTGGATTGAGCGTCGGCCTGCGAGCTAAGTGTCGCTGGTTCGATCTTCCAGTCAGGGCACATCAGAGAAGGAAAACTCTGACTCCAAAAAACCTCCGCTGCCTTGCGGCATACCTCTTCAGGGGAAAGGCTAAGGGAGTAAACCCCGACAGAAAATCCGGAGCCGGAGTCCCTAAGGCGGTTTGACGTTGTAGTCAACACCGGCAACTCCTGCGGCGCACCTGAAGCCAAGCTGTATTGACTCCGTCTTTCCCTTGGACCCTTCAGCTGCGAAGAGAGGGGGGGTCTGCTGCATGGGCAACAGCAGACCCTCCATATCACCCTGCCCAGGCTCTGTAGCTTCAGCTCCACTGGAGAGGACACTCCAGCGTCATCGTAAGATGTCGATTCAACATGGGAGGAGACAGATACCGTGTCACTCCCGAGTCGGACTGCACAGCCATTCTCGGCGGTGCAGATAGACTCTTAAGAAGCTACACCATCGTCTCTCGAGACGGACGGCTGCCAACGATATACAATATGTTAAAACTGAGTTTCCATTTCAGCTCTGGGTTCTACTGAAACTTCTTAGCAACTCTCAGGCCTCAGCGATCTGAACACAACACATCAACAAGCAGGATGGACTCCAGCCCAGTTACCTGCTTTAACTCACCAACAGCCAGGATGGGCTGCAGCCCTGTTACCGGTTTCTTTCATTCTGCAGGCAGATCTGCATGTCTCTTGCAGCCTTTTGGGGAAGTTACTCTTATTGTACAGATATCTGTGCCTGGACAAACCTGGTCAACTCTAACAGTTATCTATCTTCCTCTAGAGAGTTTACTCAGCAAGGGCCTGAAAGAAAAAAAATCATTGAGGTTTTGTGTTCCCACAAATGAAATTACCAATACTTTTGAATTAGGGCTTATGAAGTCTAGATTTGGCTGTTGGAGTTCATGGACTAATAAAATACCAAAAGAAAAAAACAAAGTGTGCAGTAGCATGAGGTTGCAGAGCTTTGTTTCCGTTGTTCTGTTAAGGAAAACAAAACAGAACAACCATTATTATCTGTCATCTCAGAGAGGAATGAACATTTTAACATTGAAATGTAGGCAGGATGTTATCTCAGAATAAAAGACAATCCCCGAGTGAAATATGTTTGACTTTATGGAAAACTCTGCACATTTGTGTTATTTTCCTCATTTCCCTCTCATAATCTGGCCCATCTGATGACTGTGTTGGTGACCCACTGAACAATAAGATCCAGTCATTCAGATCCCATGACAAGACAGCTGGAAGATGCTTTCTGGTTAACATGCTCTATGCACAGTTTGCAAAAAATGTAGCTTTCTGTGTACCATATACAATATGTTAAAACTGAGTTTTCATTTCAGCTCTGGGTTCTACTGAAATTTCTTTGCAACTCTCAGGCCTCAGGTCTAAAATACAAATTTTAGACTTGAGCTACTTTGAAAAAGAATTCGTTAGCTGTTTATCCCTTCCCTTTCAGATGATCCATCCTGCCCACTCCTCCTCTGCCTTCTTCCCTACTAATTCCGCTCTCTCTTCTCTCTTGATGTGTTTTTACACCTTTGTTATATAGTTGTTTGTGGTTTCTTTTTTTTGCTTTTAAAAATGATGGAAAAATATAAGGAGAAAAATAAAATGTTCCTATAAATGTGTCTCCTAGAGAACACATAGCTAAAATCCTGATGTAGTTTTCCTAGAATTTTTTCTAAGCATGTTTTTCACAAAATGACGATCCCACTGTATAGTTTTATATTTTGATTACTCGTTCCCTACTATTACATCAATGCCACTTTGACATGTCATGAAATACATTTTAAAAACATAATTTCAATGAGGAACAGTATTCAAATTTAGGTTTTTCCTTTTTCTCTTTGCTTTAAAAAAAAAAATGATACTCTTGTGCATATCACAAGCCATTTCTAGGATACATAGAAGCACAATGACTGGTTCCAAAGTGGAGCATTTGAAAGCTAGGTTACCTCTTTCCAAATGGCCTCAGGGAGAGTCCTGCCAATGCACATCGATCTCCATGGGCAGCGTACCCGTGACATTTTCCCACTACCCACCAGCTATTGCTAGAGATGAGCTTTGAAAAAAACCTTTGCTGTTGGATTTGTTTATTACCTTGATTGTGGTGATGGTATCACGGGTGCTTGCATATGTCCAAACTCATCAAATTGTACACATTAAATGTGTGCAGTTCTTTCTATTTTAATTATACCTAATAAAACTATTTTTAAAATATTATACATTAGCTAATCCAATTGCAGAATAACTAGAACCTCTATTATTTTGCAATTCTTTCATTACTAACCTGACTCTATATAGTCATTTGTATTATTTCCTTCTCTGTGAACGCCTTTGCTTCCTTTTGTTTTAAATCAGGAAACTCATCTTTGTCTTTATTGATTGGTATCAATCCTTACTGATTTCTCTTTAAATAAGGACACTAACCTTTGTCATCATCCACAAATATTTTTCACTT
Source organism: Furipterus horrens (assembly GCF_987537825.1). Classification (NCBI taxonomy): domain Eukaryota; kingdom Metazoa; phylum Chordata; class Mammalia; order Chiroptera; family Furipteridae; genus Furipterus; species Furipterus horrens. The sequence continues at coordinate 96,167,054 of NW_028327177.1, read as the reverse complement.
TTTTCGTTTGTCTTCTTATTTTTATGGTGGCTATAGGCATGTCAAAATTTTAAAGTGCTGTGAATTCATTCACATGATCATTTATTTCCTTTGCGGTTCTGCTGCTTTGGCTAATGCTCCTGAAAGGATTTTTCTTTCTTATTCCCTCTTTTTTCTGCTTCTCTTTCTATTTCCTCTCTTCACTTCTCTCCCCACTGTGGTCCCAGGGCTGGAAGAGAGGTGGGGCATGGCCAAGGATGAGGAGTGAATGTGTTCCTGCTTCTTGTTTTTCTCTCTGGTTTGACTCATCAACTGCTTTGAAATTTGCTTCTTCTCCAATCTCTGTGCTTTTGACTTCTAGTAGCTCCATCATTATAATCAGATAAAAATCTTAGCTCCAATTATAGCTGCTGACAGCTGTAACTTCACTGGTGTTACCTGTGTTTTGGGCCAGCACCTCCCAAAACACTGTGACTGTCACAGTTCGTCTTGAGATGGCTGGTGTGAAGGTCCCCGTTCCAGGAGCACTGACGTTCTGCATGGCAGAGGGCATGTCTGCTTCCTGTTGCATTGACATTGAGAAACTATTTTCAAATGCCTTAGAGGCCCAATGCTGTCTGCAAAGCACAGAAATGCACTTGCAACTTCATTCATCAGCTGATTTTCTAATCCCCATGTTGCTTTTCCTTGTCATAGGATGTTTCCTTTGAAGAGGGTTTTGTTTCTCTGGTGGGGTTTATTCAGCCTGTGGGTTTACATGCACCTACCTTCACCACATCATTTGGCAAAACCATCTTCCCGTGGTTCCACTTCATGAAAGACCTAATGCCCTGCCCACTAAATTCTCCAGATAGCATTTCAAAGGATGCTCAAATGGGTGCAGTCTATTAAATTAGCCAGCAATATCATGTTGAAAATCATTCTTTCTATCGTCTCTCAGCCTGTTTTCCATGGATCCAAGAGTGTCCAGAGTTCTTCTTGGCTCACTGTGCAGAAGCAGTGTTTATGAAACCATGATTTGAGGGCTCCTAGTTTTGAAGTCTGCTAGAGCTCTCTTAAAGTCAGATTCGTGGTCCCACCCCCAAAGTTTGTCAGTCAGGGGTCTGTCCCAGGTATCTGTATTTTAATAGACGTCTAAGGCGATTGCTATCCACAATTAAGTTTGCCACCTCCTGCTTTAGGGAACCCCTTCATTTTCATAGAGAGACAGCTGTCAGGTCCTCCCAGGATTCCACTGTGGGGTCAGCTAAACAAAATGCAGGGGGTGGTTTCTATCTGTCATCATTTCACACCTGCAGAATATGCAGGTAAGAACAGGCTCACATCTCTCCTCTGGGGTCACCTCCCAGCCCTTCAGGCTGAGGCCTGTCTCATTCTAAAGTTGCGTGTGGGGGACACCTGCTTTCTTCTTCACTAAGGCCTCTTGGGGAGATTGGATGGGCGACAAGGGTTTGGGAAAAATAAGAGCTCCCTCTGGGAGAGCTGCTGGGCAGCATGGTGCTGGCAGCTCTTCTTTCCCTCTTCCTTTCCACATGTACAGGTACTGGGATGATAAGTGGACTGATTCTTGACATGGTGACTAAGAAGGTAACCTTTATGGGCTAGTGCAGGTGCTTTCACATACTGCACCTGGACTGGGCTCAGACCACTGGGGGCAGAAAGGGCCTCAGAGGAGAGAGAAGCTCTAGTTTTAACAAGCGATAGAGGTACCTCCCATGGGAGCCTAATCCCTTGGCATCTTCTGTGAATTCCCACCTGTGACTCAAAGAGGACTAAGAAATCTTTGTGCTTCCAGGGAGGCCCCTAATATCTGCAGTTGAATTTCCTCAAAGCAGGATGGAGAAGAACAATCTTCTCTTTGAAGATGGACTCTTGGTAGCTGTAAGCATCAGCTCTTCCTAATTCCACCCATTTCAAGGGACAAGTAAAGATTCTGAGTTTGTGGTGGAAAATCCCTCCATCTGTTTGTTTGGAAACCTCGCTCACACTTATATATGTTCCTTACCCCTTGTTAACCTCTTTTCCTCTTTCCTGTAACTTCCCTCCCCTTGGCTACAGGGTAACCCCACTCCTATGGCTGGAAGGGATGGAGCTGTGCACACACTTATTTTTCATGCATTTCAGAGACAGGAGGTTGGAGCAAGAGTGATATAGGCAAGGTACTTCTCATCCTTCCCTAGCTGCCTTCCATGAATTCAAATCACCCATTTAATGGATATCAAGACCTCTGCTGAGAAGGGGGTTAAGACAGAAGAAGGAAGAATATTTTCTAAATATATTTAAGATATTTAGCAGTTAATTCATTTTCCCCTTAACCAGGCTTATTTCTTTTCCTGTAGAGTCTCGTTTTACTGGTGGGCATTGTGATCTGCATTGTTAGCCTGTTATTCACTATTATTTTTTGAATTATGCACAATATGTTATCCTAATCTTCCCCACAAACAGTAAATAATGTTTATGGCCCCTTTTTGAGCTCTCTGCTGTCATTGTTGCTGCTGTCTACTTACCTTCATTTAAAACAATCAACTGTGGCACAAGCCAAGTAACAGTATCGTCAGGCTATTGTCAGATCCCAGCGACAATTGATTACTCACTTACTCATGGTGCTTCCCAGGAAACTGCCTGTGGATGTAAAATTAATAGCAACCATAGCAGATTTGTAACCAGGGAGTAGTCTCAGGAATGTGAATAGCAAATTAGGGGGAGTAAGTTTGGACATCAGAATCTGGGAGGAGGTTAACTTATTGACATACAGGGATGGTGTTGTTTGTTTAGAAGATGAGTCACAATTCTGTTTTTCTTTGAACTGTTTCAAAACAACTGGCTTCCAGACAAAGGGAAATGGAATACAGGGAGAGTTGTCTGTTTTCATAAACTTTCAACTTGCTTTGTTGCTGGTCCTGTTTTTAAAAGTTGCCTTAGAAAAACCTAAGACATGTTTAGTATTCTGCTCTGGATGATCTGATATTCATTTTGATATGTTCATGGTCCCTATTGATTTTGAAAATGCTGAACACAAACACTTGACATTCAAGAGGGCAAGCAAAGGATTAAAGCAGAATCTCTGCCTCCTGCTTGCAGTCATCTTTGAAGAGATGAAAACGTTCAAGTAAGCAGAATTCTTACAGTCAGAATAAAACATGATTAAAACATTTGGGGAAGAAGATGCAATGTGACTGAGGAAAATGTTAACAGCATCGAAATGATAAATACATTTGCCTAACACTTTTCATCTCTTATGATGCATTTTATAAATTGATACACAGGCAATGGCCTGCATGTATTCTCTCACCCTGTGTGTTTTCTCCCAAACATAACAGTTTGTACAAGAAAAAGGATGTACAGGAGAGAGACTGAGAGCTTATACAAATCACTAACACCCACGTGGGTAAATGCACCCAGCTCAGCAAGGGTTTCAGACTGGAATCAAAGATTATTGAAACCATAGGAGGCATTTAGATAAGAAGGATGCAATTACTGTCATTATTTAATGATTACTGAATACTGACAGTGTGCTTCATTAGAAACATAGAAGACCCTGAACTTGCTCAAAGGACTTAAGATGAAAATTAGGCAGAGGCATCAAGGCATGGCAAAACCTAAGGGTGTAAAAAGTAACTCAAGTCAGAGGTAACTGGTGGCATCTGTCTTCCAGTTTAAAAATATCGTTTCTTCCTTTTGACCTCATGGCAGCTAGTTTCTGATGAAGCCAGGCAGTGATAGGCTGCTTGGAAGAGGCAGCAGCAGGAGACGACCAGAAAGGGGGGTGGGGTGGACTGGGCAGTGTGCTGGAGTGAGAGAGAAGGGCTGAGATGTCACCAGCGATATGTGAGCTGTTCCTTTAAGGGGGCAGAGAGTGTCCCACACTTGTCATATGAACAAAAGTCTTCCCTCCTTTGGAAAACAACCTGCTTGTTGATTCAGCCATTTGCTCCCCATCCAAACTGCCTCTTCTCCTCTCCCCTGTGACAACGTATGGATCATTTTCTACTTTGCCTTGTTTTTGTCTTACCTTCCTTGTTAGACTAGTAACAATTTATTACAAGGGCTTGCTCCATTTATTGTTATAGTTCTCAGCAGTGGTTCTTTTGAATTAAGACTTTATCAAGTTAGATTTGAGTTCCTGCTCTGCCCTGTGCCTCTGGGCGGGCTATTTCACCACTCTTCAGCTCAGTTCATAGTCTACGTAAAATGAAGATTACAGTATTCACTCCCTCCTGAGCTGCCATCAGATGAAATGAGGGGCTAAATGGAAAGTCCTTATCATATGTTAAGCAATGTTAGTTCAGCTTTTCCCCTATCCCTGTAGGTCCCACCACAGAGCAACACTGCCGATTAGACAATTTAGACCCTTCTTGAATAAATGACCAAAAAAATATGCCAACCCAAACCATCATAGTAACCATGATGTTCAAGTGTGTGTTTGTGTGGGTGCTTGTATGTTTGTAAACTGTGTGTGACACAGGCACATGCAGGCTTGTCACTGATGAGTTTCCTTAAGTAACAGAGCCCATTCCTGGCCTTAATTATCTACTCACATCACTTAATCACAGCCGGGGACAACCAAGGCTTAGAGCAGTTAACAGATTCGCCCAGATCACATAGCTCGTAAGTTATGACTCCCACCTCACCTCACCTGTGACTCCTCGAACGTTTGCTGGTTGAGTGCTAAGTGATTACTACCATCCAGATGTGCCTTTTCCCACTGATATTGCTTTGTTCATTTATGTTCTTCAGCTGATTTTTTTTCACTCCAGGGCTGACTGTGCTCTTCAATATGGTAGCCATGAGCCCCATAGGACTACTTAAATTGATGTTTAAGTTAGCTAAAATTAATTTAATATTTAGTTTCTTGATTACACTAGCCAAGTGTTCAATAGTTACAACATTAGCACAGACATGTGATATTTTCGTCATTGTAGAAAGTTCTCTTGACCATCACTGTACCACAAAAAGCCTCAAATAAATTACAGTCAAGATGCTGAGTTTTATTTATTTTTCTGGCATATCTGGTTATATTCTTAGTGTTTTATAATTTATGAGACATTAGATAATCAGTTGGTAGAAGAAGAATAGTTATACTATAAAAAGATTATATTTTGATTCAATTGACTTGATACTATGTGTTGGGCTTCATGCAAAGTGTTTTCCCTAAGTTTTCTCAAGTAATTCTCAGGGCCGCTCATTGACACAAGTGTTTTGTCTACTACTATTTCATAGGGAAGGAAAGTCACATGCTCTAGGTATCAGAACTATTCAGGGGAGGAATGTGGACCTCACACCAATCTGCTGGACTCCAGAGCTCCAGTCCCAAGCCATTGCACAGCTGTCCTCAGAGTCACAGATGTTCTCCAAAAGTATGAGTTGTCTATTCTAAAGGCAGAAGCAGCAGAATTTTCTTTTGTAATTTTCAGTGGAACTGGGCCATAATGAATGAAAGAAGTCATATTGTTTCATAATGCTTAAGTGCCTCTAATTCCTAAAAGAAACCAATTTGGCAACTGAACTGAAATTTTCTAGGCTTCAGAAATCACTCTGGTTCTTTATCTCTACATACAAAAACGTGTGCAGCCCACCAAAAAAAAAAAAAAAAAAAAAAAAAAATCATCTTACATTTGAAAGTGGATCAGAAACAAATTATATGAGAAATTTGTTATGTCATCAAGGTTTTGAAAACCTGCAATCTTAATGAAAATATAATGAGCCCTACTATGTGAAAGAAGCCTAACAGCTGTTTGCAAGAGATTGTGGGAATTCTACTGAGCTTCTTTTGCCATTCACTCTATACACAGTATACCGAGCTCCTGCTCACAGGAAGTGTGTGCTTTAAAGATGTGAGTGAATACATGTGGTAAAAATTCATTCCCTATGAAAGGTCGTTTAAAAGCTTTAGGTTAGACAAGGTGCCATAACGTTTACATTATTTTAAATAACCTACCCAAGATTCATTTTAATCATTTGAGAATGGAATTTACCTTTAAGAATTTTATAGGCCTAATCCTACTGTAACTTATGAAATATAAAAGTAGTTTCTAGATTCTTGGATAGTAGTAGCTTTTCTTCAACATAGTGTCTCCACAATGAAAGTGGTAGCCTGTTACTCAGATGATTTGTTTTGGACAAAGGCATTCCTCAACGCATGTAGCTGACATGGATTCATTCAACATTTTCTATTCTCCTATCTGGTTTTGATAGGAAGTTTTTACAATCCTGACACAACTTTCCTATCACTGCAAGGGTCTCTTTTTCTCATCAATATTAGAGGAGTAGATGTTACAGGAAAAGCAGTAGAGTTTACACACTGTTCATTTTTGCACTGAAGTTTGTCATGAGTGCCACTCCTGCTCCAGGTTGAAAAACGTTTGAGTCGGTCGGCTCACAGTAGAGCCCTAAGGGAAGCAGTGGTTAGATGATGAAGCATTGGTCTCTGGAATGTAGACAGAGATGTTAACTCCGAGCCATATTTGTTTGCAGCACTTTAACTACTCAAGGAATCCCAAAGTGACTTAATTTGTAGTCCAAGCCCCTACCTCCAGTACCAGGTAATAACAAAAGTGATGAAAAATACTACATGCTCTCTTTCTTTTCTTAAGCTCACTTTAATCTTGCTCTGTGAAAGGCAAGTGGTTTTCCTGTGCAAACAGCTTCATAGAAATGTCAAATCTGGCACCCACAGTCTATGCTGAAGAGGGAGACTTGATACAAAAGGCTCAGTGCTCAGGCCCCGGCTTTGAAACGACTCCAGCTGTATTGCCAATGCAAATGCAGGAGGGGGAGAAATTACTGGAACAAATTGAAAGGTTATTCAGACTGGAATTTAGAATCTCAATAAAAAAGGCTTTTATAAGCCAAAGCCCTTGGAGTAACCAGATCATTTAAAAATACATCTTTTCTGCATTAAATGTAGTGTGACAGCACATTAGAAATGCTGCAGTCCGAGTATGTTCCTTAAGCATTTTTACCCAACTTGTAAGGACAGCTACAACTTTCTATTGGGGGGATGCTGGATCCCAAGTCCATAAGCTGTTTCCATATCTTTTTAATGTTTTTCTATTTTTAATACCTGGCACATGGGTTCTACCTTTCCCCCATGTTGCTTGCTTCAGGGTCTGTGATCTCTGTGGGCTATGTGGCTTGATAAAAATGTGTTGAGCTAGTAATTTTCTTTTTTGATGTCATAGGGCATAGTCTTCCTGATCACACAGATGTTGGAGATCAGAAATAGCACACAGTTGTATGGGGGTGGAATCCCTTTAACAAGATGAGTTTAGGCCAAAGGACACAAACATCACTCACGTAATGTAAGAAAATGACCCAATGTGGGACTCCCTTCGCATCCTTTAAAATTTCTTATTTCATTATATTTAGAAAGAAATGACCCAAGACCAGTTGTCATTGATGTGCATGATAAGACCCTCCAACTGCCACCCCAGTAACTTTTATTTCCTTGAATCAAGTGGGAGATTTTTTTCAAGGGGAAACATCCCTGTAGAGTGAAAAGTGAATTCGAGTCAAAGAAACATACATTTCTTGTTGGCTTCCAGTGTTCTCCTGTCCTGCTGGGCACAGGGCTACTGGGGACGCTGGAGCTGGAGCTGACACAGCCTCTGCTCTGTCACCTGCACAGGTCTTCCTACCTATTTCTAAAAGTGGCTTAGTCTCCAAATTATTGAGTCATTGTTTTTAATTTGAGAAATATTTCCAATGGAGACAATACTGCTGTCTGGGATTAGCAAATATTCACATTTTGCCATATTTATTTCAACTGTTTGGCCTTATTTGAAGTCCTCACTTCCTTTCTCCTTCTCCAGGGGTCACATTATTTCCTTTTTACAGGCAGAGTTAGCGCTTAGTGTTGCCAAAATTTATTGTTTGTATCAGAGTCTTAGGAATTATGTCATTGAACTAGAGTTATAAGGTAACTTCTTTGTAGCTCCCTCCAGATTCCACACTCCAAAAATTTGGCCTCTTTCAGCTTGTCGTCCCCCAGCTCTTGGTGACATGGCTAGAGCTGCAGTTGATCCTTACAATTTTTTTTTTTTTTTTGTTATTGTTTGTTTGTTTTGAGTGAGTGGATGACTCTGTATTTGAAAATTCAACTAACTCAAGGGTTTTAGACAAACTCTCAAATATCTACAGTATCTCTTGCCATCAATGACCAATGTTTTTAATGAACATTTCAGAACATTCAGAACAGGATTGTAGAGCTATTTAATTCAATAGTCTGAGGTTTCCAAATAATATTTCTATAACTAAAACCTTCAAGTTAACCCTGTCTGGATTATCTGATATAATTATAAGATAACAGGGCACCTTTGTGGTTAAAAGTATGTAAGTTGTTTCAAATAATGTGCTGTTCTTAGCTCAGTGAGTTTAAAATTTGCTATGAGGATTTGTGTCTGAAGTCTTTTGTCTTGCTGAGATCTGAAAATAGACATTGTCCCGAACAAGCACTTCAATGATACTGAAACTTGTCCTTAATAGAGCGGTTATGAGATATTGGCCATGGCACCTTTCTCGTCATGTAGTTGCCATGAAAGAAAATAAACTGATCTCTTCTGCTTTCTCTGCCTCTTTCAAGATGGAATCACTAGCTCATTGCTATGTTTTAAGCACCATCTTGTTCACATGCTACAAAGCCATAGCAATGAGAGCCTCACTCAGTTCTATATTTGAGTCCAGTTCTTCCACATATCCAGTGTTTCTTTGACTAGAAACATACCCATCAAGACCCAGCAATGCCCTATTTTATTGTATACAATAAATCTATCTTTTAACACAAGGGAATAGCATTTTCTTCAGCTAAAATGGAGTTTGGGTAAAGTCGCACATGGTTCTATTCCTGGGATTGACTTTTCCATAGAAGGTTGGTGTAGGGTGCTTCACTGCCAAAAAGGGCATTTTCCCCCTTGAATTAGTGGCAATTCTCCACCACATTTTCAACCATGAAATAAGTAATACATGATATTACCACGTCTGGCTCATGCACATTCTTGTCTACAGTTATGCACCAGTCACCTCTTCCCTTCCGTTGAGGAACATCCTCTAGAATGCAAGTGGTTGGGGTGATATTATTAGCAGTGTGATTAAAATCTATATTTATTTAAAATGTTATCCATTTTCAGACTTTGGTGCTTAGATACTACCGTCTCGTGACCCAGAGCATGTTGCCATTGTGACTAGTTGCTCTTGAGCAATACTGCCTTGTGAGAGGGTATCTCTTCCTGGGGCTCTATGTGTTTGGTTTCCTTAAAAATGATCCTGTGGCTGATTGTCAGGGACACTGTGGGAACTGACGCTCTCCAACTTTAGACCCTTGGTCCCAGATTGAGGAGCAGTGTGAGGCTTTGATAACTTTTTAGCTCATGGAGGGGAACGTTTTTGTACTGACTGTGCCAGGATCCCATGCTCTGTGGGCAACATGATGGATTTTGTTCAGAGCCCTGCACTGGCCAAGTGTCATGATATGTCTGGGAAGCTTTCCATCAGCTACTGTGAGTGCCATGACTTTGTTCCCTACCTCTGCTTTTGGCTTCAAAATTCTTGGTCACATTTTTTGAAGCAGCCAACCATCCAGATTGGGATTTCATGCTCTGCTGCACTGGTGCCCCAGTTATTCCCCTTACAAAGGCCTCCTTTACAAAGTCCTTCCTCTAAGCAATGCATAGAGGGTGTGTAAAAGGGTAACAAGCGAAAGAAGGCAAGAGCCAGCAACTCTGAAAAATGCTGTCATTAGAGCATTTCCATGAAGGCCCAACAATTCATTAGGCAGATTCCAGGCAAAAGCCCCATCCCCCTAAACATATGTAATGAACTCAGAACTAATTGACCATAGTCCAGTCCAGTTTTAAGGGCGGCATTCTTGGCATTTTGGAGGTCAGAGGAGAGACTTGATTTGAAGCCTGTCATGTGTGTTTCCTGTATGTTATATTTAAGTTGATTACATTAATTGGATGTGCCCATTACCTTTTAATTTCTAGACAAAGGCCAGATAAATTTGTCAACCATAGCTCATTAGGTTATCAATCCAATGCCTGAATGCAGAAGCCATCTATGCCTTGTTCCAGTACATGAAAAGGGTTCACAGAGCAGCCTAAGGTGTGAATGGAAAACCCTGGTTTATGGATTAAGATTGACTTTGGTTTTATTGACTGGAGAAGAACTCTGCCTGTCTTTCATCTGTGGAATTTTCTTTGCAGTCCTCATACCAGGGTGTGGCTAACGCCTCCAAAGCTCACCTGGAAACTGTGTTATAAAAAGTCTTTGAGTAAGGGCAGCTTTCCATAGGATACTTGCTGACCTATTGCATTCCTATGGTCTGTTCATCCCAGAATTTTACAGTGTGGGATAGCTGAAGTGAGGGGAAATTCTGGACCATGCTGCTGCCTGAGTTTATATTTGCTTGTCTGACTTCAGCTGGGAAGTGAGAACAGTAAGTAGCAGGTTCTATTTGTCTATCAGAGGAATCATTCATCTGATGGAAAGGCTCTTCATAATCTTGTTTTCATTTCCTTTTTCCTGTTGGAGTCAGATCTCAGATATAATAATCAGGGCTTGGGTGTGCAGCTTCGAGTGCACCTGTATCCACATAGCTATGCATTGTTTAAAGCTTTGAAGTACTGTTGAACAGTAGACAAGGGTTACGGCCTGAAAAAAAGAAAAACGGTATTTGTTTCTTGGAAACTACAAATCAGAGATGTGGGAGACATAGTTTAAGGAGCCCAGGGGCCTTATATTCCTTGCCTCAACTCAATTGAAGAACACATAAAACCATCAAGTGAAATTCTGAGTTTGCAACTGAATAATCCATTTGAATTCTCTGATCTACAATCTCTGAGAATGAGAAGTAGCTGGATGGTTGCACATTATATATACAAAGGAATTATCTAATTTGATAGCAGGCCACCACTCTTTTGCCTGCATGTTATAATAAAAAATGGAAACTGCGATTCAGTGAGATAAGTTGTAAGGTTTAGATTAATAGCTGGCTTAACTTTGTAGAGCTACCAAAGACAAAGTGGCAGAAAATAAACCAAATAAACACTTCTTCGAAAGGATGGAATTGAATAAGATCCTTTTGATTGGAGACCTTGGGATTACTGCCAAACTGGATTTTGGGTTGTTTATAATAGGTATGTGTGTTGATTGAGCAGAGACTCATGAAAGCTGGATACCCCCTGCCTTGGCCCAAGTACATGGGAGGTAGAAGGCTTGGGTTATTTGGAAAAGAGACAGATAACTAAATCTTTTAGAGAAGAATGCTTTTAAATGCACATTTGTAAGTCAAACCATAATTTAATGCCCAAATCCCTGGAGACCCTAGAATTTCCTCAGACACCTGAGTTCATGGTGAAGGAGTGAGATCCTAACAAACTTACAGAGGCCCTTACTTACTCATTTACTTTTCACTAGCCCAGTTTGGTTTCTTAATCTTGGATCTTGAGATTCCCTTTTTTCTATAACTCCATCAATTGAAAAGACACGTTATTTTCTTTTAGTTTTTCACTAATTCTTGTGTGATGAGATGAGACCAACTTTACATAACTGCTGTTTACATCTATGTATAACCCTAAAATCTAATGTTATACCTGTCCTCAATTTTAAACTATAGTTGCAGATGCTTTTCAATTTTTTTCTTTAAAAAAGTTCAATGCCTAGTGTCTGGTAGAGGTGCTATCTTCCTCAAAAGAAAAAAAAAAAAGTCCATTTGGCTTTTAAAAAATGGGCAGAGATCAGGGAGACAAGATTCACAGAGTAGGCTCATTTATTTATGAAACATCCATTTATTCATTCATTAAACGAGTTTTTGCTGAGCAACTCTTTTATACCAGACACTGAAGTAACACCCAGCCAATGGATGACATAGGTGAACAGTGGTTGCTGAGCAGTCAGGAAATAAACAAGAAAACTCCACATCATATATTTCATAGCAAATTGTTGTAAACATGATGAAGGAAAAATAAGTGTCTCTATGAGAGATCTGTTTTAATAACGTTAGGCTGGACTATGTTGCAATAACAATAAATAATAAATTTATATGGCTTAATGAAAACAAAGAATTATTTCTTCTTATATTCTAATATTATGCAGATTGGTTAGTTCTCTTGGGAGGTGACTATCCAGCCTCCTTTCATTATTGTGGTCTCCATAATTATGGGCAGAAGGGAAAGAAAGATTGAGGAGTATTGCAGAGGCATGTTTTTGGCCAGCTAGAAAGTGGGTATATCATTTCTGCTCATATTTCACTGGCCAGAATCTAGCCACATGGGCCCAACTTTACTGCAAGTGAGAGTGGGAAGCAGTTCTCCTGAGGTCCTAGAAAGATTTGGATTGGTGGGCATCTTGATTTAAGTGGAAGACCTCATTTAAATTGGAGGCTCCAGGAGAATCTCTCATTAGTAGTGATTTTTAACTAGTAATTAGAATATTAAGTATAGTCACATTAGCAGAACATACATTCTTCTCAAGAAGACATGGAACATACTCCAGGAGAGAGCAAATGCTTAGTCACAAAACAAGTCTTAGCAAATTTAAGAAAATTGAAATTAAAGCAAGTATCTTTTCCAACCACAATGGAGTGAAACTAGAAATCAATAGCAGAAATAAAACTGGAAAAAATAAATAAATAAACAACACACTTGAACAGCCAATGGGTCAAATAAACCAAAAGGAAAATTAGAAAATATCTAGAGACAAATGAAAATGAAAATACAACATACAAAAACAGTACTAAAAATAAAGTTTATAGTGGTAAACACATGTATTAAAAAATAGAAAGATCTGAAATAAATAACCTAAATTATATCTCAAGGAACTAGGAAAAAAAAAAAGAACAAACTAAGCCCAAAGTTAGAAGAAGGAAGGACATAATAAAGATTAGAGCAGAAATAAAAGAAATAGAGAACAGAATAAATAAAAAACTGATTGTTGGTTTTTGCAAAAGATAAAGTTGACTTTAAGTTATAGTAAGAAAGAAGGCAAATAAATAATGTCAGAAATGAAAAAGGAGACATTACAACTGATGCCACAGAAATAAAAATGGTTATAGAAGGTTACTATGAACAATTATACACCATTAAACGGGATAGCCTAGAAGAAATGGACCAACTGTTAGAAGCATACAACCTATTAAGACTGAATCATGATAAAATGTCTGAACAGACCAGTAACTAATAAGGAGATTAAATCAGTAATCAAAAACCTCTTAACAAAGGAAATCCCAGAACCAGACGGCTTCGCTAGTGACTTCTACCAAATATTTAAAGAATTAACATCAGTTCTTCTCAAACTCTTCCCAAAAATTGAAGAGGAGGTTATACTTCCAAACTCATTTCATGAGGCCAGCATTACCCTGATACCAAAATCAGACATGCACACCACAAGGAGAGAAAACTATAGACTGCTATCTAGATGAATATATGAAAAAACCTCAACAAAAAAATAGCAAAGCAAATTCAATAGCACATTAAAAGAATCATACACTATGCTCAAGTAAGATTTATCCCTGGTATGCAAGGGTGGTTCAATATATTCAAATCAGTGTGACACACCACATTAACAGAATGAAGGATAAAACTCACATGATCATCTCAATAAATACAGAAAAGACTTTGTCAAAAATCAATTCCCTGTCATGATAAAAACTGGCAACAAATTGGGCGTAGAAGGAATGGAACAGAATAAAGGCCATCTATGACACACCCACAGCTAACTACACAATGGTGAAAAACTGAAAAAGCTTTGTCTCTAAGATCAGGAACAAGGCAAAGATGCACATTCTCATTAATTCCATTCAACATAGTACTGACAGTCATACCCAGAGCAATTAGGCAAGAAAAGAAATAAAAAGCATTCAAATTGGCAAAGAAGAAAAAAATTATCTCTGCAAATGATCTTATGTGTAAAAAACCCTAAAGACTCAAAAAAAAAAAAAAAAAAAAAACCCATCTGTTAGAGCTAATAAATTTTATAAAGTTACAGGATACAGAATTAATATATAAAAATTAGTTGTGTTTCAATACACTAACAATTAGCTACTTGAAAAGGAAATTAGGAAAACAATCTCATTTATAATAACATCAAAAAGAATAAAATACTTAGGAATAAACTTAACTAAGGAGGTGAAAGACTTGTATATTGAAAACTAAAGATTGTTCCCCTCTTTTCCATTCCCTTTCAAATGTTACTCAATGAATATTAAATTTGTTAAGCAAAACCTTTGTTTTAATGAAACAAATATAGGGACAATTTTGGTAGTAGGAGGAGCTGCCTTGGTGGGGGTGGGGGGTGGGGCATAAAGGATCTGGATAGCCAGGTTCAAATTTTGCTGTAATTACTTACTAGTTGGTTGACCACAGGCAAGATTTTAAAACTCTCAGAACTGGTTTCTTCATCTGTAAAATACAGATCATCATCATAATAAAATTTACTTGTATTAATTTCCTTTTACCGTTGTAATGAATGACCACAAATGTAGTGACTTAGAACAACTCAAATTTGTTAACTTATAGTTTTTAGGTTAGAAATCTGACCCAGGGCTTCCTAGGTTAAATTCAAAGTATCAGCAAGGCTATATTCCTACTGGATACTCTAAGAGATAATCTGTTTTTTTGCCTTTTCTGATTTCTAGAGGCCACCCCATTTCTTGGCTCATAGTCTGCTTCCATCTGCAAAGCCAGCAGTGACCTTTCACTGCTGAGTCTTTCTCCCATCACTGCACTCTGATTCTGACACTCTCTTCCACTTTAAAAGACCCTGGCTATTGTATTGGCTCTGTGGGATAATTCAGAGTAGTCTCTCTATTTTAAGGTCAGCAGATTAACCATTTTAATTCCATCTGCAACTTTAATACCCTTTGTCAGGTAACATAACATCATCACAAATTCCAGGGATTAGAATGTAGATATCCTGTCTGGGGAGGAGAGCAGGATTATTCTGCCTACCACACGACCCCATAGGAATGTTGTGATGATTAAATAACAAGACTCCTGTGATGACTCAGAATAGTGCCAGTCACAGAAGCAAATGCTCAGTAAATGTCAGACATGACCCCATTATATCATACCAGTTGATGAAGTTGTTTTGCAGAAGGACAGGCTGCTGGTGGTTCTGTCTTGAGGAAGAATCTGATGCTACCTTGCTCACTGCAGGAAGTGAAGATTAAAGGACATAGATAAGAATAAAGTAAATTTCTCCTTGGGTCTTGCACTTTACTTTTCAAAGCCAAAGCTCAGGGTCTGAAATCCCTTTGGAATTATGTGATTCTTCATAAAGAACATGTGGTTTGTGCAAAGCCAATTTTATGAAAAACAAGAATGAAAAAGACTCAGCAAGATCCAGGCAGGTAACATTATCCTCACAGAAAAGTGGTGAGTAGAAAGGTGAAGAGCCTCCCTTTCATTATCTCATGAAGGAGCTGGAGTCCAGGATATAGTTAAGATAATGGACTCTGGAGTTGGACTTCCTTCTCTTCTCAGTAGTTGGGTAACATCAAGACTTAGTTTCCTCATTTGTCAGCTGTGGATAAAAACAGTACTTACCTTAACATGAGATGAAGACTAGATGAGCTAATACAGTCCAAAAGTTTGGCACAGGGAGGGCCTGGTCGCAATTGCCAGGTGGGGATAGCTCTGGAATCTTTCGCATGCACTAAGGACCTCCCTGAAAATGATTAGGGTTGAGAGAGCCATTCTGCTAGTCTGAGGCCAAACTAGAAGGATTATGAGTGCTATCTTCAAAATTTTATTCTCATGTAGTTAAATCTAAGTAAAATGTTTATTCCATTAGGCGTCTCTCCCCAGATTGCATCATATGTAATTACGAGATGAAAATGTGGTCTGGATATTGAACATAGCCATTGTTCAAGTTTTATATATGTGATGATGGTTTTTGAATCTTCCTTGTGGGCAGGAGGCTGGATTTGTTACTTGAGGTGGATTATGACAATTGGGCCAAGGGACAGACAGCAGAAAGCCGTAATTTTTTGGTTGAAAAGAAATATATTGCAGGACCTGGACTCAGCAAGAGTAATATCTTGTCTTGGGCTGTTTTGATCCTACAGTGGGAATAACTGAAGATAAAGACAAAGATGATGAAAGACAAGATGATATTTTAATGTAACCGGGCTTGGAAACAAGAGTGCTATTGTTTGCAGACAGCCTTTGTTCATCTGTGCGATATTAGTAATGGCATTAATTTATTCAAGATTACAGTTCTGAAGGGAAGTCATCAAAGCTGAAGCTCTTTCTTTCATCGAGCAAACTATACTGACCCTGGGGTGCTGTGCTCTGAGGTCAGTGCATCCTTCCAAATAAGCTGTCTCTACAGGATGGCTTACTCAGCAGACAAGCCTCCAAGTCACCTTTTTCTGCCTCTTTGACACACTCAGGATTCCCACATATGCTTGATGTACCCCAAGATTATATAGATTTCTAATGGTCAAAGCAATGGTCATGCTCGGAAAGTAGAAATTGATAAAGTCAGTGGGTTTCACCGAGGGCTACTGTGATTCAGCCCCACTCTTCCAGGTCCCCTGATATATTCACATTTTTGGCAAAGATATTATAATCATAGATGATTTCCTCACCAGGCCAGCTCATTATCTCTGGCTCATTTACACTATCATCATGAGGATGATGATAGCACTGGCTTATCACAAAGGCTGTTAACTCAAAAACAACTACTTATTTGGAAATAATTTTAATGACTCACAAGATATACAAATAGCTTGGACTGTTTCTTTATAATCTTCTCTCAACTTCTAGTGATGCAATCTTAAGTAAGTATAATCAGTTAACTTTTTATTTATTTATTTATTTAGGTTTGTTTTTTAATTTAGTAATTTTATTATATTTTTCCATTACCATTTATCCCCCTTACGTCCCCCTCCCTCCTGTAATCACCACACTGCTGTCCATATCCATGAGTCTTTTGTACTTTTTGCTCAGTCCCTCCACCCGTTAGTGCCCCAGAGCTATTCATCTGCTCTCCATCGATGAGTCTGTCTCTATTTTGCTTGTTATTTCAGTTTGTTCATTAGATTCCACATGCAAGTAAAATCGTATGGTACTTGTCTTTCTCTGACAGGCTTATTTCACTTAGCATAATGTTTTCTAGGTCCATCCATGCTGTCGCAAAGGGTAAAATTTCCTTCTTTTTTTATGACCAAGTAGTATCCCATTGTCTAAATGTCCCATAATTGTTTTATACACTCATCTACTGATAGGCACTTGGAATGCTTCCATATCTTGGTAATTGTAAACAACACTGCAATTAACGTAGGCATACTTATGTTCTCTGGAATTAGTGTTTTAGAATAAAAAAACAGAGTATTGAATGTGTCTTTCTGGAACATCAAGTTTATTATAAAATTTGGGAGAATCAAATACTTTAATAAGAACCCCCACAAGCATAGGAGCAAAGAAAATAAGGGGAGGGAAGAAGGGACCCAGGAAAAACAGGCCAGTCTCTGAAATTTCTTTTAAGTGGGGGATGAGGGGCAGACCTGCAGTGAGGGTGGCCTCTCTTCCTGACCCCCAGGGGTCTCCAGGCTCCCCTTCCAAGCTCAGCAGATATTTTGAATAAGATGCTTCTGAAGGCCACAGAGATACTGGATGACCTCCTTATATGAATCTTGTGCAGAGAATGCTGTGGCAGTTTGCAAACCTTTATTGTCCTCTGTACCATGTCCTCTCACCTGCATACATAGCATGTGTTCACATCCATCCATGTAGGCTCAGCACCTCCAAATTCAACATTTAAAATACAGGGGGTGCACCCTGACTGGTGTGGCTCAGTTGGCTGGGCACCACAATGCAAACAGAAAGGTCACTGCTTTGCTTCCTGGTCAGGGCATAGTTGTCCTTTCATGATGTTTCTTGTTAGTGGATGGCCTATAGCATAAGGATTATAAGAAAAACCTAGAGACCCTCCTAGCCAACCCCTGCCAGCCCCGGGGTCCCATCATCAGGCTGTGCAGGTTGGAGGCAGTTTTACTTGGTGGCTCCCTCTGGGGCTCCACCATCGCTGCTGGTGCTGCTGATGCTGGGGGTGGTGGGAGAACCTACGGGGCCATGCTGGAGGGCTGGGCCGAGGTGGCAGTCCTGAACTCTGGGCCTGGTAGCACAGTGGTGGTCCTTGAATTCAGGCTGGGTGGGGAACAATCATCTTCATTTCCATGCTACCTGAAGGAATGGTCATCCTTACTTCCTGGCTGGGTAAGGAAAGGATCTTACTTAGTATTAGGCTGGCTGAGGGAAAGGTAAGCCATGACTACAGGCAAGTTGAGGGAATGGTCATCTTTGCTTTCATGCTGGGTGGGGGACTGGTAGACTTATCTTGAACCTCTTGGGTTGTAGAAAAATTACTGTTGGGCTCAGGGGATGGGCCCATGAAGAGGAAATACTGGTCCTGGGTGGCAATCACCTCAAATAATTTGATGATGTTGGGGTGATTTCAACCTTTAAGACAATGAACTTCTTGAAAAACTTCAAAGGATCCCTTGCCAATGCATTCGGCAGTACGTAACTGCCAGTGTGGCACTACTCATTGGCAGCGGTGGCTGCAAAGACATTAGACATGGAGACTTCAAAATAAAAACAAAACAACAACAACAACAAAACATTAAAACAACAAACTAAATAAAAATAAAAATTGAGAAAAAGAAACAATTAAAATAATATAAAAACAAAAGAATTTGAAAAAAATTAAAAATAAAATAATAAACAAAATAAAATACAAATAAAAAAGTTTTAAAGTAAAAAGAGAGGAAACAAAATGAAAAAAACAAATGGAATTAAAAAATGAGATGACAAGCATACTTGGTTCAAATCCAACAGGTCACAAATCAGCTTTCTTGGCTATAATAGACAAAAAGCTCAGCCCATCCAGGAGCTTATATAAGAATCATTTGTAATTCCATCACAATGGTGCTTTACGAGGGCAGAGCAAGAAATGGACCATTCACAGCTAGGGATAAATTACAGTGGTCTTCTCACATTTTGCTCTGATGAAAGTTTTACTCTGGCAAAGAAATAAAAGGATTCCACAAAAGCTTTTTCTTTTTAATGTGGGATATTAAAGATTAATATTTATTTTATTAGAAATGAATACCTCTAAGATGAAAAAAAAAAAAAAAAACGAAGAAAAGAAAAAATCTGACTTATTCTCACATTCCAGGTCTCAGTTCAAATATCACCAGGTTAGAGGGCTTCTCTGGTCCATCCATTTCTTTTTTTTTTTTTTTTTCTAATGAACTCTTTCAGTTTTATTTTGTCCTGGAAACACTTTCTCTGTCCTTCTATTCTGAATGACAGTTTCGCTGGATAGAGTATTCGTGGTTGTAGGTTTTGGATTTTCATTACTTTGAATATTTCTTGCCAGTCCCTTCTTGCCTGTAGGGTCTCCCTTGAGAAGTCAGCTGATAGTCTAATTGGGACCCCTTTGTACATAATTCTTTTCTTCTCTCTTGCTGCTTTTAAGATTCTCTCTTTATCTTTAATTTTTGACATTTTGATTATAATGTGTCTTGGAGTGGTTCTCCCTGGGTCCAGTCTCTTGGGAACTCTCCTTGCTTCCTGGACCTGCAAGTCTATTCCCTTCCCCAAGTCTGGGAAGTTCTCCTTTATTATATTTTCACTCAATTTTTCAAGTTCTAGTTCATCTTCCTCACTCTCTGGCAAACCAATGATTCTTATGTTGGGCCTTTTATAGCTGTCCCAGAGGTTTCTGATCCTCTCATTGTTGCTTCCCATTTCCTCTCTCTGCATTGGTTGACTGCTTGTTCCTTCTCCATATTCCAGTTTGTTGAAATGAACTCTGGATTTTTTTTCCTCACCATCTGTCTCGTATGTGGTTTTGTTCCTTTCGTTATGAATGTTTTTCGCTTCTTTCTTATCTTTTTCCTGCTCTTTTGTGAATTCTGTAAGCCACCTGATAACAATGGCCCAGAACTGAGCCTCTGACAGGTTTCTTATCTGTTCATCTGTCAGGTTCTCTATCTGCTGCCTGGTGAGCTGTGTCACCGGGATTTCTATAGTTGTCTGCCTCATTTTGACAGATGCGTTTTGTTTTCTTGGGCCGGCTGTCGGGGGCAGTGCCTGTGTACGCGTCACAATTCAGCGACCGGCGCCTGCCTGTCCGCGACCTATTTCGCAGCCCTGTGGTGCTTTCTTTGGGGGCGGGGGTCCAAGGTGGATTCACACAGTTATTCAGCTAGGAGACAGGGATTCGTCCTCCTGCCCCCCTGGGCCTCACTGTTCAAGGCGATGCGGTGGCTGCTCTCCCCAGCTCCGGAGTCGCGCACCGCCAGGGGCTTGACTGCCGCCGGGATTTTTCGCCGCCCCGCCGCTGTCTCAGGTGCGACCGCAAACAGCACTGCCCTCTTTAACTCTTACCTTCCCAAATGGCACCACTGGTTTATAACTTCATATGTTGGGCTTCCGTGTAGTTTTATTCTCTGGAATTTCTAGTTATCCTTTGTTTTGAAGTAGTTGTATTCCTCTCTAGTTGTAGAGGGAGACCTAGCGTGTCCGTCTAAGCCTCCATCTTGGCCGGAAGTCCTCTGGTCCATCCATTTCTAACTGCCTCACTCAGCCCATCACATTTGTCATCTTCATAGTACTGACCACAGTGTTCCTGATTCTTTGTTACTGTCTTCCCTTCCCATGACTGTAGTGCTCCCTGTGTCTAGCATAAGGAGTGACAACAAAATAAGTATTAATAAATATGTGTTCAGTGGATTGATAGAAGAATTCAGGGGAACAAAAGAAAGTATGATCAACTATTTAATCGAAGTGATTCATAAAGTATCTTTAACATTTTGTCTGGTTCTTTGAAATATGTCCTTGGTGTCTTGACAGGGATTGCACTGAATCTATAGATTGCTTTGGGTAGTGTTGACACTTTAACAATTTAATTCTTCCTGTCCATAAACATGGTATATGCTTCCACTTATTTGTATTTTATTCAATTTCTTTCTTTAGTGTCTCAGAATTTTATATGTATAGGTCTTTTACATCCTTGGGTAGATTTATTCCTAGGTATTTTATTCTTTTTGAAGTAATTGTGATTGGGATTGTTTTCTTAATTTCCCTTTCTGATACTTCATTATTGGCATATAAAAATACAACTGATTTCTGCATCTTAATTTTCTGTCCTGCTACTTTACTGAATTTAGTTATCAGTTCTAGTAGTTTCTTGGTGGAATCTTTAGGGTTCTCTATGTACAGTAGCTTGTCATCTGCAAATAATGATAATTTTACTTCTTCCTTTCTAATTAGGATGTCTTTTATTTCAAAAATTTATATCAAACCACAAAAGGCCCTGAATAGCAACAGTGATCTTGAAAAAGAATGAAGTTGGAGGAATCACACTACCTAATATCAAACTATAAGGCCGTAGTAATCTAAATAGCATGGTACTGGCATAAAAACAGGCACACAGATCAATAGAACAGAATAGAGAGCCCAGAATTAAACCCACATCTTTAGAGTCAGTTTAGTTTTTAAAGACCTTATACATAGTATATAGTACAAAAAAAAAAAAAACTTAAGTGCACAACTCTATGATTTTTTACCAAGTGACCATTCCAATGTGAACACTGTATACATTAACCAGAATCTGCTGATACCTCTAGAGCCTTGCTCAACATGTCTCCTTCCAACCATGATGTCTCCCAAACATAATTACTTTTCTGATTTCTATCATCATGGAGTAGTTTTACCTATTACTGAACTTTATATAAATGGAACCATCTGGTACACATGCTTGACTTCTTTTGCTCAGTGTTTTGTCTGTAAGATACATTCAGGTTGTTTTGTGTTACAGTGGTTTAATCTTATCATTGCTTTATTGTATTCTGTAGTATGGATATATCATCATTTATTTATTTTTGCTACTGTAGATGGACATATAGGTTATTTCCAGTTTTGTCTATTTCAACTTATACTGCTATAAAAATTATTCCACATGCCTTTTATTGTACACTCATGTATGCATTTCTGTTGGGGATATACCTAGGAATTGAATCACTGGCTCAGGTTATGCTTGTGATAGTCATTAGGAGGTACTGCCAAAGAGTTTTCCAAAGTGATTGCAACAATGGGGCTTTTAGTTCTTCTCTGCCAACACTTGATATTCTAAACTTTTTAAATTTTAGCCATTCTGGTGTGTGTGTGTGTGTGTGTGTGTGTGTGTGTGTGTGTGTGTGTGTGTCTGTGAGTGTTTTAGTATTTAGGTGTCATTTTAATTTGCATTTCTGTGATGACAAATGGTCAGCTTTTCATATGTTTATTGGATAGTTGTTTTTATTGGCTATTTATCTTTTCTAAAAGTCTCGATTCAAGTTTTTGTCCATTAAATTTATTAGTCTGAGTTTTTTATTGATTCATAATAGTTCTTTATATTTTCTAGATACTAGCCCTTTATTGCATATATTTTCTTCCACTTTGTGATTTTCTTTGTCTCTCTTATATACTATTTTTTGATGAACACAAGTTTTTAATTTTGATGAAATTTAGTAGATCAATATTTTCTTTTATGGATAGTACTGTTTAATGTATAATTTCAGACATAATTTCCTACCTAAGGTGTGGATGATTCTCCATATTATCTTCTAGATACTTTATTATTAAGCTTCTTCATTATACTTAATTTTTAAGATCCATTTGAAATTAACTAAGGTTTTTTTTTTTCTGCACATGGTTAGTCAGTTGATCCAGCACCATATGTGAAAAAAAACCCACAAAAAACTTTCCTTATTGTATTATAGTAACACTTTTTAGATATTCTGATTTTCTGTTATTTGTTTATTTGTCTATGCTTACACTATTTCATTTTATTTTAATTACTTGAGCTTTATAATTTTGATATCTGGTTGTGTAAGTCTGCTAATATAATTTTGATTCTTTAAAATTGTCTTTGCTTTTATTGGTCTTTTGCATTTCCATACAGTTGTAGCAAGGATAAGAATTAGTAGATATTTTTATCTCATCCATGAGCTCAGGGTGAACACTTTTGATGTTTTTACCATGAAGTTATATTGCTGTTGATTTTTGCATTTATTCATTTTAAACTAAGGAAATGCTATTCTGTTTCTAGCTTGGTAAGAATTTTAGTTGTATGGGTGTTGACTTGTATCAGGTGCTTCTTCTGCATCTGTTGAGATTATCATATTTTTCTTTATTGTTTAATACCATGAATTGCATTGTTTGGTTTTCAAATGTTAAACTAACCTGTCATTCATGGCATAAAACCAACTTTGTCATAATATATCAAACTTTTATATTTCACTGAATTTGATATGCTATGATTTTAAGATCTTTGTGTCTATGTTCAGAAAATACATTGGTCTGAAAATTTCCTGTTTTATAATCCTTTATTCAGGTGTTTGATTAAAGTATACTGACTTTAAACTAAGTTGGGCAGTATTTCTTCTTTTTTTATTCTCTGGAAGGATTTGTGTAAGATCATTCTTTCTTCCTTAATTGTATGGAAGAATTCAATGTTAAAGTCACAAGGGACTATAGTTTAATTTGAGGGAAGATTTTCCTTTAAAGATTCAATCACTTTAATACATCTAGGCTAATTTGATTTTTAAATTTTTTTTTGAAACTGTTTTGGTAAATTGTGCTTTGCAAGGAATGTGTTCATTTCTCTCAAATTTTCCTATTTATTGGCCTAAAATTGTATATAAATTTCCCTTATTATCTTTTTAATATCTAAAAGATCTAAGGACTTTCCCTTTTCCATTTCTAACATGGTTAACTGGTATTTTCACTCATTTTTCATTAATCCCTCTTTAAAATAATTTATCAATTTTATTGGATTTGCAAGAAGCAGCTCTTGGCATACATCTGTTTTCTGTGTCATTGATTTCTATTCTTATTTTTCACTTTCTTTTTTATACTTTTTATTTTTAGGTTAAATTTGACATTTTTATTGTTTGTTAAATGGAACCTTAGATCATTGATTTCTAGCCTTCTTTTTTATTATATGCATTAATTTCCCTCTAGTGCTTTAGTGATATCCCACCTGCTTTTGGATATCATATTTTCATTATCATTGAATTCAAACCATTTTCTAATTTTCATGTGAGCTCTTTTTGTTCCACAGATTAGTTAAAGTGTATTATTTAATTTTTAAGCAATCTGAGTTCCAAATTTTCCAGTTAATATTTTATGATTTTTAAGTTATTGCACTGAGATATTGAATAGCTTCTGTGTGCTTTTCATTCTTTCAAATAAAGTTAGACTTGCTTTATAGACAAGCACTGATGTGTTTTGTTTAATGATCCTTGAGTACATGTAAACAAAATGTATTCTGAAGTTGATCAATGCACTGTTCTATATATGTCAATTAGGCCAAATTGACTAATTGTCCTATTCAGATATTCTATGCCTTTACTGATTGCTTTGTTTGCTTATTTTATTGTTACAGAGAGGTGTATTAAAAAATCCCTCACTGTAATGCTGTATTGCTCTATTTTTTCTAGTTCAGTCACTTTTTGTTTTATATATTGTGTCTTTGTTATAATCAGTACACATTTAGGGTTGTTATGTTTTCCTCTTGAGTCAGCCCTTTTATTATCATATTACATCTATTAAAAGAACAATAGTATTATTTACAGTTACATTGTGTTTACAAGGTTTCAAAGTAGAAAGACGGGATGCTCTGCCTAAAGTATTTCTTTGAGTTCTGCTGATAAAAATTTTTGTCTAAAAGTTTTAATACTGCTCTGA
Organism: Furipterus horrens; assembly: GCF_987537825.1. NCBI lineage: Eukaryota > Metazoa > Chordata > Mammalia > Chiroptera > Furipteridae > Furipterus > Furipterus horrens. Next base: position 96,142,338 of record NW_028327177.1, on the reverse strand, counting down.
TTTTAAAGGATATTTTTACTGAGCATAAAATTTTATATTGACACTTAGGTTCTTTTGACCTTTTTTCAGATTTTTCAGCCCAGACTACAATATGTTCTGTTGTTTCTGCTTTTTATTATTTCTATTAAGAAGACAATTGTCAGTCTTATTTTTGTTCCTTAGAGCATAGTGCCCTTTTTTCTTTAATAATAATTAATAACATTATTTTTTCTTTGGTTTTAGAATTTTTAATATGTTTTATTGATTATGCTGTTACAGTTGTCCCAATTTCTTTTCCCTCTGCTTCCCTCTACCCAGTGACCCCCCTCTCTCCAGTTGTCCCCCCCTTTTAGTCCATGTCCATTGGTTGTGCATATAGTTCTTCTCAACCTCCTCCTGTCTACTCCATTCTCTCCTACTATGTTTCTTAATTCCTGCATCATCTCCCTCCCTTTCCCCCCTCTCCCTCTCTGCTGATCTCCCCCCAATATGTTCCCCATACCTATAATTCTTTTTCCACTCTCGTTGCCTATTTAGTTTGCATTTGTTCTGGTTCCCTAGCTTCTGTTGTTGGTTGTTGTGATACAGTTTTCATTTTAATGTTCATAGTTTTTATCCTCCTTCTTCTAAACCAGTTCCTTTAACATCTCATATAACAGTGGTTTGGATCTAATGAACTCCTTCAATTTTACTTTGTCCTGGAAGAACTTTCTCTGCCCTTCTATTCTGAATGACAGCTTCTCTGGATAGAGTAATCGTGGTTGCAGGTTTTTGCTTTTCATTACTTTGAATATTTCTTGCCAGTCCCTTCTTGCCTGCAGAGTCTCCTTTGAGAAATCAGCTGATAGTCTAATTGGGACTCCTTTGTACATAATTCTTTCCTTCTCTCTTGCTGCTTTTAAGATTCTCTCTTTAATTTTTGACATTTTGATTCTAATGTGTCTTGGATGGTTCTCAATGGGTCCAGTTTTTCTGGAACTCTCTGTGCTTCCTGGACCTGTAAGTCTCTTTCCTTTCCCAAATTAGGGAAGTTCTGCTTCATTATTTTTTCACATAATTTTTCAATTTCTAGTTCTTCTTCTTCACCTTCTGGCAACCCTATGATTTGGATGTTGGCCCGCTTATAGCTGTCCCAGAGGTTTCGGAGCCTCTCCTCATATTCCTCACTTTTTGTTTCCTCTTTCTGCACTGGTTGACTGTTTGTTCCCTCCCAATGTTCCGATTTATTGATTTGATCTCTGGTTTTCGTTTCCTCACCACTTGTATATGTTTTTGTTCATTTCAGCAGGGCTAGCCTTCATTCCTTCCTTGTTGTGTTCAATATCTTTTGTTAATTCTGTAAGCTGCCTTATGACTATAGCTCTGAACTGAGCCTCAGAAAGATTTTCTATTTGTTCATCGGTTAATTCCCATATTTGCTTTTTGGTTAGCTGCATGATTGGTATTTCAGTCATTATTCCTGCTATCCTGACTGTTTTGATTTATCTTTCTTTCTTGTGTGGGGCTGTCACACGTCCTATACTATCGGGGGCAGAGCCCTGAGCACTCATCACAACCTGGCGACCCTTCTCACCACACTGTGGTGCTTTGTGTGGGGTTGGGGGTCCAAGATGGATTCCTACCGTTATTCTCCCTTGAGAGACTGGAGCCTCTTTCTCCATCCCCATGCCCTCTGGGCCTCACAGTCTGCGGTAATGGGGGTCTGCCTTCCCCAGACTTAGAGTCATGAGCTGATGGGTCTTGACTACAGCTGGGACTGCTCACCTGGCATTTCTCACAGTCCTGCCACTGTCAGCACTGCTGCCGCCAACAGCACAGCTTGGCCTCTCCACCCTGGTTTCACCCCTCCTAACTGTGTGGATGAGCATCACTTGTTTATAACTTCATACGTTGGACTTCCATGCAGTTTTATTTTCTGGAACTTCTGGTTATTTCTGGTTTTGCAGTAGCTGTAGTCCTTCTTAGTTGTGGAGGGAGACAGAGTGTGTCAATCTAAGCCTCCATCTTGGCCGGAAGTCTGATTTTTAGAATTTTTCATGTGACAAGTTTGTGAAATACTGAGTTGAGTAGTCTCTATGGACAGCAGCTGGGCTTTATTTCTGCTTTCAGTGGTCAGACTATTTTCTAGGTAGAGCACATAGATGTGGAGAATATCTAATGGGAATAGTCACTGCCTCCTCAAGGGAATATATCAGACTGAAACAGAATATTTAATTTACCACAGTGGGTCTGACTCTTGACTATGCATTGTCACACAAGAGTGTTGCTGCATCACTGAAACAAGGTTAATTTAAATTCTCTATAACTGCATCTTTTGGTCTGATTTCTTAAATTGCAATTGTCCAGAGATCAAGTAATAGTGTCATTACATCGGAAGATAGGGAAATATGCAGTAAAGACCATTTGATCTATCTCATAGAACTAGATTGGCTATTATCCAAAAGAGTCAACTTGGCAAAAAATAAAATAAAAGAATCTGAAGAGTCAGTCAGTGGCTGCATGTCATTCTGTCTGGTGATTTTATGTAGTTATTTAGATATACATATTTTCTAGCCATATAAAAATATATAGCCATTAACATACACCTGTGTGTACTCCTCCCACCCTCACCATCCTAGACTAACAGTCCTCTTAGATATTTAGGAAAGGTATACCTCCATGTAAAATCATACCACCTTATGAAATGAACCCTGAGAACCTATGATATTTTATACTACCCATGGCACTGTCCCTGTTATCAGCATGGATAACTGTCACATGATTTTTTCTCATTTGACAGGCTTGCCCGACTCTATGTATCAGAGCTATTTTTAAGACTCTTTGTAATCCCCAAAAGATTTTGAGGATCATTTATGTATTTATACTTTAAGTTGTCAAAGGCATGATGATCTGTAAATTTACATCTTGTCTCTTTCTTCAAGTTTACATTGTATGTTCTGATTTTGTATTTGATCCAGAACATGTCCAGGACTCATAGAGGCCCCAGAAGAGTCAGAACTGTCATGATAAGAGTGGCAGTGAAAGATATGAAAGAATCCTAACTTTCAGGGGCTGGGGATGGTGGGGAGTGTGACACCCACCCCAGGGTAATAACTGTAAAACCCACATCTCCAAAATGTTTGGTTTTCAGCAGTACCTGGGACTCTGTAACCATGTGTAAAAATGTCTGCATTTTCAGACTCTAAATAAGAACTGTTCAATGATAGGTATTGTCTTCTATAGAGAAACTCAGGTATTAGGCAAACACTTCAATACAAACAAAGGCATGTATGGCCACGGCGAGGATTAAAGGCATCACTGGATAACACAGGGGAAGAATTTTTAACATAATTCCTGTTGAGTTTTGTTTTTCAGTTGTTTTAGACTTAAATAGGCATGATGTTTTCAAAACTGCAGTTAGTTTTCTTCTATCACATCAAGATTTTTCTGTACAGCTTATCTTAATGCTACCACTCTAGGCTGGATCAAGCCTGGATCGAAGGAAGCAATAATGCTCTCCTATTGGCTGAGAGCAACCCTCTATTGAATGGGGAGGGGTGGGGGATGACCTTGGAGACCAGCGACAGGTTCATACATATCTAGGCTATTCAGTTACACACGAGATGCTGTGGTGAGAGGTTGTGTGCTTCTCTATATAGTGAATCATATTCCAAAGTTTAGTCCAAGTTCTTGTCTGTATACAAGGAATTAGCAGAATTTATTTTTTTATTTACATATGTACTTATTGTCTTTCCTTCAGATCATGTCTGCCTCTGCTATTTCTAATCAAAAGTGCCTAAACAACCCTGATTTATTTTGTTATATCTGTGGCAGTTTCACCATTCCCAGTCAAAGGACAAACATCAATGCATTTGTCAGGCAAGCCTATTTTGCATATATTAAAGAAAACTTGGTGATCAAGATAAGACTTGGGGACTTCTGGTTAAGATGGAGGCGTAGACAGGCATGCTGCATCTCCCTCCACAACTAAGAAGAAATACAACTACCTCAAAATTGGAAACAACCAGAAGTTCCAGAAAATCAAACTGCATAGAAGTCCAGCAAACAAAAATATAAAGAATAAATACTCATCCAGACAGGTAGGAGGGGTGGAGAGGATGTGGTGTGGTTGTAGCAGCAGTGGTGCCAGCAGCAGGCTGGTGGAAAGCACAGTCACATGTTTTAAAAAATCAGAAGGGACACCTTGGGAGCATCCCCAGCTCTTCACCGGAACTCGCAGCTCATGGTCTCAGCACTGGGGAAAATTAAGCCTCATTGCTTCTGACTGTGCAGACCAGTGGGGGTTGGGGTGCAGGCAGAAACTGCCGGTCTCTCAGCAGAGTATGCTTGTTTAAAGGGTCCCCATGGTCCTACAATGTCTACAGACCCACCCACTCTGGGGACGATGGCCAGGGCAGCAGCTAGAGGGGCGACAATACAGTGCGGAAGTGGGAGAGGTTCCTAGAAAAGGGGCGAGTGCTGGGCAGGCAGCATTGTTCCCTCTCGGACCCCTCCCCCACATACACGCCACAACGTGGTGAAACAGGTCACCCTGTACTGACGAATCTCTAAGTCTCCGCCCCTTACAATGTAACAGGAGTGACAGCTCTACCTGGGACGGGGAGGCAAACAAACACAGGAGCCTGTCAAGATGAGGAGACAGAGAAGTATGGCCCAAAATGGGGAATGGATCAAGGTTTCAGTGGGAAAACTAAGTGAAGAGGAGATAGCCAACCTAGCAGATGAGGAGATAGACAACCTAACAAACACAGAATTCAAAACACTGGTGATAAATATGCTCACAGGCTTGACAGATATGCTTGAGTATGGCAAATGTATAGAGAAGAAGTAAAGGCTTTGCTAAGTGAAACGAAGGAAAATCCACACAAAACCAATGGTGAAGGGAAGGAAACTGGGGTTCAAATCAATGATTTGGAGCATAAAGAAGAAAAAAACAGCCAACCAGTGCAGAATGAGGGAGCAAGAATTGAAAAAAACAAAGAAAACTTCCCAAATTTTGTGAAGGAGATGGACCTGCAGGTCCAGGAAGCACAGAGGGTCCTGGGCGAGCTGGACCCAGAGGGGAACACACCAGGACGCATCATGACTGAGATGCCAAAGGTGAAAGATAAAGACAGAGTCCTGGGGGCAACAAGAGAGAGGTGGAGAGTTGCCTACAGGGGGGTGCCTATAGGACTATCAGCTGATTTCTCAGAGGACATGTTGCAGGCAGGAAGGGACTGGCAAACAGTATTCAATGTGATGAAAGGCAACTTGCAACCAGGATTATTCTATCTAGCAAAGCTATCATTTGGAATGGAAGGGCAGATGAAGTGCTTCCCAGACATGGTAAAGCTAAAGGAGTTCATCATCATCAAGCCATTATTATATGAAATGTCAAAGGGACTTACTTAAGAAAAAGAAAATCAAAACTATTAACACTAAAATGACAACAAACTCACAACTATCAACAACTGAATATAAAAAATAAAAACAAAATCCAACTAAGTGAACCAGAATAGGAACAGAATCTTAGGTATGGGGATCATTTGGAGGGTTATCACCTGGAAGGGGGGAGGGGGAGAAATGGGGATGTGGTGTAGGGACTAAGAAGCATAATTGGTTTATACAAAATAGACAGGGGGAAGTTAAGAATAATATAGGAAAGGATGAAGCCAAAGAACTTATATGCACAATCCATGGACATGAACTAAGGGGGGTGGGATTGCTGGAGGGAAAGGAGGTACTGGGTGGAGGGAAGCAAAGAGGAAAAAATTGGAATGGCTGTAATAACATAATCAATAAAATATCTTAAAAAAAAAAAAAAAAGATAAGTCTTCGGCCCCTCACAAGGTGTGCAAGCAGTGTGTTGAGAGTTTATGGATGTGGACCAAGGATACACGTGATTAATTGCCATTTGGTATACCTATGGTTTGGCAAGAGCCCAGAGATCATTCAAGTGACTATTTCTTTTGTATAGTGAAAACGTCAGGATATAAAAAGAAAAATAAATGTAAAATAGAGTATCCTCATCTACCATCAGCTATATGCCCAGTGACTCATTCAGCTGAAATACCAGTGCCAGTTTTCATTGAACTATCCTCTTTCAAAAAACAGGAGTATAGTGAAGAACTAAGTGACAGCAATGATGAAGATTTTGAAATTGAAGATGACTCAGTTTGTAAGGGACTTGATCAGCAGGAGTTGAATGATTTGGCACAAGATTTGGGACTATCCAAAAAGGCTTCAGAACTCCTGCCATCAAGACTTCACAAGAAAAACTTGCTTGGAAAAGGAGCGAAGGCATCCTACTTTCAATCAAGAGAAACTGCATTTTTGCAGTACTTTCAAAGTGATGGTGGCTTTGTGTATTGCCAGAACACTCATGGCTTAATGGAGGAATTGGGAATTCCAATCTATAACGCAACTGAATGGTGACTGTTCATCAATAGCTCAAAGCAGAGCTTGAAGTGTGTCCTCCTCCACAATGGCAATTTATTTGGTGCAGTCCCAATTGGCCATTCAGTTTGTTTTCATGAAGAATATGAAGACATAAAGAGAGTCATTGATCTGTTCCAATATCACAAGCACAATTGGATCATCTGTGTTGACCTTAAAATGGTCTGCTTCCTTCTTGGTCAGCAATGCAGATATACCAAATATCCCTGTTTTCTGTGTATGTGGGACAGTAGAGCTTGTGAGAATCATTGGGTGGAGCTGAATTGGCCTCCAAAATCTGACTTCAAACCTGGTGATCCAAACATTCTACATGAGCCACTTGTTGACAGAAAGAACATTATATTCCCACCTCTGCACATAAAACTGGGTCTCATGAAACAATTTGTTAAAGGTTTGCCAACTGAAGGAGACTCTTTCAAATATCTCATATTGGCACTTCCTAGCCTGTCATTTGAAAAGATAAAATACCTTCATATGTATGTTTGGTAGCAGAACTTTATTACTTGTACACAATTTGACTTATAGTAACAATATACATATAGCCTTTAAATGAAAAAATAACTGTAAGTAGATAATATATTCAGGTAATTTTTAATTTTCCTTTGTATGTACATTTTGTATGATTTTGGGGACAAAGGGAGAATATCCTGTACCTTAAAAAGTTGACATTGTAGAGAAAAACTGGGGTCATTTTTGGATTCAGATGCCTAAAGTTAGTCAAAAACAAGTGTCAGATCTAACTCAATGAAAATTGTGTTCCCCAGTGATTGAAACTGACTTTGTATTGGGTTCCTTCAATATCAAGGCTCTTCTTTATTTTTCTGAGAGCAACATTTTTTCTCTTATCTTCATTTATTTCTGTTTTCTTTAATCATCTTCAAATGTTTGTGGGTTGATGTTCTGATGTTCCTATTCTGTTTTTTAAATCTCATTTATTGGCATTTTGCTCTTACGGAGAGCGGAAGTATTCTGTTTAGACTGTGCATTTAAGGGTGAAAAGTGTTTATAGAATCTTCATCTGTTTCCCCTGAGCCTGATCTATTGGATGACATCACTCTATAATTTTACAGGATTTGGACAATGTAGAGTGTTCAGGGCAGAATGTCCAGAACGGCAAACAGAACATGTTTTTGTAATTAGCCAGAGAACCCAATATAACTTGTGATTCTTTTAAATAAAAATCAACTTACAGATTCAAAGAGAGAAGGTGATCCTTGCTGATCTCTTTTTTGATGGCCTGAGACTGACTTTGAAGGTATTTGGTTGCCTGAATATTTGTGCATCGTTTTGACATGAGTCTGGATGGGGGTTTAGCCTTTGAGCTCCAGGTTAAGAATTTTTATATATAGTAGATCACTTATATAATCAATGATAAGGGTTTTGGTTACATTTGAACAAAATATTTTAGTGTCTAGAATTTCAAGATAGTAATGGAAGGTCATTAATTTCATATCAATAAGTGCCAAATGAATATAAGGTTGGACATTTGCCCCCCTGCTTTCTTCTTGTTCTTTATTGTTGGTCCATGCTGTCTTGTTCTCTGGAATTGATTAGTCCACCAAATGGCTGAGTACTTCTGTTTGAGATACATTTCACTGTCTGATGACCTTTGGGGCATCATTTTCTAAGACTTTCATCTCTTGGTCATCTGAGCTTTATTGGACCCTTTAAGCAATTCAGACGGCAGAACCCAGAAGAGAGAATCTTGTTAAAGTTTTATGAAATGTCAAAATCTAGCAAATCTAAAATCTACTTTAATTTTAGTGAGAATGGAGGCTTTAATTGGCTTATCCAAAGACATCAATGCAAGTCAAGTGAGTGGGGACCAGTCCCACTGGTTCTGGGGATTACTCCCACTGATTCTTCCTTTGTAATACTTGGGCATCTGTTTTTGGGGAAAAGAAATAATTGGGTAAAAAGGCCATGTATCTGCTCCACTATGTGGGATACTTGTGCCTTGTGGGCCCTGGACTAATAAAAGGGTTAACCCAAGTGTTGAACACTGTTCAGCTGTCTTGGGACATTTGTTCTGTATTCATGCATTTAGTAATTTTAATGTAAATAGGCACCCCAGCAGCTGTGTCCCCTTAAGCATATTTTATTTAGCAGCTGAGTTATCCACGTCACTTGGCAGCCATAGATTTTCAATTTTTCCTTGTGCCAAGAGGGCAGCTGGAATAATTTGAGTACTCATTAATTTGGGAGAAATATGAGCTGTATAAGGCAGACAACATGAGTCTTCTGTATGGTGTTGTACAAGGATAAGCAGATCAGAGTAGAAGCAATTTGCCCTATCCCGAAGGGGCCCTAGGATTTTAATAAGCTGGTTATGAAAATTCTATTTCTTTGCAATTTGAAGCATCTAATTAGAGCCTGTAATTTCTCTCCTATAACAAGAGTGAATGAAGGTTAACGTTAGGCCTCCCGGGCCCTTTCACATTCATTTACAGAGAGAAATCAGGTAACAGTTGTAGCTAATTAGATTGGGTTATTAAATATTTAGTCCATCTTGATCCAACTTGGAGAACACATGCATGTTGTTGGGGTATGGAAAATGATAAAGAGAAGTTAAATTTAATTTTTAATCAAAGATAAACTTTAGGCAGAATAATAATTCTAAGCACTGACTGTCCTGACCTGATAGCCAGAGTGACAATTGCCCCCAGGCATCTGAACTGTCAAGATAAAGGAAGATGATGTCGATTTAATTTCATCACTGAACATGTTTCCCAAGTTCAAACAGCTGGGATTTATGCAATCTGCATCAAGTACAAAGAACTCAGTGGTTTTTATCATAGCAGTGACATAAAAAACCACTTTCTTGATGTTTCAGAATTGGGATTTTCAATTTGGAGGATATGAGTGCATTTTGGGGAACTATCCTAAGGAGATATATCATTCATAGAACTTTCTTTTGAGACAGGACTCACTTGGTAGTGGGGTAGCATTGTGTGGATGGAGTAAAGTGATTTTGTCATAGACTGATAGCCAAACTCCTGCATGCTGCTGAGGACAATAAGTCATTCTTGTCTTGTCATAACCCAACCTAAATTATGTTCCTTAAGTGAGATTCAGTTAAGTCAGAATGTGTATTTCAGAAAAATATCCTTCAGAATCAGTGTCATGACTGATCTTCCCTCTGGGGCCTGTCACAGAGGGAAACATCTTCAGAGGGAAATCAGTCATGGGCAGCTCCCAGGACTTCTGTATCTCACCCAGAAGCAGGCTTTTGGGAATCCAGTATACTATATAAAAGGGCAAAGATGAGGGAAAAAAATCAAAAGCCTTACACAAATAGAAAGTTTCCAAAGAGTGACTTTAAGGCATGCATCCCTGTAACTTTTCTGGTGAGGTGATTTACCTTAGCCCGTGAAACCCCATCACTACTCCATTTGTTTTACTTAGGGGGTGCTTGAAGCATCTTTGCAGATCTGTACAAAATAAATGGCAACTCCCAAAGACCATCTTACTTTGCTACATTGGCTTCCATTTGCCAGTTATTACAAAATGGTTTCTGACGGCAATAATCCTTTGAAAATCGCCTGTTATTGGGGATAATAGCTGGCTGTCAGAGTATTAACCACCCTGGACTTCTCTTTGGGCTATTATATAACAAAAGAATGAACGGCTGGTGAGTCTGCCAGGTGTATTAAATTATATCATGCATTATAGGAGTTCAGTGATGAGGATTAGCATTCAGAAAAAACTGTCACAGATTGCCAGACTCATTATCTGCTGAGGCAGGAGGCTGGCCTCAGGCTGGGGATGCAAGGCTCCTGTTGTAACTATTAAGCCTCTACCTCTAGACCTTCCCTGCACTAGCATGGAGACAGACAAGTAGCACATCAGCATATTTTTCCCTTTTCTTCCACTTCTTAAGAAAATCAAAGCACACTGCATTAAACATAGCTGCAGAGCTACATTGACAGTGAATTTATTCATTTTCTAGTTTCTTAATGGCAGACCTACAGCTTGGGAAGTCTTCTACAGTCATAGAATTTGGTGGATCCTGCCAACACTTGTTGGGAGTCTAGACTTTGTTCCCTAGTTCCCTTAGGACAATAAATGTGGATGGTGGGCCCTGAGATGCATGGCCTCTGGGGCTCTGCTGCATTGTCTCAGGCACCCACATTCATTCTTAGTATTGACATGTCCCCTCATGCTCCACAACTTCCAGGTCAGAAATTTTCCAAAGAAGAGAAGCATGAAATGAAGTGATGGTTGAATACCTATAGAATCAAGCTTTCAGCTGCAAACATGTGGACGAATCAGGGCTTGCCTATTCTCAACAGTTCTGGGCGATGCTTCATGTAGCTATTGTCCTTGCCATTTTTGATGTCCTGTGGAATGATACTGGTCCTAATTTTCAGTGGAATATATTATGAGATCTTTTTAATAGAATGTCACCTCCATCATGCTTAAATCCTAAATTGTGCATTTTCCTACCTGAATGATATCTGCACAGAATTAGCTATTGCATCAACATTGTACTGCTAAGTCCTTGTACAGAGTCTGACACATAGTAGATACTGTGTAAATATTTTCTGAATGGAATTGAATGAAAATGTCTTGCCGCCTTTTTTTGAAAAAATGTTTTCTTGTAACAAAGTATTACAAGTTCACTGTAGAAAAAAAATTTTAAAAGCAGATTAACAGGAAAGAAATAAGAATCACCTGTTATCTAACCACCAGAGATTATGGCATTAGACATTTTGCATTTATCTTTTCATTATTTTTCTATACGTGTGTGTTTTCATTTTTTATAGCTCAGATAATACTGTACATGGCGTTTTGGAACCTTTTCCGTTTTTTTGCTTAGCAATGTCTTTCCAAGTCATTAAATGGTCAACTTTATCATTTTTGTAATGGATTCATGAGCACTCATTGAATAAATGTACTGTAATTTGCTTCTGTGAGCTCATTTAAGTGGTTGTAATTTCTCTAATATGAACAGTGCAGCAACATATATTCTTAATGTTAGATCTTTCACTGCATGATAGTTTCCTTGGGCAACATGGAGAGGCAAACAAGAAAACATCTGGTAAAACTTCTGAAAAGACAAATTAATTTGGTGGTTAGAAACGAAGGCAAATTGGGCTTTCATAGACTATCAGGAATCTGTACTTTCCTTGAACTGTTAAGGATAATAGCATCTTATGGAAATCATCAATAGATAAATATTTAGAAGCCATAGAATGGACTGTGAACTGTTATATTAATTCTATTTGTACATTTTAGGAAAAAAAGTTTCAACTTGCTAATAAAAATATTTGCTAAAAGTGATTTCCTACAAGTGGAATTGCCATGTCAAAGGTTATATACATTTTAAATATTTGAAAGTATGGTCAAATTATTTGCAGAGAGCTTATGCCAATTTATATTCCCACCAGCAGAAAGGCTATTTTCCAATACTCTCATTGTCATTAACAAGTTATTTTCAATTTGATAACAAAAATCAAACAAAAATACCCCAAAACTCTTATTTTTAATTTTAATCTGTATTTTTTTTTTGTACTTAAAAGTGAGATTCAACATTTTATTCTTTTGTTTGCTTGTTCATTTTTGTTGACATGAACATTTCTTTTTCTGTGACCTACTGGTTCATGTCCTTTGCACTATTATTATGTTCTCATGTCATAGTGTTGAAATTAAGAAAAAGATCTTTGGAGCCCTACCTGCCTTAATTTAAAAGGGTTAAATAGCTGCCACTTACCTGCTGTGTGACCTGGGGCAGGTTCCTACCCTTTATAGGCCTCAGGGTATCATGTGCCAGTTCCATCTCCTGGTGACCCTATGAATTAGTGATGTCCCTATCAATTTATTTATCTGACAAATATTTTTGGGCAGAGTCTATGGATCAAGTGCTGGATTAGGAGTTGGAGAAACAACAGTGAACAAAATTGATATTGTATCTCCATCATGAAGCTTATATTTGTGTATATGTAGGGAACAGAACATGGCCAGGTCACAGACAAATAAAACTGTAAGTTGCATCAAATTCTATGTAGAAAATCACTAGGATCTCAGACAGAGAATAAAAGGATGACTGATCTTAGATAACATGAGGAGGCAGGGATTTTTGGAGACAGAAAGTTTTATGATGAGACCTAGAGGATGGGAAGGAGATAGCAATGCTAAACTGTTTCTGTGCAGAAAGAGTGGCATATGCAAAGGCACCGTGGCAGAAAAGAACTTCATGTGTTCAAGGAATTGGAAAAAGACCAGCCTGGAGGAAGGGGTGGGTGGGTGGGGATTTGACAGTAGTGTGTGTGTGTGGAGGTGTCAACCTGAGGTAGGATTGTGGAACGGGGTAGGGGCCAGATCATGGAGAGATTCTGATTGTTATTCTAAATAAAAAGGAAGATTCCTGCATAGCTTTGAGCAAAGGAGGGGCATATCTGATTCCTCTTGCAAAAAGATCTCTCTAGGACTGGATAGCAATGGAATAGCTCAGACTGGAGCCCAGCTGATTATCCAGGTGAGAAGCATTTGTGGTTTGGACAAAGGTATTGCTGGAGGAGATGAAAGTCACCAGAATTACATTTAGCCAGAAGCTACAAAATCAGTTATTTATATCTCCATTCCATGTTATAAAGTTGCATCACGTTTAACACTGGCTGTCATTTAAAGTTACCAAGTGCTCTGAAAGAGTGGGTTTCTAGACCATGGCAGATACTCTGGCTCCTTTATCCAATGTAGTCTTGTGTCCTCAAGACAAACTTCTCCAGGAAAAGCTCCAATTGCCCAGGAAGTGATGTTTAAGATGCAAGATTGTTTTGTAAAAGTTGACTCAGTTCAGCACACAGTGTCTGTCTCCACCCTCGATCCACATGAAAATATCCTGACCGTAGAGGAACAAACAACAAAAAATAAAACCATGCGGGTAAGGAAACAAAACAGATTCCAGCTCTCAGGACTGCCAGCCTTATTCTAGTTTGTGTTTTTCGGTTCAAATACACTACTCTTCTTGGTTTAGATTTCACTTGTGTGTCTGCTGCCTCCCCATCATCTCAGGGCATTCCATATACATCTTCTTGGGGTCTATGCCTTCTCCTCACTGCAGGAAGGCTTCTTGGGGAGAGGGGTGTTCTGTTTCTTGTGGGACCTCACCTTACTCAGTGCTTATATCTCTCAAATGCCCTTTTCACCAACTCATTTGCACAACCAATACTACTTAAATTTCAGTTGTTTTCTCTTACATGTAAAATGTAGGGGAAAAAAGAAAAAAGAATAAGGGTTTATTTCTAAGAGAAAAAGAGTTGAAGCTGAATGAGGAAGGATTTTTTTGGCCTCAAATATTCTCTCGCCAGTGCACAAAGCTAAGAGAAGGGATATGATGACTTTACAATTATAAGCATTTGACAAAATCCAACACCCTTTCATGATAAAAGTTCTCAATAAATTGGGTATAGAAGGAACATGCCTCAGCATAAGAAAGGCCATATGTGAAAACCCACAGCTAACACAGGGGACACAGTGGAAGCTTCTCCTCTAAAACCACAAACAAGACTCACTCTCACTAACCCTCTTCAGCATAGTACTGAAGTCCTGGCCAGAGAAGTTAGACTAAGAAATGAAAGACATGTAAATAGGAAAGGAAATACTAAAATTGTGAGATGGTATTATAGTTAAAAAAAAAAAGCCCTTAAGACTCCACCAAAAAACTGTTAGAACTAATAAAATGAATTTAGAAACAGTGCAGGATATACAATCAACATGCAAAAATCAGTTACATTTCTATACACTAACAACAAACTATCTGAAAAAGAAATAAAACAATTCTATTTACAATAGCAGAGAAATAATAAAATACTTAGGAATACATTTAACCAAGAAGGCAAAAAATCTGTTTACTGAAACCTGACATTGATTAAAGAAATTGAAGATATAAATAGATGAAAAGATATCTTGTATTCCATGAATCAGGTGAATTAATATTGTTAAAATGCCCATACGCTGAAAGAAATCTATATATTTAATAAAATTTCTATCAAAATTCTAATGGCATTTTTCACAGAAATAGAAAAAAAATATTCTAGAATTTATATGAAACCACAAAAGACCCAGGATATCCAAAACAATCTTGCGAAAGAAGAGCAAAGCTAGAGTCATCACACACATTGATTTCAAATTACACTCCAAAACTATAATAATCAAACAGTATGGTCCTGTCATGAAAACAGGCCAATAGAACAGTATTAAGAGCCCAGGAAAAAAACCCCATGCATATACCATCAATATTTGATAAGGAACCGAAGACTAAGCAATGTGAAAATAAATGTTTTCAATAAAACTGGATATCCACATGTAAAATAATGTAATTGGAACCTTACCTTAAACTACTCACTAAAGTTAATTTGAATTGGATTAAAGAATTGCACATAATACCTGAAACTGTAAATACCCATGAATGATCTGGGGATCTGATACACAGTTTGGTTCTCATAGATACAGGTTGCCAGAGAGGTAGGGAATGAGGTTGACAAAAATGAGTGAAAAGAGTCTAAAGGTACAAACTTCCAGTTATAAAATAAGTAAATCATGCAGCATGCAATGTATAGCATGGCAACTATAGTTCATAGTAATTACATATATGAAATTGCTAAGAAATTAGATCTTAAAAGTTCTCATCACAAGAAAAAAATTCTGTAACTAATACAGCATGGAACAAAATTAGATTTACAGTATTTTCTATGGAAAGCAATCGTCATCGGCAGCCGTCCGTCTCGAGAGACGATGGTGTAGCTTCTTAAGAGTCTATCTGCACCGCCGAGAATGGCTGTGCAGTCCGACTCGGGAGTGACATGGTATCTGTCTCCTCCCGTGTTGAATCGACATCTTGCGATGACGCTGAAGCTACAGAGCCTGGGCAGGGTGATATGGAGGGTCTGCTGTTGCCCATGCAGCAGACCCCCCCTCTCTTCGCAGCTGAAGGGTCCAAGGGAAAGACGGAGTCGATACAGCTTGGGTTCAGGTGCGCCGCAGGAGTTGCTGGTGTTGACTACAACGTCAAACCGCCTTAGGGACTCCGGCTCCGGATTTTCTGTCGGGGTTTACTCCCTTAGCCCTTCCCCTGAAGAGGTATGCCGCAAGGCAGCAGAGGTTTTTTGGAGTCAGAGTTTTCCTTCTCTGCTGTACCCTGACTGGAAGATCGAACCAGCGACACTTAGCTCGCAGGCCGACGCTCAATCCACTGAGCTAAACCAGCCAGGGCTACAGCTTGGTTACTATAGTTATCAATACTGTATTATATACTTGAAAATTGATGAGTGAATCTTAAATGTTCTTACTACCAAAAAAACAATAGTTATATGAGGTGATGGATGTGTTAACTAACCTTGCTGTGGTGATTATTTTGCAGGACATCTATGTATCAAGTCATCACATTGACCTTAAACTTACATAATGTTATATGTTGATTATATCTTTAAAAAGCTAAAAGGAAAATTGAGTGTTTCTATTGAAATAATAAATAAATGTACCTTTCTTTGTATAATGCACCATAAAGCAATAAATTACAGATTAAAGACAAAGAAAAAGTTCCTCCTTATAAACTAAAGTTTGAGCCAGAGTTCAGGATGATGGCATGTATCCTATTCCAAGGAGCCAAGCTGTTTGGTGGGATAAGCGTAAGAGTGAAGCAGTTCTGGATGAGGATACTCTTTAGGGCTCTACCGCAGGCTCTGTACCCACAGAGAGAAAACAAGGCATGGCCTCAGTGTGGGTCACAAAGTTAGGACAGAGATAGTATAAAAATTTGAAAGGGAATCTTCAACCATCAACTTCTGAGAAGTCAGGAGTAGTGAATAACAGAACAACAGATTGTTCTCCCTATATTCTTTCATTTCCTCATATATCTTTGTCTTCTTTGGTCTATAAAAAGGATTCATATAACTTACATTTTCATGAGGGTAGAAACCACATGATTTTTTTCTCCTGTGTGTCTCCAGCATTGAGAAGAAGGTTTAGAATCTAGTGGGCATCCAGTGAATACTTGATGGATGAAAGAGGAGGTAGGAGGACGGTGGGTGGGAAACATAAAACAGAGAAGGCAACACAAATTGGAGGTCAGTTGTAAAGAAAAAGGGACACCAAGGCAGGGATATAAAAATAGAGCCAGAAAACACCCAGTCTCTGAGGTGCTTGAGCCCTCTGCTTGAAGAAAGCCAATGCAAAGAAGGAAACCTTGACAGTTGTAAGGTTCGCAGTCTGTAGGATTAAAACATAACAATTACTTGGGATAAAATACAACTCTTTTTGATTGACAGCGAAATACACATTTTCCCCTGGAATTCCTCTGAAAAAAGATGATAGTGTCCCCAGTTACTCAGAGCTTTCAGTTGCCTTCCTGCCCCATTCAGCTGAGGCTACTACTCATTGATGCCAAAATAGTGGTCTTCACCCAGGGTGAATGCTCCCACAGTAGAAGTTCTAGTTCTTGGGAACACTAGGACCCCTGGAGAGGGCAGAGGTTGGTATCCAGGAAATGAGAGTCTATAGATTGCCAACCCCCACAGGTTATTCCATACACAAGCCCCTCCCCTGCACCCCAGGGCCATGTCCCTGTCTGCCTCTTGGGTATCACAAGTAAATGAAATTAACACTGTCCTCAACAATCGTCGTCGTCGTCGGCAGCCGTCCGTCATCCTTGCAGTTATCTGATGAGTCCTTGACTTTCTTACTCACAATAAGCCCCAGAAGGCAGTAGGTGAGGTGACAACAGAAACTTACAGTTGGAACTAATTCTTAGTGACAGGGAGGATTGGTTGGGAACATAAAAGTGACAAGAACCTTGGGACAAAACAACTGTGCTAGCTGAGAATTCACAACTGTTGGTTTGAGAATGATTAGGGCACCCATTTACTTATATCTTCCTTAATTTCTTTCTTCAGTATTCTGTAGCTTTCCAAGTATAGGTGTTTTATCTCCTTGATTAAGTTTAATCCTAAATACTTAATTTTTCTTGTTGCTATAGTAAATGGGATTTTTTTTCTAGTTTCTATCTCTGATATTTCATTGTTGTTATACAGAAATGCCTTCGATTTCTGAATATTGACTTTGTACTCTGCTATTTTGCCAAATTCACTTGTTAGGTTGAGTAGTTTTTTGGTGGAGTCTATAGGGTTTTCTATGTATCCTATCATGTCGTCTGCAAAAAAATACAAATTAAAACCACAATGAGATACCACCTCACACTCATCAGAATGGTCATCATTAACAAATCAACAAATAAGGATGTGGGGAAGAGGGAATCCTAGTGCACTGTTGGTGGGAATGCAGGCTGATGAAACCACTATGGAAAACAGTATGGGATTTCTTCAAAAAACTAAAAATGGAACTGTCTTTTGATCCAGTGATTCTGCTGCTGGGATTATACCTGAAGAACCCTGAAACACCAATTCAGAAGAACCTATGAACCTTGATGTTGATAGCAGTGCTATTTATAATAGCCAAATGCTGGAAAGAGCCTAAGTGCCCATCTGTGGATCAAAAAACTTTGGTACATTTACACGATAGAATACTATGCAGCAGGAAGAAAGAAGGAGCTTCTACCTTTTCCGACAACATGGATGGAACTGGAGAGTATTATGCTTAGTGAAATAAGCAGGGCAGCAAAAGAAAAATAGCATATGATCTCACCTAATACAGGAACCTAATGAACAAAACCAACAAACGAGCAAAATAGAACCAGAGGCATGGAAACAAGGAATAGACTGACAGTGACCAGAGGGGTGGAGGGAAAGAAGAGAAAGGGTCTAGTCAAGGAACTAGTATAAATGACCCATGGACATGGACAACAGGGTGGGGACTGACTGAGGGAGATGGGGAGGGTAGACAGGACAGAGGAGAGCAATGGGGGAAAAATGGGACAACTGTAATAGAACAACAATAAAAAAATGGAAAAATATTTTTTAAAAAAGCAGAATGATTTGGACAGAATTCCAAAATCCCAGTCCTTGACCTATGACCTGCTGCTGTGCTGATTCAGCTGGGGGTGGGAGAGGGCTCTCTCCAAGGCATACTGCTTCTTACTGTGGGGCTTTGACCCATATTTCAATGAGAATACACAAGGATCACATTTGTGCCCAAGGCCAAGTGGGTTCTGTACCCTGATCTGCACCCTTGGGTAGGTGGTAGAAAGGGGTAAAGGAAGACAAATTCAAGAGTGAGGAACATTAAGGAAAAAGGGACTTTTCTCTCAGGTCCAGAGAAAGGTGGGCCTAGCAGTGTCTTAGCTTCACACTCTCCAGCATTTTCATGTACATTTTCTCTTTGGGGTCCAGGTAAGAAGCACCATTGGAAGATTCCTCGTAGAATGAACCTACACACACACATTTTTTGCAGCATGAATTCTCCCAATCCCTTATCATTTACTTTATTTGTAACATCTAACAGCAACCCTGCCATGTGAGTACTATTATGATAAGCATAATACCATACCAGTAAGGAAAGTGGGGCTTAGAAAGGCCAGGTAACTCATCCAGGGAATCCCAACGCATTCAGAAAAGTCACAGATTCTAAAACTAAGTGTGTCCAATTCTCAATTCCATCTTGTATCCACTGAGTTCTGCCAACCTGTCTACCCAGTCATCTCTGTGTTCCATGAAATGGTGCCATCCGTCCAATCTGTCACAATGCGTGGGGTTGAGGGGAGGCTGCCACTGAGAGTTGCTTGGAATAGCAATTGTCACACCACTGTTTTAGGATGTAGTCTTTTTCCTACTGGGTAATTTCTGAATAACTAAAGCAGGCAGTTATTTAAAACACATTTGGCTTCAGTCTTGGCATGTTTTCCATATAGGATCAGGGGGCAGCACCCAGGAAGAAAAACATTATAAAAGTGATCATTCACCTGTGGGACGCCTGAAATAAGACACCATTTTGTGGCACCTGAAGATGAGGCTGATAGCAAAGAGCCTTTCACCCCTGTATTTCTTCCTCTTTTATCACCGAGCTTCAGCGTTAAACCAAACCAAGGGAACTGAACAGAGGGAAAATAAAACTTCAGCCAATTGACAGCGTATCAGTCTAGAAAAGGAGAGAAGTATTTAAAATGGAGCAGGTAATGACAGAGCTTTAATTCTGAGAATTCAAGTATGTGCCTTGATGACTTCTTTTGACTTCCAAAATTTGTGAAAAGAAATGGAGAGCAAGTAGGAAACTGCTATGTGCTGGGCACTGAGGTGGCCACAGTGGCCTCATTCAGTCCTCACAACATCAAGTTTCGGTTTGGAGGGAAAAATTGATACAATTCAGGCAAGCAAACACTCATTAAGATAAATGGAAAATGGACTGAGTATCATGAAGGAGACAAGTGAGGTAATGTGAAGGAGGATAACTAGGAGAAGGGAGTTAGCCATGTGAAGTAGGAGGTGAGGAACAATCCAGGAAATGAGGAAGACCCTAAAGCCAGAGGAGTTTGCCATGTTTGCAGATCTTCCAGGGCTTCCTCACTATGATCAGTTTAGAACATTTCCCAAACTCAGTGGGAAGACAGTGGAGGGTTCTAACCTAGGGAGCCACATGATCCTATGATGTTTCATGAACATAATCATCACCACCCCGATTTATGGAACAATTAGTTTCCCTTTGACAAGAGAGGTATTCTGATCTGTTTTTGCTTAATTTAACAGCTTTCCACATGTGAGTGCATGGTATTGAATCTGTAAGCCCTCTTAGAATAAGGGCCACACCAATGAAAAAGTAACCATCACCATTTGATCTCTCCAGGCCTGAAAGGGCAAGGGATGCAGGAGAGGTCTCTCAGCCAAACAGATCCTTAGGTCATGCAGTGACCAGCAAGCACCTTGAAACATGGAGATAAGTTTGTTTCAAGAGCTCAGGTAGCAACAAAAGGGAATTTTTATGGTAATGCCAACAAACAGGGTTTTGAGTGCTGGCTCTGTGCCAAGCACTGTACTGGAGTCTATGAATTCAAAATGAATGAGATGGGGGTCCTATCTATCTGTCCATTCCATTTCTGTGTGTCATAGGAGCCACAGTGATGCCTAATTTTATCTCGGGGCTTCTGTTGTCTCCATGTTGTTCCTCCATGTTGAGGACTCATCCACAAAGTGACTTCTGGATCTGATCATGGATGCTGATATCTGGTACACATTAAATTGTCAGAGAATGGGCATGCAAGTGAATGTATGAAGTTCTGTCTCCATCTAGCAAGCACTTCAGGTGAAAGAGCCCATCTTGATTGTCCAAAGAATACAATTTGTTTCTGAGTAATTTATGGTGCAGAATACAAGAAGAATATAAGACAGAGGCTCTTAGCATGGAATTCAGCAGTACCTAGAGAATCTAGGTCTGGGCTTTGGTGGAGGAGATGGCTCAAACCTCGTGTATCTTATCTGAAATTGTGAACGTATAGTCTTGGGCATTTTCTTGCAGGGAGATAATATATAGATAGATAGCCATTGTCAGATTCTCAGTGTATCTTAATGATTCTCCAATGGTTAATACAAGTTGTCATTATTATACCTCTGATTGTGTTAGGAATTGTCATTCCCATTATACCTGTTAATGACAAATATCAGTGATGATTGTTAAAACCCTCCCCTAGGAAAAATCCTCTTTTCACCCACAAAATTCAATTTCCTTTTCAACCAAACCTCTGAGTAGTGTGAACAGCATCTGTGAATAGGCAATGTGACTTCGTTCAGCTCACCTTGTTTAGTCCTACTGAAGAAAAATTATCTGAAACATAAATGGAATGCAACCCTTACTTACTGGAATTCATTGTATCTGATCAGTCTTTTCATCCATTACCTCATTTGCTATTAATCACAATGCATGGGGTGTGTCCGTGACCCACATGTTATAGGTAGAAAGCACAGCTCAGAGAGTTTAACCAACTTGAATCAGTAAGCCAGTAAATTGTTGAATCGGACTCACCTAGAACCCAAGTCTCCTGATTTCTTGCTGTTTTAAAGGTTCTCAGGATTTATTTTAATCAGATATGGTAAGGCACACAGACATGGAAATGACTGGCATGAAGGAAGAAGAAGTTTATTATATTCATAGTCCCCTAGAAGCAAGGGGCAGGGCCACATGGCAGCACCAAGTCCAGAGGAGTAGGCAGAGAGGCGATTAATGGGCTGAAGACTTTATTGTGATTTCCATGAGAAGAAAGAGGAAAGCAGGGCACACAGGGCTAGGACTGAATAATTTCAACAGGCCCTGAGGTATTGGGGCTGTCCCTAGTTTTCTGGTGCCATGCCCCGTGATGATTAGGGCAGGTGGATAATGGCCCAAGCTGTGAGCCACTGATAAAAGGAGGTGGTTGGAAGCCTGGGCTCTGGATTGGTTGGTTTGTATATCAAGGTGCACTTGCAAACAAGTTGTCTACTAATCCCCAGGAATTAGCAAACACTGGGAGGATCAGTCCATTCAGGGCAGAAAGGCTTCAGGTATCAGAGCATCAAAAATACAGGAAATAAAAAGACATGGCCAATGCACTGGTTCTGCTCCCTGAATGAGTTTTATCACCCACCTTTGGGGGTGTTTGCAGCTTGACTTCTTACTGTTCCATTAAGTGATGTGTAATCTCCTCTGTTCCACTGAACTAACCCGGGTCACAGTCCCTGGGTGACCCAGAGACACCCGTCTCCTTCACTTTGACATATCACGTGACCATAAAACTGGACTTTCATCCTCTGGCTGGAAGATTACACATGGTGATTCTTTTTCTGATTCAGGATATTTTCAAAATCACACATGAGGTATCAGGGGCTGTGCTTGAGAGAAAGGAGATTATACAGACTCTTCGAGCGTCCCCAAAATGACAGTTCATTTTTCATGACGATCTATGATATTCATTTGTTGAAATTTTATTACTTTTATAATTTAATTCAATTTTTTTCCAATTTTATCACTGCTCAGGGCAGCGTTACCTTATTTGCCTCTCTTATCCTTCAGGATAAGGATGTTTCTTCTTTTATTATGAGCGTGATAGATTCCAGATTAAAGCAGCTTCCTCAATATAACTGTTTCCGCTGGTGTCAACCTTCCCCGAGTCCACCTCTACTCTGGCAGCATTTTCATGAAGACACATACTGTCAGTGATTTATGAAATATTTTTGTGACTAATCAAGTTCCAACCCTCATCTTCTGCTTAAAGATTAAATATTTTATTCAGAAATAGTCCCCTGCATCAGCAATTCTAGAAATCAGGAAAGAATAATAGAAGCGGTTAGGAATATCTTGTGAAGATACAGAATAAGAACATGTAGAGTAACACCAAATTGACTTTAAAACATAAAGACATCAGGAGACCTCTTCCTAAAGCTGAAGTCATGCACCACTTTTGAGTAATCCTGGAGGTATTTGAGGGAATAAGTGAATTGGGCAGTAAGTCTGAAGGGACATGAGCAGGTGAGAAGACATGAAGGAGAGTCCATGCGTTCACTTGCAGAAAATGCCACTTAGCTGGATTAAAATTTAGAACCCATGGATGTGGGCACCTGTAGGTACTGGACGACTCTTATGGTGAATTCCATTGATATCTATAATATATATAACTTGAATGCTTTTAAAGGTAGATATACTGCATTTATAATTAAATGTTATTTTAAAAATAAAAAATTGCGCTTTTTTTTTTGTATAAAAGTAAAGAATATTCATAGGCTCCTCAGTGCCCTGTCCCCAGGCCCTGTATCTGGGAGGAAAAGTGGGATTATTATAATTTCAAGAAACAATGCTTTGTTTGGATGTGAACACCAGTTCAACAGCAACAGGTATCTAGGACAGATCTGCCCTCTCCTGCTTGCCCAGCCTGGTAGGTGTCTGATGCTCCCACCTGTTGAATTGACACAAGCTTCTTCGATCATGTCTTCTGGATCCAGTTTTTCTTTTTTGTTTTTAACCACTCACTGTATTGTAAACTCCCTGAAGTTCAGTCCCAATCCTTAGCAATCAATAGAAATGCCTTTATTGGAAATGGCTCCAGTGATTTCTTAATTCCCAGTCCCACTTTCCTTTGTTCAGGCCTCCACTTCTTGAGGGTATTATTTTCTTAAGTATTGACCTCAGATGCACCATGAACACTTTTTTAAAAAGTCTAGATCCCTGGGTTTATTTAATCTGAATCCCTAGAGGGTGGGTGCTGGGAACTGCACCTTCAACCTATGATTCAAAGCTCCTAGTGATTCTGATGCCCAATGAAGTCTGACGGTTCTCACCACCCTGCCACCCTGGCCAGAGCTACCTTCAGCTCTCTCCTGGAAAATTTCAGTGGCCTCCTACTTAGTATCTCTGTTT
Source organism: Furipterus horrens (assembly GCF_987537825.1). NCBI lineage: Eukaryota > Metazoa > Chordata > Mammalia > Chiroptera > Furipteridae > Furipterus > Furipterus horrens. The sequence continues at coordinate 96,118,653 of NW_028327177.1, read as the reverse complement.
CTACCCTTACCACCCCGTGGCTGTGGTTCTCGAACTAGGCTACACATTGCAACTTCCACAAGGAGATTAGAAAGCTGGGCCCTGCCTGATTTAGTTGACCTTGGATGGGACCTGAGCATTCAGAATTATATCATCACAGGAAAATGAAATGGGCAACCAGGTTGAGCATGACAATCCATAGCCTATTCTTCACAATGCAGACAGAGTGCCTGTTTACAGTTTTATAGGTAACTTATGTCAGCTTCTACTCAGTTCCCCCTGTGGTTTCCGTTGTTGCTGTCAAAAAAAAAAAAAAAAAAAGAAAAGTCCACTCTCCAACAGTGGACACAAAGGCTCACATGATTTAACAGCCGTTGTCTGTCCAAGTTCATACTCTGCAACCTCTCTTAGCTGACTCCACTCTATCCTCACTGCCCTCATCCATATCCCTTGAGCATCCCTATCTCAAGGACTTGGTACCTGTTTCCTTCACCTGGAACATTCTCCACCAATAGCCATATATCTTGCTCCCCTACCCCATTTTTTCCAGATCCCTGCTCAAATATCACCTTATTAGGGAGGGCTTCCCTCCCTTCCTTCCTAAAACAGCAGCCCCAATTACTCTCCATTGCCTTACTCTGTTTTATTTTCTTTATAAGCATTTAATACAACAAAGAAACATTCTATACGAATTTGCCATTTATTATCTGTTTCACTCACAAAAATCTAAAGCCCTGAGGACAGCGTTTGTTTGATTCATCATATCTCCAACACCAAGAGTAGTCCCTGGCACATAGTATGTGCTTGGAAGTTACTTGTGATGGTAGGTGAACTGCTATTCACAGGCTATCTCAAAAGCATGGGTATTGGTGATCTCCTTTTTGTTACTAGGGACCTGTGTGAGTGGCAGAATTTGTTTTCTGGCTGTGCAATTGCCCCCTAGTAGCTCCTACTGGCAGCTACTTCCCTTCCCCTATGTTAATGATTACAGAAAGGAGAGAATTTGATTCATGATCTGTGCAAACTCAGACCACCTATGCTCACTAAAGGTGGAAAGGAATGATGCTGCTCTGCATTTTTGCTGAAAATTGCATCTACCCTGTATATGAGTAAGAAGCATAAATCTGTTTTTTGGAAAAACTGGATTGTTTGTTTCATTTGGAAAATTTTATACTAAGTAGATTAAATTAAGTGACTTTGAACTTTGAAATGTCCACATCTTAACATTTTATTAAGTATAATTGGGTTTGTAGAACATTTAAAGACATCCAAACTTAAATGGAAGATCTAAATGAACTAATACGTTGATGCAGAGTTTTTTTCACCCTGCCCTTGTGCTGCACTAATGAAGGTGGTGCCTTCATGCTTGGGGACAAGGAGCACAAGGGCCTGGCTTTCTGGGGAACTTGGTGCACCCTGATGACTGCCCTGGTCTGAACTGTGCTGTGACAGTGACGCCTTCTCATGATCAGCTGTGCAATGGACCCGGCTTCCTGGACCACCCTCAGTCTGCCCCTTCCACATCCGAAAAGTAGTTGGACTAAAGGCAGACTTGGGAAAGTTTGTCTGATGGTACTTCCTAGGGAAGAAATCTCCAACCCTTGGGAATAAAACCCATTGGGTTACAAGATCTGTTAGTGATGGAAATGAGGAACAATTTAAATTTGTTACTCAGAGGTTTTATACTCAGTTAATTGAGCGGTGGAGTAATTTCTACATATCTCTTTTTCTGTGTTTGAGTTTGCTGCCACATTTATTCTTCCTATGTCCTTACAGAATGCCTCTGGAAGTAGCGGTTCATTACTTTCTTTTCATTTTAAGGGCTCTTTAATTATTAAAGCAGTACCTGTTCATTTGTAAAAACATTCAAGTGGCATTGAAATTTCTGAAGTAAAAAGTGTAAGTTCCTTCATAATAAAAATAGAATTCCATGCTCCACAATACCCTGCAACTTCCTTCCTTCCCTCTTACTGGTTTACAATGGAGGTCCTTCTGTATGAGTACATAGCTGCATGGTATTCCCCTGCATGAAAGTACTGTAATTTTTTAGCCAATCAGCTATCAAGAGACACTTAAGATGTAGCAGTTTTGCGACCACTGTAAGTAATGAAGCTGAATGTCCTTGTATTTATATTATATTTGTGTACTTGTGAAAATTTATAAACCTGAGTTATAGGGCTTTAAGAAGACATGCATTCTGCAGTTCTCCTACCCCTTCCTGTCATCTGTGTTACCAGCTTGGTCTCATAGGCATTTTAGTTGTTTTGCTGCCTGTGAGATAACTGCCTAGAGTTAGTATTACTGGTTCTGAAAAAAAGATTGCAACTATAAAATGCTATGGATATTGTTAAATTGCTCTGTAAAATATTTATTTTGGATTTAATCTCTCTTCTTTTTGTTGCCAGTTGAAAGGCATTATTGTGGGAAATCCAGGGTGTGAACCCAGTATCATTTGACTATGTTTATTTTATAGGCAGAGAAGCAACAAGTCATTTCTATGCTATTTCTACTCAGATAAGGAGGCCAGTCCACTGGGAGCCAAGGACTGTACATAAATGGAAATATTAAAGATGATTCTGATTTTGTTTCACAATCAAACAAAATCAATATAATTCTATAAATCCCTCAGCACATACCTGACCCAAGGGATGGTACTGACTGCAGACACCACAGTGGTGGTGGTGTAGAGGGTGCAGGCTGGTTTGCATTATTGTGAGTATTGTTAGCACAATTATTCTTGAGCAATCATGTCTGGTCTGAAGTTTGGCACAATCCTACTGGTTTTCCAAATGGGTTGCCATGTTTTTAAATCAGGAGTTATAGAAGTTTTGCCAGTGATTCACAGCATTGTTCTGGAGTTTCAGCTATGCCTCCAAGGAAACTCAGTTTATCCTGTGGTTCTTCATCTGGATGGCAGAGGAGGTTTGGCACACATAGGTACCTTTACTCAAAAACAAATGGGTTGCTTTGTGTTGGGTCTTTTCTGCTTTGTCTACAAAGATAGACTCATGGCTTCATTTCCTAAGAGCTATCTATTTTGCTTTCTGCTTGGTAAAGAGCCAGTGGGCATGCAAGTTTTTATCAGTCTAGTGTTTCCCCTTAAATAGCTTAAATTTGAAATGAAAGGCAATGTGTTATGGAAACAGCATGGGCATGGTCTCAAGAGAAAGGATTCCAATCCTGTCTCCTGTGGGTTCTGGCTCTGGACGTTAGAGCTGGCTGGGGATTTCTGTGCTGGCAAGGCCGGCACCTCCAGGAGGTGAAGAAGAGACCCCACTGTTATCTTGAGGCCTCTGGAATCAGACACCTCTGATTAGATTAGGACTTGAAACTAATTGAATCACTTTATTTCACTGGGCCTCAGTTTCCCCTAAATCAGGCATTATCAGCTAAATGCCAACAGTGGCCAGAAAGGAAAAGTGAACAGGGTGTGTTGGAGGGTCAATAGTAATCGCCTTTGGCTATATGAGGCTGAATCTTCTCTTCCCCTACCAACCCCCCCCAACACCATGGCTCCAAGAGAAGCCAGAATCTCCCAATTAAAAAAAGAAAAAATCCTTCCTTCCTATGTGATTTCAGTGGGAATAGTGTGGAAAAGAGCAAGGGGAATGAAGAGAGGCCAAGTCTTCTCTGCCTGTTCTTCCACCCAGGAAGCCCCCTTGCAGGAGCTGTGGTGGATAAAATGACTGCCTTACCAAACAAAAATGAGGACAGACTAAGGCTGCATAATGATAATGTGCATTTTTAAACATCTTTTTAGTTGGATATAAATCATCACTTAAAAACGAATCTTTAAGAGGGAGAGAAGGGGGATAAGTAAGGGAAGGGATTAATTAAAGAGCCTGTATGAAAGACTCATGGACATGGACAACGGGGAGGGATATGATTGTGGGAGAGGGGGTGGGTTGGGTGGGGGAGAGAAATTGGGGGAAAAGGGGACAACTGTAATTGAAAAACCAAAATAAAAAAATAAAAAAAAAATAAAAAAACGAATCTTTAAGTTATAATTCGCAGATAAGGAGATATTCCTGATTAGGACTAGCTCTTCATTTTTGAGCATTTATATATTTTTATTCATTCATATTTTGACTTGTAATGTTCCAAGTACTGTGCTCCATTGGGTCATAGATGAGAAAAGAGTCATAGCCCTTCTTTTCCTGCATCAAGTGTAGTGGAGATCAACCTCGCAGGTGTAACCACGCAAAGACATTAGTTAACTATAATTGAAATAAATTCGTGGAAGGAGCAGTAGGGGTGCCTGACCCAATCTAGATGCAATGAGAGGACTTCACCTGGTAAAGCCTTTGGTGACACATGTAACGCATTGTTCATCTACTACCATGTCTTCATTTGACTCAGTCTCATTGGGTTGACCAAAGGGCTGAACTTGGCCTGCCAGAAAAGGTTTATTTGGACTGTATAGTGTTGACCCACACTAATTTAAATTTGAATGAAAGGGTTTTAACTCTTTTAATTCCTTATTTTTCTTCTATTTAATCCTCAATTACCAGTTTGGGAGGTAGGTTGTGGTTTATTTCAAAGAATTCTATTTCACTTAGCATAGTACCTTCTAAGTCATTGATGTTGTTGCAAATGGCAAGATTTTCATTCTATTTTATGGCTGAGTAATATTACATTCTGTGTGTGTGTGTGTGTGTGTGTGTGTGCGCGCGCGCATGCGTGTGTGTTTGTCTTATTTATCTTTGACCATATTATATATTCTTTATTCACTCATCTACCAATGGACACCTAGGTTGTTTCCATATCCTGGCAATTATAAGTAATGCTGCAGTGATATAGGGGTACATATATATTTTTAAATTAGTGTTTTGTTTTTTTCAGCTTGATACTCAGATGTGGAATTTCTGGGTTGTATGGTAGTTGTATTTTTTATTTGTTGAGAAACCTCCATAATGTTTTGCATAGTTCCTGCCCTATTTACAATCCCACAAACAGTATGCAGGCTTCCCTTTTCTCTACATCTTCTCCAAATACTGTATTATTTTCCTTATGTGTCAAATCTATAAAAGAAATAAACAAAACAGAAACTGACTCTTAGATACAGAGAATAAACTAATGGTTGCGAGTGGGGAGGAAAATGGGGGAATGGGTGAGAAGGGTGAAGGGGAATAAGAGATACAAAACCTCAGCTTAAAGAAAAAAGTCATGGGGATGTAATAATGTACAGCATAGTGAAAATAGTCATTATTATTGTAATAACTTTGCATGGTGATAGATGATTACTAGGCGTACTATGGTGATCACATCATGAGGAATATAAATGTCAAATCACTATGTTATACACCTGAAACTAATATATTTTTGTGTCAACTATAATATAAAACAAACAAACAAACAAAGTACTCTGGTCTCATGAGAGAGTTAGGAAAGCAATAGAAAATAATGGAGCCAGGGTTTTACATGTGTTTTCTACTCTTCCAGAGCCAAAAACTTAGGAAGGCTTAAGAGGGTCTCCAGTGGTGTCCTGGCTCCAGGCTGTGCTTCTTGTCCCAGTGAATTACCTCCTCAAATCAACCCTGAGACCACAGATGGCAAGAGAGTGTCTGCAGCCTGTCTTCACCACTGGGGGGAAATGTTGAGGGTCTTTCAGTGGCGTTTTTATTTCCAAGCAGAGCACACTCTGCATTTCCTGTGTGGATAAGGAGAACTGTTGTGGATTTGGTCCAGACCTGATGATTCTGGTCCATATGTGTGCAGCAAACCCAGGCCGTGATGCTGCTGGTCTCCCATTTCAAGTTATTCTCTTCTGTCGCGAGTTCCACACCAAAAAACAAGCACCACCAGTGCCATATGGTTTCAAAGATCAAAGGCCCCAGTTTTGAATATATTTCAAGCTGACTGTACTTCAAATGTTTTAAATATGTTCCTCCAGATGGGAAGCGTGGAGCATTAACGAGGTAAACCACATGTGCGTGAGCCGTGATGTGGTCTGTGCAGGACAGTGAAAAGTGAATACCACTGATCCTTGTGTCTGTCTTCCTCTCAGGTTCGCATCTTCACGTACCTCATTGGACGAGAGGCAGCTTTTGCAGACAATCTCAAGTGGATGGCCTGTGCCAACAAAGGTAGGTCCCTCTCATGAGCATGGCTCTGAATGCCTTCTCCTCGGATGTGCAGAAATCAAGATAGTCGTGAGGAAGCAGACAGTTCTAGGAGAGGGCTTTAAATTCTAAGATATGGTCTGGGTGTTTCTTCATGAATTTCCAGAAACTAGTAACAGCTTGTCTCAAAATATGCTGATCAATTTTGAGGACATAGTCAAGGGGAGTGGTTTAAGACTCTCCACCCTACTGCTTAGGAGCTGAGTAACCTTGGGAGAATCGCTGTAGCAGAGCCATGTATGTGCACACCCAGAATATTCATGTGCTCACTTGGCATTCCCAGCCCCCTGCTGTTAGGCAGGACCTCAACACTGATTTTGGCCAATAGTCTGTAAGCAAAACCAACCTGGGTCATTTCCAGGTTAATGAGTTTAAGAGCTGGTGTGTTGGTATCTATACTCTCTTTGGCTCTTGCGAACTCTGAAGCTACATGATAGAAGTCATGAAATGGAGCAACTTTCATCAGCCTGGGTCTCTGAATGACCACATGGAACAAATGCCTTTCCGCTCATCCTGTCCCCTGCCATCTGCCAACCCACACTAGATACATCGTGTGTGTGATAACCTTTGTGTTAAGCCCCTGAGTTTTCTGGTTTGATGTGTTTCTATAGCATGACTTAGCCTACACAACTAATTAAGTCAGTTAATTCTAGCCTTAATGCTCTAATTTTCAAAATGGAAGTGGTGATAATAGTGCTTCCTTTGATTCTTATTAAATGTAAGGATTAATAAAATGATGCACATTAGGGTCCTAGTTCAGTACTGGGACATAGTAAGTGCAATAATTGTTGGCTTTTCTATATTCACAGGTTAATTGATTAACGACCCCCTTTTGTAATTAAGAAACAGTACTTTGGGGAAGGCACATGGAGGGAAGTAATGAGCCCATCAATCTATGAAGGGCTTCTTTTCATTCTGTAACAACTGAGAAGGCAAAACATAGGAGCCAACTCGGTGGTAGAGTCCAGATTCCTTGAGTATGAACCCAGATTTCTTGAGTTTAAGTCCAGCTTTCATCATCCACCAACCATTTGCAAGTTACCAAACCTATTTGGGTCTGAGTTATGTCGTGTATAGAACAGGGCAAGTGATGATAGCTGCCCATACAGATATTGTGAGCAAGCATGGAATGAGGCTGTGTAAGTAAAGCTGGTTGCTCAGTGCCTTTCACACAAATGCCCTATATTATTTCCTGGTGTCGTGTTGATCTGTGCACATGTCTTATCTCCCTCCTGAGGCAACACACTCCATGAGGTCAGCCTTTGACTCTGATTTCAACTTGAGCACTGACAGAGCCCAGCCTCCTACCTTATTCAGAGTAGGTAATCATTTGATGTTCCTAAAATGAGTAAATTGATTATAAATACTAATGAAGGAAGAGCTGTTCTATTGCTCATATACTGGTATTGATGGATGCCAGTGGTCTATTTTTATATTGTCTCCTAATCCATCCTTTATAAAAGTTTATACCTCAGTGGAGTAAAGAGAACCCAATGAAGAAGTCTTTGTAGGTCTCACTCTAGTTTTAGTGACTTAAAACAGTTATTTTCATTGCAAGCAACCAAAGTTGCTCCCTGAAATTAAAAAAAGGAATGTTTTGAAGAGAGAAAGGAGTGACTCAAAATTTAGGTTGGGAAGGAAAGCTTGTGTCTCTTGAGGACTAGGGAGCTGTGTTTTTGTTTTTCTTTCCTTTCTTGGTTTCTTTATACACTTCACGGTGTTCTTCTCCATAGATAGACCTTCTCTGCTAGGACTTGTGCATATTCAAAAATGGCCACCCTGTGCCATGCACACCCATCTATCCACACAACACAGATTGTGGGCAAGGCATGATATTAGAAAGGAGTTTCTCTTATCTCCATTTGAGACTGATCTGTGACTCTAAGTTCTAATTTTAAGTCTCTCACTTCCCTCCCCAAAAATACTGTAACACCCAGCTTGGATCAGGTCTCTTCTCTGCTGAATTGGGTGTGGGCAGAGGTCAGCCCACAGAGAAAAATATATGCACTCTGAGGGGCTCAGCATTATGGGCAATGGGTGTGGGAAGTTCTCAGAGAATAGGTGCATAGCCAGGTAAATAAACCTCATCCAGAATATCTCTTCCTATACCTGGCATTGTCTCTAAGTATCTGCTTCTCCTTGGAAAAGTATTTTAAGCAAGTCTCAGTCTCCTCATTGAAAAAGTGAAGACCTGCATGGAAGTTTTAACATTTCCTTGAAGCTTTAGAACAACATATTCTATGATTATTTTTGTTTATTGGCTGGCTTGCCTCACTGTAGGTATCAGTAATTCTGGTTATCTCAGAGTAATGCATTTGGCTTCATTTCAGGGTGATGTGTGGGAGGAACATAGGCACAAGGGGATGAAAGCTGAGTGCATCTATATTTCCTCTGAGGAAACAGGCCATACTTGAAACAGTTTTTGGAACTTTGTTGACATTTGAAAATCTTGAGTGAACTACACTTTTCCTGTCCCCCCACCTCCTTTTATTCTGTGGTCTTGAAAAAAGAGTTCCTTTCCACTTTTTAAAAATTTTGCTGGTATTCTTGCCACATCAGATTGCACTTCTTCCCATCAGCTAGTATGCATTTAGTCATGGGTTATTGTTTTTACCACTGTCTGTGTCCAGCTGATGAAAATTACTCAAATTGAAGTCTTGTCTTAATCAACTAATATTACACCATAATTTAGTTTTAGTCATTGTTTATAAGAATCTTCGAAGCATCCTTTTGAAGACAGTTGAGTCAACTCAGAGTATTTTAGGACCTGGCTATAGAATATAGCCCTTTAGATTTAGAAGTTCTGAGTACAGCAACTTGGAAAATCCAAGGAGGTAATAGTAGCTGCTTAGCTGGCCAGGCCTTGGATTCCACAGTGATTCTCCTTCTTTTCCTGTCTAAATCCAGTCATTTCCTTCCATGCCAGAGCCAGTCCCTCTCAAAACTTTCACCTTTCTTACTCTGCTTCCCCTCTAAAGGGCCTTGGGAATAAAATGCCATTGTTTACCACTCTTCAAAGTAACAGTTGCCATCAAAACTTTAGGTTCCAGTCATCTGTGCCCATATAAACATTGGCTTCACATTGAGTCAGTTATGGGGTTTTAGACCACGTAACATCAGTGAGCAAGTATTCTTCTATGGTCATTAATTAAATCATTGTTTATAGTCTCAGATTGTTATAGTATGGAGGCAGCATAACATTTTTCATCTCAAGTGACATGAGGTCCAGAGGGGCCCCCCTTACATATTTTCTTCCTGACTCAGACAAGTTCTTCAGTGAAATGAGTCATTAACATTCAGGGGCCAGAGCAGACTCAGAGAGAGCCCAGGGGAGCCCAAGGAGAAGCTTGCTGGCAGACTGGCCAGGCCTGGCCAGAGTGGCCCAGGGGAAGAGCAGGAGCCATCAGGGCCCACACACCTTGCTCATTCAGAGGTTCAGGACCCATTATCAGTCCAGAACGCCTTGCTTGGAAGTCTGGTAGCCATGGAGACTGTTCTCTTCCAGTGGACCTCAGACATATCCCCTGGAAATGGATGTCTGGTCACATGTATACCCCTGGCAGGAGTTCTCTGCCTCTTCCAATCTACTAGCAAAATCCAGAGAGGCCCAGAGCTCATTGGTTTGTTTCATTTTATGCATAAGTTTCTTGAGGGTAACAGCTCTAATGAGGCAAAGCAGCAAACCATTTTAAATACATTAAAACAATCGTTGCCACTGTACAATGGCTTGTGGAATATAAAGTTCTGAGTTCACACTATTGGATAAATAACTGAACTGGGAAAACTGAAAAGAGAGGCTGACAAGACCAGATATGCCATAAAGCCCTGATGACCTTCTCTAATGTTCAGTGTGCCAAGATTTTAAATAAGCACTGCCTGAATCTCCTTCAAAAATCATGGTGAATGGAGTGTTTTCCAGCTGTGCAAATAAAGAAGGGCCTCCATGTTTGGGTTCTCAACCAATCAGTCATCGTTAGGTCAAATAGAAATGCCACATTTCTCGGTTGTCTGCTCAGCTTGTCCCTCTTTGATAGGTTAATGGTCATTCTCTCCTTTTTAGAAAGCGAACTAGTGGCCTGAGCCCTCCTCTGAAGTTTAGAGCCACAGTCCTTTTCCCATTAAAACATTCTTACCCTCACTCCATATTTCCAATTATCTTGGCCTCTAAAAGATAGCTTCAATATATGAGACCAAAATGGTTGTAGGTGAACGTAGTGGAAGAATACATTTTGACCAGTGTCTCCCCAATCCCCCTAACCCTCAGCCCCAGGAAACCACAATTTTACATACATATAAGTGATAGCCACATATAAATAATATCATACCTTAGTCTTTCTCTGTCTGACTTACCTCAGTATAATACCCTGTAGGTCCATCTATGTTGTCACAATGGCAAGATTTTCTTCTTTCTCAGAACTGAATAATATACCATTGTGTGTGTGTGCATGCATTGATGGTCACTTAAGTTGTGTACATTCTTTGTGTACATTCCATAGGACATGAAGATGGTCCCACTATTGTTTATAGCAATAAGAATGACAGAGTGTCAGGTAGAGTGCAAAGTCCTTTTGTGTATTGTTTCTTTTGACCCTCACTAAAGCTCAATTAGGTACTTGAGAAGAAAACTGAGATTTCGTTTTCTTGTCTCAGGTTATAGCTAGCAGATGGCAGAGCCACCATTCAGGCCCAGTTGATCCAAAGCTTGAGCCTATCTCTTCACCAGTATGTGAGGTTGCCTGTCTTTAGGGAGAAGAAAGTCATGTTTCATGAAAACTCTTGCATTTATTCCATAATTTGAAAGACTCCAGAAAAAGAAATCTAGAAGTTGAGAAAGGACTTCATCAGCTAATAAAGACTAGGCTGGGATTTCTACGCAGCCTGTTTGTTCCAGAAAATGGTCCTGCCTTCACTTGTGTAGGCATGTAGTTTGGTTTCTGACATTTTACAAACAGGGTCCTTAAGGCTCTGAGAGGAGATGAGGCAGGCTAGGCTGTGGATGCTGTGATATAGCTACAGACATGTCAGCGTTCCTAGCTCCATCGTGTGATTCTTTAAGTTACCTTTTTCTAACATGACATTTGAAATTTAAAATGTAATACTATTCATGAATTGAAAGGCTTGTCTCCAAATTTGAGAGTCTGGCTGATTCTGATGGCTTCACACTCAAGTGCCCCATTCTCCAGGTGGACACATGCCCACTGAGGCTGTCAGGTGGGCCCCCACCCCTCCCCTCGGGGTGGCCCCCATGGTCATTCTCTCTTGGTCAGTTTTTTCCAACTCATTGAACTTGTGCCCTTTGGCTTTAGGGCCCAACAGACCTCTTGCTGGATGTCTGTGAAGATCCAAGGAGGTATGGAGATAGAAAGTTGTTTTAAAATGATATATCTTTTTACAGAAATATGTGCTTTGTAAGTAGCATGTGATGTTGATGGGGAGGAGGAAGATGAAGGAGAATACTGACAGAGTGTTACAAGAACACTGTTGTCCAGAAGGGATGCAAATGAGGGCACACCATTACTTTCACTTCCCAGTTCATTACCCTGAGAAGACTGGGATCTGGGTGCTGGCTTTGTCTCCAACTTGTCTTATTTAGAGGGGAAAGAGCATTTGTAAAGACTCAAAGAAAGTAGTGCCTATCACACCAAACGTGGAACAAGGACCTTGGCATGGGAGGTAGACAGCCAGTGTTTCCCACTGAGGAGCAGGCTCACAGGGCCCTGGGCTCTGATGTCATGGCAAAATGGAGTAATGAGTGATCGAGCACCTCATGCACAGGCACCTTTTAGACAAGAGACCCTTCACAAATCTCAAAGTAAGGGTGGTAGACCCTCAGAAATACAAAGTACCAGGCTGCATGTGGTTTATCGCATTGAGCAGTTATAACATGGAGTTCACAGGAGGCTCTGCAAAGGAATAAAGTAAATAAATAGATGTTACATAGAAAAATGAGAAGACCATTTGTAATAGGTGGCTAATTATAGCATTAATTACTCCTTGGTAATTACTGAATGATTGCTGATTCTGTTTTCCTACATGATATATGAAGTCCAAAAAGGCACATTAAAGAAGAGAATAAACATTCAAGAGCTAGAATTTAAAAGAAAAAAAAAAAAGCAAGGGGGAATGGGGAGGAGGGAAAAAGGCTAGTTCAGAGAATGCAAAGGGAAAACAAGGGGAGCGTCTATGGTTACAGCCAAAGCGTCCAGCCCTCAGTGACTTCCTGTTATCGATCAAAAGTCCATTTGTTAACTAAAACTTAGATGGAAACATTTGAAAACAAGAAGAGTCTTTCAGAAAGGTTTGAGATTTTAATGGGTTGGGGTTAGATGATTAAATTTGCATTAAGCTTTGCAGTACACATTATTAATATTATTGTTATAATTTCAACTTTTCTTACCTTTTATGCATCTGCATCTCTGGTCTATGTATTGAAATATAAGTTAGAACTGTGGCCTGGGTTTTGAGTAGCTCCTTGGTGCTGATTACTGAGCATTTTGCAGAAACCTCATGGAGAACCACGCATTTCCTCACCCCATCATCAACCTTTCCCAGGCCCAGAGACACAGGCAGCCTGGTAGGTACACCTGCTGGAAGAGGACCTCTGAGCAGCCACGTCTGTCTTCCTACACAGGAAGAGGCAGTGTCTTCAGTGGTTAAGAACAAACGTTTTGACCAGATGAAGCTGTATTCAGATAGATGTGGGACACATCACTGAATTTTCTGTTCTGTTTCCTCCCTGTACAATGAGCACAGGAGTGGGGCTGGTGTGATGCCCAAGTGCACAGGGCCAAGGTAAATCACAGTAAGACCTCAGTGAATGTCCCTATATCACTAATGGCTCCCACTAACCCATGTGCCCAGCTCTGCGGATCCTGCTTCCAACAAGACAAGCAGCATTTTTTTGGTAACATCTCATCGAGCTAACATTCCAGTGAAAGAGGACATAGTAAACAAGAAAGTCAGAATTCAGCAGCAGATTAATCTTCTGAAGAAAGTGAAGGCAGGGTGAAGTGAGAGGAAATAAGTTTAGACAGCTGAATCCTGCATGATAAACAAGACCCAGCCATGGAGAGACAGGATAAAAAGTATGCCAGGCAGAGGGTACAGAAAGTGCCAAAGCCTGAGAGGGGAATGAATTTGGCCTGTGAGAGAAAGAGAAGGGCCAGAGAGCTGAAAATATGAGACCAATAGTGAGAAAACAAGAGGAAGTGAGGCCATCCCAGTGAGTGGTGGGCAACAGACGGAGAGTCTTGGTGGTCTGGGTAAGAAATTGGGATTTTATTCTAACTCCAAATAGAACCTGTTTTAGGATCATAAGCATGGAGATGATGATCTACTGTATTATTTTAGATGATCCCTCTGGCTGCTGTAAGGAGCCTAGATAATGCAGAGGGGGTTGTGGGGAAGCTATTGCTGTACTCCAGGTGGGAGGCCCTGGATCTGGAGTGGGCTGGAGCAGTGGAGAAGGGGAAGTGGGTTTTAGATATATTACAGAGATAGGAGCAAAAGATCATGCCTGTGGATTAGCTGTGGGGTGGGGTGAGCAAATGGTGGCTGTCAGGACAGTCCTTGTGTTTGGAGCCTAAACTGCAGAGTGGCACCATTTGCTGAGATGGGGAAGACACAATCCAGGGAGGAATGCATTTGGTGAGGGAAAGCAGGAATTGGCTTAGGACGAGTTCAGTCTGAGAATCTTGCTAGTCATCCTGTGGAGGTGTCAGGTATACAGTTGGCTGTGGGTCTGGAGCTCTGCAGAGAAGCCAGCTTTTTGTAGCTTCTCAGAACTTCGACTATGACAAGCAATGCCAAGTGAGGATGATCTCAGCTCCATCCCGTCCAAATGTGTGGTGGATTTTCCTTTCCACTCCCCTCTATGCTAATGACCTGTCTCTCCCATCCTCCTCCTTGCATTCATTCTCTTTCTTCTCTTGGCCCTATTTTAGAAAACTAAAATCATGGATTTTTACTGTTGGCTTTGAGGATTAAGAAAATATAGACAGCCAAGAAGAACTTCTCCTAAGAAATGCTGTCTTTACTGCACATGGGGCACAGTTCCAAATAGGAATTGGTCTACACTGAGAATCACTCACTCATGTACCCTAATGGTCCAGAACCTCCACTCACTGACATAGCAACACCTCTCTTAGTTGTCCTCTTTGTCTTGATTGTCTAAGACCTTTCCATCAGAAACCAAGGTTTTACCACTACAGAAGAGATGAAATGTTTTCTTTCTTATTCAAACACTGCCTACAGCTGCTATGCATGGAGACGTATCTATGGATGCCCCCTTTCACCCAGCGACACTCTTTAATACTTGTCTTTCCCACCATGCCTCCAAGAGGGGCCACCTCAAAGTCCTGTGAAAGCAGTGTCCTGATGAATCTCCCTAACTTTGGTGCCTGACATCTGAGGGAGGACTGAGGGGCACATGGGCCCCATTCATGGGCTGCATACTAAAACAGGATCTTAGAGTCTGCTCCTTTGGGGACCTGTTTCCCCTGGGATGGGTGAGGCTCTGGCCCTGGCCAGGAGGGTGCGGATGGACAGGAGTGACAATGCATGTTAATTAGTGCTCCGTAGAGCTGTCATCAGGAAGCCAGAAGCCACATGGTCCCAACCTGGTTTTAGGGTTGGCGCACCAAATTCAAACCAGCTGGCCTTTGTTTGCAAATGCCCTGGGAGGGTCCTGGCCCTTTCTGGCCAACAGAAGGGCTGGCATTTCCTTACCCTGAGCCCTGTTTTAGACACTAAGAAGTTCTATAAACATTGTAGCAAATGCTGTGACCAATCTGGCTTCAGAGGCACACATACTCTCTCTGATTTGTTGGCAATAGGAGGTGGCATGAACTTAGTTATAAGGGTCCTCATTTAAAGGCATGGGGAGGAAACATGACTGTGTCCATCAGTGCTCCCCTGCTTAAAATACTCCCATGACTACCTGCCTGTAGACTAAAGCCTAAGCTCCTTCCCAACGTCTATCTGACAGTCCCCTGCTCACTCTTCTGATCTTACAGCATACTCCCTGGCCCAGCTCCTTACCCCAGTCACTCTGAGCTATTTTCATTTCCTAGAAGGGACCCGACGCTGTCCTTTGGCCCTTATTTGCACTCCTCACTTTACTGGACAGTCTTTAACCTCTCTTCCTCTAGCTAACCGGTCCTTATCCATCAGGGTCCAGTGGTGCTGACCCTTCCATGGGGTTGCCACATGGCTGGCCATCCCTGCTGTATGCCCCAGAAGGTGGGGGTCCTGCCCATTGTGTTAATCCCTGCTTCTCCAGTGCAAGGCACAGGAAAGCCTCTCATAAATGCTTGAATGAAGGGCCCCTCCTGGGGATGCAGACCCATGCTCAGTTCATTCCTTCTCTTCTAACATCACCTAATCCATGCACAGCAAGGTCAACAGGACTCCAAACTAAAGAGGGACACAGCAATGCCCTGAACTCGAGATCAAGATGGCATTCCCATTCCCAAGGCAATAGCACAGTTAGAACTTTTTCTGCTGCTTAGAAACCATGTCTACCCAGAATATTCAAAAGGCGGGTCTGGTAACTACACGAGGGTATGAGCTGGCATTTCTGCCTCAGACACATAAAGGGAAAAATTCTGAGAAAGCAAAAGGCACAGATTAAGAGACCCATAATCCTGGGTTTGCCTTCTGTATTTGCCACTGGGTACCGGTGAGAAGGTGGGTGAAACACATATCCTCAGCCTGCCTCGATCATTGTCTCTTTAAAGAGGGTACTGTTATCCTTGCTTCATCATGTTGTGGAGAATAAATCAAAGCCTCTCAAGTGTTTAGCAAATTTTGTGTCCCTTAGTAAGCACTCAAAAATTAATTATAGCCCTGGCTGGGTATCTCAGTTGGTTGGAGCATCATCTCATAGGCCAAAAGGTTTTGCATTTGATTCTCGATCAGTGCATATACCTAGACTGTGGGTTCGATTCCCGGTAGAGCAACCAATTGATGTCCCTCTCTTGCATCAATGTTTTTCTCTCTCTCCACACCCCTCTCTCTCCAAAATCAATAAGCATATTCTCAAGTGAGGATTAAAAAATAATAATTGTAACCATTGCTGTTGTAGTGATAAAAATGTCAATATTTTGGTTTATAGTTTTCCCCTTGGAAATAGACTCACTAACATGAAAAATTAAAGGTTACAAAATGTCATGTAATAGTACTGCCATTTCAGCCAGGAAAGGTATAAAAAGAGTCTAAAGGAAGAAATTCTCTAAAGGGTTAACAGGGGCTTCCTCTGGGAGGTGGGTTGGTGGTTGATCTTAATTTTATTTCTTTGCTTGATGATATTTCCTAACATGAACACATTACGCATGAAGTGATTGGTGGCAGAGGGGAGATATACTGTTTAAAAAGACAAAGAAAGGAAAGGAATTAGCTAGAGGCCAAGAGGGCATGGCACGTGAGTGCTGCGAGGTGCAGGTCTTCCTGTCTGTCACTGAACTGGGCTCTCCCTCGGCAGGATTTTTCACCCAGATCTCCACCCTGGCTGATGTGCAGGAAAATGTCATGGAATACCTCCATGTCCTCAGCCGGCCCAAGGTGATTGACCAGGAGCACGACGTGGTGTGGACCGAAGCTTACATCGACAGCACCGTGAGTCCACGGGGCCCTGGGGGAGAGCCTGAGGGTGCCTCCTGCGATGGGAGAGTTTCCTGTGTTAAGTCCAGGACACAGCAATCGTATCACTCTTCCTCAATAATGGGGTTCAATGACATTGTCCTTTGTTGTATAGTTTACATTGGTCCCCCTTCAAACAAGATTGGTGAAAATGTAAACTGCATTCTGGAAGGTGGATGATCAGCACAGAAAGCTCACTTTTTGATTGTGTCTTCTCTAGTTACTGTTTTTCCTTCCAATGTGGATACAAATTCTGTCACTGTAGCAGTGATTATGGGCCTGTTAGGGTCAGTCCTCGCCATCTGAGGGGCCCGGGCCTGGTGATGAATCTTTGGGTCTCAGCTTGGGATGGTGACTGCAGCTCAGCTCCAGCAGTGAATCGGAGCCATCGCAGAGGCCACAGCTGCATTTTCTTCCCATAGACAAGTGAGAATATGCTTCAGTGGTGGTTATATAGGCACTGGATTGTTTCTGGAACTCTGGCCAAGGCTTATTTTGAAGCTGAATTACAAGCAAAAGATTCTGATGCTGAATTAGTTTAAAAGGAGGAGCTTTGCCAGTCATCAAACAATGGCTTCATGGCCTGGTTTCTTGTGTATTTTCAGGGTGATTTTTCATAGTGATAATGAGTCTGATGGGAGTGGCGTTCTTCATTAATTGATTGTAAATGTTCTCACAGGGCCTCTCTCTCATCATTTTTGTTGGGATTAACATCGCGTTAATCACTGTAACCCAGACATAGCTGTTCTCCAGAGTGGTCTCAATGGCTGTTGTGGGCCGGCTTTTCTCTTTAGGAGCTCTTACTCCTGGTGTATTTCTGGCAGCTACAGGCAAATGCAGGGCAGAAACCGCATATGGGGACCCACCTTGGGGGCCTCCACAGCAGCCTGTCCCACCTCGGCTTTAAGGCCACAGTGGGACCATGGAGATACGAGCTGGTGAAGAAGGGGCGTCCCTTCCCCCAGGAGAATCACCCTGAATAGAGAAGGGTATTAAGCTGAAATCCCTCTCTGGTTGATGGGGAGATCTTCGGCTTGTATCAGTTTCAGAGTCTGACACCAGTTTAGTTTAGAATCATGGAAGTGTAATAACTAAGCCGTCTCATTTATGTTGGCACCATACTAAGGGTAACAACAGCAACAACAGTGACAGTCCCATCTCTGCTTCTTCTGTGTGGCTGAGGAAGGCAGGAAAAGCAGGCAGGAAGAGGAGTACGGCTAGCCAGGACTGAAGTGATCAAGTCACCCAACAGTTTTGTGTATAAACCCTAAACATCCAGTTTGACCAGTCATTTTATTTTTTCATCAATTTTAAAAGTATAAAACAAAGTCTCTATAATTAAAACATAGTACCAGCACCTGGATAGACAGAGAGATCAGTAAAATAGGAAAAAAAGACCCACCTACATATAGATATTTAGGATATGATAAATATGGCATTTCAGATAAGTGGGGCTAGGATGTGTTTTGTACTTAGATGCTTTTGAGAAAACTAGATAGCCATTTAGAAAAAAAAATTCTATTTTTAACATCATACCCCCCAAAAAACTTCAAGTGGATCAGAGCTCTGAACTGTGAAGAATGAAACCATATAAGCAGTAGAACACAACATAGGTCACTCCCTCTGTGACTTGAGTTCAGAAGAAGGCTTTATAACAATGACTACAAAATACACATGTAATAAAAAGAAAGATAAATAAGTTTGACTACTTAAAATAAAAACAAAACAAAACAAGAACCCACTTTTATAAGGCAAAAACGACTATAAGTAAAGATAAAAGGTAAATGGTAAAAATATGAGAAAATATTTGAAACATATAGGGTACATAAAGAATTAATAATCCTAGTATAACAAGAACATTTAAAAATTAAAGGAAAAACCCCAAAATTCCTATAGAAAAAAAATGAGCAAAAGACAGCAGCATAATAAAATTCATCGAAAAAGTAATCAAAATGCCTTTTAAGCATATGGAACATGTACAACTTCACTCATAAGAAGAAGAATGCAAAATGGCATATGGTGAGATACTATTTCCCACCTATCAGAGAGGCAAAAACTAAAGCTGAACTATACCCTGTGAAGGCGAGGCTGTGGGAAGAAGACATGTTGTTGTGTGAAGACAGAATGGAGCAATCCCACCTTGACCCAGCAATCCTGAATCTAGCAATTAACTCTGAAGGTGAATTTCACCAATATAAAAATAAATACATCTGTTCATTGCAGTACTGCTCATAATTAAAAAATACTGAACTTTACCTGAATACCTAAACATACGAGATAGATGGATAAACTATGGGGTATTAGTGCTAAAAACAAGAATGAGAATGGGTACTATTGGTTGATATAGAATGATTTCTAGGATATATTGCTAAGCAAAATGAGCAAAATGCAAGAGGATAAATAAGGTGCTACCTTTTGTGTAAGAAAGAAAAGGGACTAAGAAGACATGAGTTATCTGCTTATTTTTACAAAAGAAACAGAAAGATAAATCAAAAACCAATAGAATTGGTTACCTACAATAAGTGGGAGTGCAGAGGAGAAGGGCCAGTGAGGGAGAGAGACATCTGAGCTATCTTTTTGCATAGTTTTGACTTTTGAAAGCATGTTAATGCTGTGTTTTCAAAAATTGAAATAAAATAAAAAATGGGGGCAAAACTAATAGTGAATTCAAATAGAAGAAAATGAATCTAACTACATTTCAAATGAGCAAAAGAAAATTATCCAGAAAGGGAGGGAAAAGAAGTCACCTTTTGAATATAGTAGTTACACACAGTATTACATTTTGAACAGAACTCTGACTACCTTCATGCTAAGGGGAAAAAAAGAACAGCATATAAGTTTTAAACTTTTGATGTCATTTGTAGTAATGTGGGTGTAGCAATTCTGAATTTATTTAGTGCATATGGTAGGACTGAGCAAATGTCTAAGTGGGGGAAGAAAAGGCAGACACCTGTGGGATGAGACTGAATTGAACGTCTCAGAATTGAAGCCCCAACTATGTCCATTGAGGGTCTAGAAATGAAATGTGGTACAGATCTTCTGCATGGTCTATGGTTTGGAGGATGGTGGAAGGAAATTAAACAGCCTTTAAGGTACTTTGTGTATCTATGGCAAGCTGGTAGTTAGATAATAGCTGTGCTACTGCCCCAGGGCAAAATGTGTAGGAGACTTTCAGGATTGAAAAGGAAGGGCTGGTTGCCAGGAGAGGGAGAAGCATGATGTAAGAGGATGATAAAGCAGCCATGTGGGAGGCAGCAAGCAACTAAGGTAGTCAGGATTCGGTTCTGTGGCCTGGGCTAGAAAGAAAGCAGGCACACTTCTGCTTTGATTATGCCCACTCCAGCTGACTCCGAAGCCATCAAGAACTCTGCCTTGCAGATCTGGACTCTAACTGGACTCTTAGGACCCTGGACATATGGAGAAGGCACTCTCTTAGGAACTTGTGCCTTTCCTGGACTTTACTATGATCCAGTGTAACATGGCACATGCTTTCCTGTACTATTATATGGAGGCTGAAGATGACATACCCCAGATTCTGAAGGAGAGAGCTGACAGACAAGGGATAGGGAACTATTGGCCTTGGTTTTGGTTTATAACCTTTTGGGGAGCAAGGGAAGTGCTGGGTCTCGTGGAAGAAGAGGGCTCTGAACAGGAGTGCTCACAGCCCTCCCAACTAAGGTTGGAATATTATAAATAAAGACCTGTTTTCCTCAACACTAATTGTTGGGTCATACACCAAGTTACCACATGAATGAGCCCTAGTTTGCTCAGTAACAGAAGCAGTGGCACCTCAGTAGTAACAACCACATTTAGTAGCTTCTAAAAACCACACTACACTAAAAGGAATCAGGGTTCCTTAGAGAAATTGTCAGTTCCAGGGGTTGTGCAGAGAAGGTACTCTTCAACCACCACCCTCCAAAAAAAAGGTTGGAATATATAATATATTGTTCCATGAAGTGCTCAAAACAATGAGGTCATGTAAAAAGGACACTGGAGTCAGCTCTCAATGGTCAACTCTGGGACAATTTAAGCCTCTAAATGAAAAAGGACAGTAATGGATTATATCATATAGAATGAAACAGAAATCAGTGTGTACTTACAGATAATAAATAAACAAATATCAAAGGGATGAGTGGGTGGGAAGGAGTGCAGTGTAAAATGCATGTGCTGATTGGTAAATGTAAAGGGAGTCAGGAGGTTGGAATATCACCACTTTGAAACCATTTTAGTAAATAAAGACTGGTTAGGGTCATCAGTGGATGCTAAATCTAGGGGGAACTTTTGAGCAGAATGTTTTCATTGTATCAAAGAGCTTTCCCAGAGGTTTTTGAAACATTATGAGCAGGTAAAATTGTATCTATATAGTGGGTCATCAAAATTGATGTCACCAATGAGAAGCAAATGAACAGAACATGCTTTTGGAAAAGGACATATCACTCTTATAGAATATTCTGGATGGGAATAGGTAACCTGGTGCCCATGTTGAGAAAGAAGAAAAAGGTTTCTATTAATATCATGTCTTGCTTAGGTATGTTAATCACTTAAATGAGCTGTTTTAGATTTACTAATTACATCCGTTCATCCATCTATACATACATACATACATATACAAAGTCTGCCCAGAAAATATCCAGCCATGTAATAGGAAAAATAGAGACATTTATAGAACAAGATACAAGATGCAAGAAACATTGTACACAGGACAAATATGCCCCAGTCCCCTTCAAGGTAGGCACCTTGGGACCTCACACAGTTCTCCTAATCATCATCAGCTGCCCTGTCATGTTTTCATGAAACTTATCGACAGTGTAAAATCTCTTCCCTTTCAAGGGTGATTTTGGTTTTGGGAAAAGCCAGAAGTCACAGGGCACCAAATCTGGGCTGTAGGGAGGCTGAGTCACCTGGTTGATTTGATGTTTTGACAAAAAACTCTTCATGAGATATGATGAATGAGTGGGCACATTGTTCTGATAAAGCTGCCAATCATCAATTGCCCATAGCTGCAGCCTTCTGAATCATCCAAATGGTTTCCCTGGAGGAATATTCAAGCTTAATGCAAAATTTGATGCAGATTCATTGCTCTACTTGCTTAGCAATTTTGAAAGTGATGGCCACATTGTACACAAGCTCACTCAACAGCATCTACCACCCCCACTGACTAGTACAGTGAAGTTATTGTTCATGCATGTACATTCCAGTATACTCTCCTTGACTGCCAAGTTACATTGAGTCATGTAAACTGTTCTTGCTATATTAACAATGGCTGGACTTTTTCTGGACAGACTTCATATATATTTATGTACTGAAAGCAGTGAAGAGAGGGAGAACCCATTGGTCTTCTGGCTTGTCCACTGATGAACCCTTGACAGCAGAAGCAAAAGAAATGGTCTGGGCGCCATTCTAGATGAGTAGTTGCAATGGAAAAGTCTTTAAAGTTTTATGTTTAATCTTAAACATTTACATGAAATTTGCATTCTGTGCCATAATCACCTTTACTTACTTTAAAATATTGGTTTAAGTGGCTATTATTGAGTAAAATGGAATGCCAAGATAACAGAGCTCATTTATTCAACCTCTTCCAAAACCTTTGACATACATAAAAGTAAGCCCCCAGAATATTATCATCCCTGAAATGATAGCTCAGCATCACCTCTGTGCTTTCCAAGCTTTTGTTGTATCTTTGCAATTACCCCTGATAAATAAATTTCCTAGTAGAAAGTTTTGAGGGGTCCTTCTAATCCTGGTGGTCTTGAGAACCCTGCTGGGTCAGTGAGGACTCTGGGGAGTAAGTCTTCCTCTTTCATAAGTCTGTTTGGTGAGCAGAAGGCAGATGCTGTTCCAACGGGTACCTCTTGGGCTGGAAAGGAACAATCTTTAAACTCATCAGGGCTTGGATTCTGCCAGGACAAGAACAAAAACCCCCTGTCATTTATGTGGGGTCAAAATAGGATCTATGTGCTAAACTCATCTGCACAGTCTAAATTCTAAGCTGAAACTGAGGAACCACTCAAGGGTTGTGAGTGGAGGTCAGCAAATAGCAAGGTCATGACTGTTCTGATACATCTAGGACAGTCCCAACCGAGCTTGCAATAATAACAGAGACCAAACTCATGAGTACTTAGCATTGCCATGAGTGACTCCATTTTAATACTTGATGTCCTGATGGGATTAGTAGCTATATAATTTTTGTATATTTCAGCACATTTAAAATCTTACTTCAGGATAATAGCTAAGGGCATTGAATTTAGACTAAGAATAGCCTCAGTTGAATTGTGCGTTTATGCCATACTAGCTATGTGACTGTAAGCAAGTCACTTAGCTTTCTGAGTATTGCCTTCCTCATTTACAAATGGGGATAAAACCTGCCTTCCAGGGTTGACTCTAAGGATTCCATGTCTGTGCATGGTAAAAATGCCATAAATACTACTTATCATCATTCCCAACAAAGGAAATCCAGTAGGATTTTTTCTCCGTGGTTGTGAGAAGTTTTAAAAAATATTCTTTCTTTGAACTGGATCTCAAAGAAAATTCCTGGTAACTACAATATGGCTTCTCCCATTTAGATAATAGAATTTGGGACTCCAGTATGATGAGTACCTTGAAAGCACTGTCCCTCTAGAGATATACTTTAATCCTTTGGAATTCATCTTGGCATAGCACATGTTGTGGGTCAGGCACTGATGTCTGGTGATGGTGCCTGGGGTCAGTGTCCCTAAGGAAGACTGCTGGTTGTGCGGCACTAGCCAAGGACAGTCCCTCATAGCCTTACAGAGGTAAAAACTGGCTGCCTTGTCCAAGGAAAGGGAGATGTGGTGGAAGCCCCTTAGCTGGCAACCCCTTAACTGATTCAGTGCCCTCTCTTTGCTTTGGAACAGTGTGTGCTGGTTGCCCACAGCACACCGTACATTTGGTCTGGAGATCTTGCGGGCACGTGACACATACACACAACTGTCCCTCCAGCTCACCTGCAAGCTTATGAAAAACCAGTCAGTCCTCTTCCTCCCAAATCTATGAATGCCAGTTTTCATTTTGTCATAATTATGCATTAGTTAAATATTATTTAAACCAATGAATTCTCAGTGTATAGAGAAAGTTGTTATTTCTGTGGCTATGGAAATGAATGCCTTGGAAAGATTGTAAAAAAAAAATGCTAAAAAGTTACCAGTGTGTTAAATATGGGCAAAGCAATCATGGAAGACCAAAGGTCTTCCCTGCATTCAAGGAAATCTACACTTAACCAACATTCCTTCCTTCCTTCCGTCCTTCCTTCCTTCCTTCCGTCCTTCCTTCCTTCCTTCCGTCTTTCCTTCCTTCCTTCCTTCCTTCCTTCCTTCCTTCCTTCCTTCCTTCCTTCCTTCCGTCTTTCCTTCCTTCCTTCCTTCCTTCCTTCCTTCCTTCCTTCCTTCCTTCCGTCTTTCCTTCCTTCCTTCCTTCCTTCCTTCCTTCCTTCCTTCCTTCCTTCCTTTCATCCTTCCATCATGTAGGACAGTTACCTTGATTCGTGTGTTTCCTCCTAGGTTGATGGGGTAGATGTGGTAGCTAGGTTAGTGTCTGCTTATTGTCTCATTGCCTCTTGGTAGTCTCCAGAAGCTGTGTGCTGCATGAAGGAGAATGACCTTCCCAGACGCAGAGAGGAGGGCCACTAGTTGGTGTGAGAGGAGTTGCGATTCCCAGTCGGAGCTGCCAACACACTCTGCGATGTGGGTCAGCATTGTTGGGACAGCTGTGCGGGTTTTCTATTGCCATGAAATGGATTACTACAAATTTATCTGCTTAAAACAACACAAATATATTATCTCATGGCTCCCCTGAGTCAGGAGTCTGGGCACAAGTTAGCCTGGACCCTCAGCTCAGGGTCTCAAAAGGCTGCAATTAAGTGTTGGCTGCACTGCAGTTCTCATCTGCAGCTCAGGGGCCTCTTCCAGGCTCATTCAGATTGTTGGCAGTATGCAGTCCCTTGCAATCGGAGGAGTGAGGTTCCTGTTTCCTTGCTTACTATCCACTGCAGGTTATTCCCTTCACACTTCCTTTAAAGGCATCTTTGATTAGGCCAGGCTGAGCCAGAATAACCTCTTTTGATTAACTTAGAGTGCAAAGGGAGTGATATTTCATCATACTCATACTCCGGGGGAGGGGGTTTTAAGAGGCATGTACTTAGGGAGGCAGAAATCTAGGGAGCTGTTTTAGAATCCTGCCTACTGCCACAGCCTCTGTCCATGTGCTGCGGTCTGAGAGCGGAAGACCATGCCAGAAGGAGATGCCCCCGATACCTCCTCCTGCCAACTCAGGGCCCCCATGTCTGCTTTCCATCAGAAAGGCTCTGCTCACCACTGGGGCTCAAGGAACTTGGTTCTCTTTGGGGCATGTAGTCTGAAATTGCCTTTGATTCCTTCTGGAATCAGAAAATGTCTGACCCTGCTGAGTTATATAATTTCTACCAAATTCTAAAAAAAATAGGTATTTGTTGAATACTAAATTTGAACACTTGATCCCACAAGTTTCCTTAATATGGTCTTAAAAGTCTTCTTTCTCCTTAATTATCTGGTGGCTAAGGCAAAAGGAATTCTGTTTGCTTGACTCATCAGTGATTATGGCTTAAAACTCAGCAGCAACTAATGTAATTATGTAAGTGATTTAATGCTTAAATGAATAACTTAAGATGACCTACAAGTACAGTGCTTTTCTTTTTTATTAATTATATATTGATTCATACAGTTCTGGGTCTGAACAAGCTCAAGATAAAAGTTTAGGAACAAAGCTGAGTTTGGATTCTGACACATGAGATTCAAGGATTGCACTTAATCAAGACTGATCTAGAGTGGAGACTGACCAAACTGTCCTTTCAGGGCCCATCCTCCCTGCCTGCTACTACCAGTCTGATTAAATGTTTCCTGCCTGGCTGTTCTGTTCAATTTTTTTTTTTGTGTGTGTGAAGCCAAAATAGATAAATTAATGTTAACAACATTAATTATGTTTCATCTAATAAGAGCTCATGTATTAATTGACAAAACAACAAACACCAGGATTAGAAATTCATGGGCTTCTTATCTAAATACAAGTCATGCACCATCATTATCTCTTAGGTGCTTAGGTGCAGAGCAAAAAAAAAAAAAAAAGAAAAAAAAATCACTAACAATGGAATTTGTTCCATTTTGTAAGCAAATGGCTTGTACTTTCCACTTGGGTCCTAATCATGTTGGGAATGCCTCTCAATGTGCTGTGCGGGGCAGAACCTGCATTACACTGAGGAAGCATCATATCTTAATCAACCCCTCCAGGGGAGTTTGCATAGACACAGGGACACACAGAAGGAAAGCAAAGAACTCTTTTAGAATCAGTGGGAATGTGACCATTTAAAATAATGAGAATTCATTATGGAGTCCTCCTGCCCCTCCTATTTGCTGGTAATGCAATTCAGTCTGCAATTTGTAGGAACTTTGAAAACAATTTAGTTGCATTTGCAAATTGGACCTGTGTCCCTTCCCCTCACCCCCCACTAAGTCCAACTTGGAGAAAATGCTTTTCATTTTATAAATCGCACATTTGTTTTGGTTTCCCATCTAGGAATAGCACCTAGGCCATTTAGGAGTCGTTTGGGTGATTGCTTTTAGCTACAGCATCTTACTGCCTAGAAGCAATTATTCAGGGGGTCAGAGGCATCATAAGGAAGTTGTTGGGGCTTGGAATCTAATTTACAGTATTTTCCCACAAATCGCTGCATATCAAAGAAGTTCAAATTGTCAAAACAAAACGACACACGTAAAGAGAAACATAAACCATCCTGCTGGGTTGTGGAACAGAGGATGCCATCCGTATTACATGGCATGGGGGAAACTGATTACGTTGGGACCTCTATTTCATAGCAGATGGGTTCATTAAATTTAATAGCCTCCAGAGCCTTTAGAAACCGTGTTAAAAACATGTGGAGCATGCTGTGACACTTCACTTCTGGCCCCACAGTCATTATAACTCTGGCACAGACTATAAATATTACAGTACTTTATTTCCATTGAAACTGATTATTATTATAATTATATTTTTTCCAGGAGATGGTTATGTTAAAAATGAGTGCATTTCTGATTTCTAGTATCATTTACATTCATCTATTTTCCTCTTCCATTTGATTCTGGGGTTTTTTTTTTTTTCTAAGCTTTCCTTTTTTTTTTTTTTCTTTGAGTTAGTATAATAAAACTATTCATCAAAAGTATAAAATTATTATGTTAAGGGAAGATGTCCTAACACCCTGTAAGAATGACTGTCAACTAATTTAAAATATTAGAGCTGAAAGTGAAAAAATAATAGGTGTTAAGTGTTTTTTTTTTCAGAGTTTTAGATTCATTATTGTTTCTGGTATTATGGTGTAATAATTTGCAATTGTCTATAGTGAAAGGACAGACACTAGAAATAGATTTAACACCTTATAGGAATGGATAAGACCAGTAAGTCTAAGTAATTACTTAGCATGATAGATTATTTAGCCTTCTTTCTTTACAAGTGACAGCACTCAACTCAGAGTAGCCAAGGTCAAAAAGGGTATTTGTTGACTCTTGGAACCAAGACATCTATGTAGTTTTGTCTTGGGACATGACTAGGTTTAGGGTTCAATCCCACGTTATTTAGCCTTACCCCTTGACTCTTAACTAGCTTAATCCCCAGGCACAGTCTCTCTGAAGGATGGCAATGATGACCTCTACCATCCACCAACTTTTTTATCTTTATAGTCCTTGTCCTTGATGTTTCCCTCACTCTTATAGCATATAGGAAGCTTATGATAGGCCTGTTTGAATCAAAACCCCATATGGAGAAGTTAGGTGGAGCTACTAATTGATGGCTTGAATCTCATAGTGGGGAAGAAGCCAGTCCCACAGGAAATTGATCCTGGGAGGACTGAGAAGTGAAAGAGTTCTGCATAGAACCTGTGTGTAGAACTCAAAACTAATCCAAGTCAAAGATCGTGCATCCCGTCAGTATGGTATGCATTATAGTACCATGTTTTTAACCAATAGAGCCCTTTATCTAGTCAAATGTTTCCATGAACCCTTCATGTATAAAACTTATAAAGGGGGATCATGAGAGGGGGTATGGAGCACTGAGGGAGGCTCCAAAGCACTTCTTTTGCTCCTTCCTGGCACTGCAGAGCCTAGGTAGTATTCTGAGTAATTGCTGAATCCCAAAGTGGGATTCTCTGCTGTAGATTATCTGCTGTGCCCCTAAATTTACAGCAAGGTACTGATCTATATCCAGTTAAGAAAGATGGTTATGGGGATTGGGAGGTTGGGTCTGTGGTTGTATTAGAAGAACAAATTGGAAAAGTTATTCTGACAATAATACTAACATTTGATAATATTTCCCCCTTATTTTTCTTTATTACTGCAGATAATCTAAAGGTGACTCGTCATGCTTACATCATCTCTTAGCAAACATTGGCTCTAGGCAGAGAACACACTCAAGCTAGGAGAAATTTACTTCATGAATATAGGAACATCCTCGGCAGGGACAAGGATCATCAAGAGAGTAGGAAACCACCATGAGCAAATAACAGCTCTCTTTGTTCTTTCTTTCTGGAGCCACACAGCCTCCTGTCTATGCTTTTTTTCCTAGCCTGTCAGCTGTATATTTTACGTTCTCTGTGGACCAGTTCTCTTACCTCCTCCTCATTCATGGGTGACACATGGTCTCCCTCAAGTCTACTTTGCATGATGTCCCAGTTTAAACTCAGTAGAGATGAACTCAATGTTTGTGCATCTGAATTCATTTCTCAGCAAATTACATAACTTACTCTAGCCCATCGTTCCACTGAGGTCACATGCCTGCTGCATAAACAATCAGCTATGTTTGGGGAACAGTCATGTGACACAATATGATAGAAGTAGCTCAGCCAGGGCTGTGGATAACAGGTGTATTTCTAGACCTTTGTCTTTCTACGTAAGGCTTCTGTGAGTGTATCCTTAGCTGGGCTCTAATACTAACTGTCATGAGCATGTCTTCTTTCCTCTTCTTTGAACCCCAGGCTCACAGCTTCCTTTTAGTCCCCAGCAAGTGTTCCCTGTCCTCTCTCTGCCTACTCCATCTTTGACCTCTGCTTCCTCAATGAACCGTCCAGCTACATGGGTGGTAGGAACCCCTCTCTCTTGTGTCTTTTGAGAGCTGAGGGAGGTATTTTGGCCATCACGACCAAATCTGTACTGCTTTTCCCCCTTCACAATTCAGATATTTGGGCAACTTAGTTTCTTAGAGCTAATTCCCATGCTTTGACATGGTTTAAACTAAAATGAATAGATTCCTCTTATTACGAGCATGAAGAATAATTAAAATAACCCCAGAGAATCAAGCTGTGGTTTGATATCAGCTGCCAGACTCTTTTCTCTTGCTGTAGAAAGAATTTCTTCCATGTAAGAGTTCATTCTTTTATCCTTATTCCATAAAGATAACTGTGCCAATTATAAATGTATTTTCCATAAGGCCATGGCTCAAAGATACCATAGATAAGAACATTTCACCTGACTTGTGCTCTTAAACTACTCCTATTTAAAAATAGCAAGGACCACTCTTTTGCCTCCTCTTGCCATTGAATGATTATTCCTTCATGGCCTTTCTTACCTGTTTGTGAGACAGATGCAATCAGGCTGACCTTCTACCTCATTCTGCTGATGAGCCCAGTGCCAGTTTCTCAGGGGAAATTCTCTCCTGTTACGAAGAGTTAAAGGAAAACAAGGACAATAGTTTATTCAGGCAAAAGGACCATGTTTCAAAGCAATTTCCATTATGCTCAATCAAAAAATCTGGAACATCAGCATCTTTGTCAGTTGATGGAAACAACTATGAAGTGCTCTTGTAATTGATTTCTCTTCTGAAGTTATCACATTAAAGGTGGCCTGAGATAAAGCAAGAGCTGAGTACCCATCCACATTTTCTCCCTCCTCTAGGCTTTTGAATATACTTCTCCTTCTTAACTGGAAAGATGACTCTCCCACTCTACTCATTTACTGAAGGAGAAAATTCTTCCCATTCTTCATGTCTCACTAACATCACCCCTCCTGTGCCCACTGACTTTCCATCTCAGACCCCTATTAGTTTCCCTCATAGAAATGATAATCATTTATAATTATTTCACTTAAGCACTTTGACATTTCTTCTCTTTAAAAAAATTTTTTATTGTCTGTCTTTCCAACAATAATGTAAGGACTGGGGCACAGTCTGTATAGGACCGCTACAACCCAGTAATGTGCCTGCTGCATAGGGACTACACATTCAGTACTAATGCAGGGAGGCTAAGTGGCTTGTTCATAGTCACATCATCAATTCCTTTTTACTGGTCACTAGAGTTTGTTTTCTGCACTCTACACTATATTTCTCCTGAAAAGGTACAATAAGACACCAAGAATTAGGGAAGAAATAATAAAGAATATTGACTACAAAGTGGATGATGGTACCAAGATAGAGTATAAAATATTTTCCCTGAAATTCAACATTCATATTTGTCTTTCCTTTTGAAAATCTAGCTGAATGGTCAAGTCCATGTCTGGTCAAGCAACTGGTTGTCTTGAATGCCAACTTCATATACTCAGTGGCCGTCACTGTTTTGGATGGATGAATAGGGAACTTCTGGGCGTGAACCAGATTTTTGCAGCGTTCCCCTTCTATGCATGTTGTTAAAAGCAATATGTTGGGAAAGAGTTGATTGCTTGAGGCACGTTGTTTATGCTACATTACTTAGGTCTGATGGAAAAGTTCCTAACAGTGGTTTTCTTGCTAAAGATATGGTTTATGGATGAAGAGTGGAATGTGATTTTTTGGTAGGGAATCATCATAATTTAGGTGGACTCCAAAGAAACTTAATCTTGGGAGAGGCCAGGAAAATTATGCAGGCCCATGGAGCTTCTTGAGCATTAGCACTCAATTCTCCGTCAAAACAGAAATGCTTTCTGCTTTTAATTACCATCTTCTTTCAAGCCAAGTTAATTACTCTGGGCCAGACTGGAAAAGAAAATTCCCAGAAAGTCTGATATGATAGATTGGTAGTGTGTTTTCTGAAGAAGACACTGAGAAGTCCTTAATGAGTTAGTGTTTTAGTATAACTTTTGCAACAAAGTACTGAGGGACTAAAAGGGAAAAAATAATGGATCTTTGGCAGCTGTTCCCCATCACGGTGCTTGACAATCTGCTTCTTATTTAGTTTTCTGTTATGTAAAAGCATGGAATTCTCAAGTTAAGAAATATTGATCACTGCATGACAATACATATGTAACAAAACAGTATTGTGTTGAAAAAGCTCTCCTTTTAAAGTGAGATTATTGACTCTATTTTATTATTGAAATGTGTGGTCTTTTTACTTAGAAAATAATGTGGTCTTGTTAAACATAAGTTATTTAAAGGTTAAAATAATCTTAATTTTAACTATTAATATTATTAAGAACAGATTTCTGACCAAGTACAACTGAATGCAAACAAGAATGGACTTGAAAAAGCATATCAGTGGCTGGGAATGCAGAAATGCACTGAGGGCTATCTTGGCCACAACACATAGGTTCACAGCAGCCCTTTGCTGTATTGGCAGAATCACACATTTTTGGAATATCTGTTGATTTCCCAGACTTCATGGAATCTAGATCAAGTTTGTCAATTTCCCATTTCCCTTGAAATGATAATCCTGCCTAGGGCTGAATTAGGAGCACTCAGAGTATATGGCTCTCCTATCCAGCTGGATTGCCCCATCTCTGGAGTTGTCAGCAAACAGGAGGGCTTCCTCTTTGGACATCGTTGGTCTAGGAACATTTGTGGAACCACATGTACAGTTACCTAGTTTATTAGCCAGACACCTACTAAGCTGAGGGTCAGTCCATACACTGGGCACTAAAATGTCATAGCTTTCATTTTTTAGGAAATATAGTTTAAGTGAGCAATCCAAATCAATTAGGTAATTTAAAATTATTACCTTTTGGGTAGATATTGGTAGCCTTTGACATTGAGTGGTAAAAAATATATGTCCTCTCCTTCACAATCTTATTATCAGGCTTCGGTAAAAACAAATCTCAGACAAATTCTGCCATCCATGCAACCATGTATCAGCAGCATCCGCAAAAGCCAACCAACTGTTGTGAAAGTTCAAGGAAGTCAAAGCTTTTTGTACTTTTGAATTTTTAAAAAATTTATTTATAGAGAGAGGAGAAGGAAGGGAGAAAGAGAGGGATACAAACATCAATGTGAGAGAGCGATATCTGTTAGTTGCCTCTTGTACGTGCCCCCAGCCTAGACATGTGCCCTGACTGGGAACTGAACCAGCAACCTTTCACTTTGCGGGACAACACCCAACCAACTGAGCCACACCAGCCAAGGCTCTTTGTTCTTTTAGAGGTTCTGATGGCACCTTGCATCAAAACAAATGCATTATTAGCAGGAGTCAGTTAACCTTCTATTTGGGGTCTGGCAACTGAGGAACCTGAGTCAGCTGCTTAAGACTGTTTAACAATCAGGTCTGGGACACTGTTCCTAAGGATCGATATAGGCCACTGAGCTCCCAAAGTGCACAGTCCTTATGTGGGTTCATACAGAGAAAGGCAGGGTCTCTGCAATTTATTGAACCAGCACACACACAGTAGACACCTCCAACTACCAATAAAAAATCACTTCTAATGTCCATTATGATAATTGACAAAACCTCTTGTATTGGTCAGAGATAATAGCTGTAGCACATGTTTCCTTTTGCTTAAATAGTAGCCAGAATGCATATTCCTGGTTAGGGCAATTGACCACTACTGAGATTCAGATTAAAATTAGCATACACATTTATATCACAACATTTGTGTTGAAATCTACAGTAAATCACATGATACATAACAGCCTTGCACTATATAAAATCCAGTTTCTTTTTTGTAAAATAGCAATAATAATACTGCTGATCTCATGGAGTTGTGAAGATTTAAAAAGATAATATTGCTTAGCACTGTGCCAGGCACATGCCCTCCATAAATGCTAATCATTTTACCTAGAAATTCAGAATAACAGTATTACATATTGTGGAATTAATTTTACTTTCTTTTTATTTTGTTTTTGCCAAATTCTGACCTCTCAGAAGAAAGGCATCCCCAAGTCACCTTCACTCTTTGTAGCTATACAGGAGTCTCTCTCTGTATCACGGTTCACTTATTGCAGTCTCACTGTATCACGGGATTTTAAAAAATATTATATTTAATTATTTATTGTGGATTTTTCGCTATATCGCGGGATTTTGCGGTACTGTATACGTATGTTGTTAAAGTTACATAGGTTTAAGAGTGTAGAATATGTTTAAGAACATAAGTAGTGTTTATAAAAGTGTGGAAAAGGTTAATAAGGGAGTGGGAAAGGTTAATAAGGGACTGGGAATGGTTTATAAGTGTGTGGAAAGGATTTATAAAGCCTTTAAATATATATAAATACTAAAGTAAATGTAAGGTTCCTACTTCACAGATTTTCACCTATTGCGGGGGCTCTAGAATATAATACCTGCAATAAGTGAGGGAATACTTTACTCCCTACAACAAATGGCGTGTCCTGCTGGAAGCTCCTTCCCATGCTTGGGAGCAAAAAACAAAAACAGAAGTCTACTGGTGTCATTGTCCCCCATTGTCTCAGAAGTCTTTATGGCTGTATCATCTAGAAACAACTACTACAGTAAGAAGTGATTACTGTGCAGAATCTGTTGTGATCCTAATCTAATGTGATGGCCAGCAGGTGTGAGCCAAGAAGCTTGGGAGGAAAGCTGAGCTATGAAAACTAATCATGATCCTTAGAAGCAACCTTTCCAACAGCGCAGTAGGCCGGGCCTCATTTGAGCAGCACAGTAAGAATAACCAGGATTCTAAAGCTACCAGTCTGGGTGTTAAAATGCACTCAGACCTTGCACTAAGTGTGTCTGTATCCCTGTCAAGTAGGTAGTTTTATCTCCATTTTCCAGACACAGAAGCTGAGGCCTAGGGTGATGGAGGAATTTGCCCAAGGAGATGGGATAATTAGGAGACAAAATGGGATTCAACCCTAGGTTGCCTGCCTGGTGTGAGGTCTGTGCTCTCTGATGTGGTGTTGCTGTTGGTCTCCCACATCTATGTCTGTGATCCGATGAGGAGCAAGCCTGCCAGACTGTTATATGGAGTGCCAAAATCTTTAAAATGCCTGATGATTGATTAGAAATGTCCTTGCCATTCCCACAAGTCTAGTTATATTGCTTCTACTGAGTTCTGAAGAACCCATGGTGCCTGCTTTCAGCCGTGAAGACACTGGATCTTGACTTGTCCTGAATTATGTTCCCCATACTGTTGGCAACCCAAGATAGGAAACTTTAAATTTTGCAACATGTATCTCTCACATGGAGAGTTCTCTGTGCGGTATTAAATGACAGAAGGAAAACTCAGCTCGTGGCACTTGTAAAAGAAGCCACAACATTCCTGGATTTAAATCTTGAGGCAAAACAATTTTATTTAATGGGCTTTTAAAAATCCTGGAATTTGCATTTTGAATGTGTTATACATCACAAGACGGATTTTGATGGTGATATCACAGCAAACACTGTAATCGCATCCTATAATTTATATAACTCCAACTGCTGTCACTATGTCAAAATCATGATATGCTATATACAGACTTTCTCTTCTGAGGGAAATTGAATGTCCTGAATCAAACTCCTGGGGACATTTGTAATGACTTAGAAAGACTGACTACCTTGATGGGTAGTCAGGTGAGTCAAGCGGCAGGTTAATAAGTAGATTGAAACCTCAAATACACAATCAAAAAAGCCAAGGTGTTCTGAAGGCAGCCACAACCAGGTGGTTGAACCTAGGAAAGGAAGGTGTTCAATCTGGGAGACCCCACATTGCAGGCAGCAGCAGTGATATCTGTGCTCATGTTCAAGGCTGCTGAGGGGCTGTCCAACTAGCCTTGGGTCTGAGAGTTAGTATGTCTCAGAAATCTCACCTCTCCTCTGGGCCTCTGCTCAAAGTCTCTGGGAGGAGAAACAGTGATGTCATCAGGCATTTAGTTGTTTTTCTTTTTTCTTTTTTTTTTAAGCTAAATTTATTGGGATGCCATTGGTTAATAAAATTACACAGGTTTCAAGAGTACAATTCTATGATACATCATTTGTATATTGCATCGTGTGTTGCCCACCCAAAGTTAAGTCTCCTTCCATCACCACATATTTGACCCCCTTGACCCTTTTCTACTTACCCCTTTCCCTATGGTAACCACCATACTATTGACTGAGTTTTGTTTGTTTGTCTTGTTTGCACATTTGTTGTTTTCAGTTTTATATCCCACATATGAGTGAAATCACATGGTTCTTGACTTAATCCTTCCGATTTATTTCACTTAGCACGACATTCTCAAGATTCATTCCTATTGTTGCAAATGTCGGTATTTCATCTCTTCTTATGGTTGAATAGCATTCTATTGGATGTGATTTTCTCTTTTAAGAATAGATGATCAAATTTACTTTCTTTTCCCCATGCCCAATCACTGCCAGTGTTCACCTCCAAATGAAAACATCTTGTGAGAGATTTGGGGCCATTAGAATGTGAAAAAGAGACCCCAGGACAGTGCCTGGAATGAAAGATGGGGCAGAACAGAATTGCCCTGTATAGTAAAAGAGGACAAATGAGAAAGACAGGCTTGCCTCCTAAGATAAGAGGGGAAAGCAGGTTCAGTACAAGAGGTGGGGGGCTGATTCCAGATGGGTCAAGTGACTTGAGGCGTGTTCAAGGGCAGGGGTAGCTCTTATTTAATTTTGTGTTATTTTTTTCTGCTGCAGTGTAATTCCCTGCATCCTAGAAAAGCCTACCACATTTTCTTCATGGCATCAGAAGAGGGGTTTGGGGGGAAAACAATAGGAAACTTCCAGTTTGCTACATATGTTCCCCCTCTTAGGAAGGGCAAGTGGGGCTGTGCATATAGGGGGGAGAGGTAGTCCCCAGACAGAATGAAGGTAAGTGTATGGGGAAACTAGTGGAAGATAAGGGCTATTTTAGTAAGGTTTGCTATGTAGACTCAATCTCCTGCAGAATCCAGCCAGAATGATAAGTGTATTTCCCAGGCTTAAGAGTCATTTTCCTATTCCTGGTATGGGAGAGGAAAGGGGGACACTTTCAAAGAGGGAAATTTATATCCAGCCTTTAGGCAGAAAAAGGGGAAGGTAGAGAGCTTTTCCTGAGTCTACTGTTTCTGAATTGCTTTTGGCTCAAAACAATCCTTATGCCAAAGTGGTATATTGTACATATTCTGATCCTCTTCAGGTAAAATAGTCTCCACTTGGGGGGAAAATGATTTTATTCTTATTATACTTGAATCTATTTGCCTAAGACTCATTCATTCTTCAAGTCCCTGCTTCCCTTTGCCACTCTGGCTTCATGGCCCAGTTATACAGTATGGTTATCTTTAGTTTACCCCCTGGTCTCCATAATTTGTAGCATCACAGCACAGAGTAATACCAAAGTCTTATGTTCACTATTTTTCTCTGGCCCAGGAGCTGAAGCTTAATAGATATTTAGTGGGTAAACAATTAATAAAGAGCTACATTATTAGTTATGAGAGGTTAAAAACTAACTAAAATAAATAAATAAACTGCAAATATGATGTTTATCATTCAATTATAACCCAGTGGATAAAAAGCAATTGCACCTCCACCTGATCCATTCGAGGTTAGAAGAAGAAAAAAAAACTGATTTTATACATGGGGTATTAAAACTGGGGACACATACAATGACACCTCAAAGAGTGTGTGTCTTGCTTATCTTTGCATGTGGCCAGCATACCCAATACTCACATAAATGCTCATTGTATGATTGAGTGAATAAGTTTGTGAATATATGACTTAAACTTATTATCTTTATTATATTAAATTTTCAAATTTTCCAATGTGGAGATATGGAAGAGATTGTTTTTTGAAAGAACTCTGTGGTTTTGAATTTCAATTAACAAAAAGAAAGATGAAAGCAACTGAATTTTACCATCACCACATACATGTTTCAGAGCTTGTCTCTTTTTATGGGTGTTTCATGCACACACAGGTTTGAATGAGTTTACAAAACTCACAACACATTGAATGACAATTTCCTTGAGTTTCAGAGGAATTGAATTCTGAAATAGCTCATCTGAGTAACAAGCTATCAAGGTAATAAAAATGATCTGAAATTCTTGGATGACAACGTCCCATCAACCCAAATCGATCACATCAGAAAATCTTTCAGGGCACTATCACTAGTTAACTTAGGGCACCATTAGGAATTTTTAAAAAAATCTAAATCACCACAACTCTTCCATTTTCTTTTTTAAAAATGTACTAGAAACACAAATGATTTCTATCCATGAAACTGGAAGGTAGCTATTAATACTCCTCTTTTTCTTTAGCAATCCCTACTCCTCTCTGTTGGCTCCTGATGGCAACTGTTGTAGACTGCTCCATCCTCAGCACTGTTACTGCAGTTGCCATGAACTTCCTTATTAGAGGGCATCCTGCTGTATTCTGTGACTCCTTACTTTCTTTAATTTTTTAACCATCTGATCTCCTGTGTTAATCATAGCATAGCTGTGGGACAGGGGCTTTGAAAATCCTTTTATCTTTGTCCTGGTTTTGGGCACTCATGATCTAAAGAAGTTTACTGCACAACATAATGCATCATCGTCTACCACACCTCAGTCTGTTGAGGTGACAGGGCTTGGCTGATTCCTCCTATAGGCTTTGCCTGGACATCTCTTGCCTGATTGGTTAGGAAAGGCTCTATGACTAAGTGTGGGGGAAGACCTATCAGAGTACCCTGGCACCTTAGTGCCTTCGAGTCTCCTGATGTCACTGTAGTGATTGCCTTCCCCTCCATGAAATCCCCTCAATGCAGATGAGGGGGGATACTGAGGAACTGACCATTGTCCTTTTTAACACTGTGCTATCAGTGGCTACTCCCCAGAATTTCTGAATGTTGACAATTGAATGGACATTGGAAAAAGAGTCACTGGAGTTGGAATTTGAAAACTGAGATTCAAGTCTTTGCTCTGCTACTCATTGGCGCCCTTTTCAGGGCTTCAGTTTCCCTGCTTCCTAGTGTCCGATGCTATGTGAACTACAATGTGTAACAAAAAAGTTGAGGGGGTAACACTATGCATATTAAAAATATTCACATTATGATAGCCATTGCAGTAATGAGCCAGGGGTCTGAATTTGCTCCCAGCAAATATTCCCAGATACTTAGTTCTAAAAGTTTTCTCCATCATTTCTCAGTGTCTGGTATGTAGGAAATATTTAATAAGCTTTGTAGAGTGAAAAAAATAAAAAAACTTTCCCTGGTTTCATGCAATACTGATTGAGCAACCAAAAATAATAATAATAGCACCCACTTTATCAGCTACTCACTGTTGGCCAGGCACAGTTCAAAGAGCCTGACACATAGCTATAGTTCAAATGATCTCTAAATAATATGACATTAATATATTTAAATATAAAATTAAATGTATAATTACCTGTAAATATACAATAGTCTTACAAGATAGGTGCTATTGTTATCTCCATTTGCAGATGATAAAACTGAGGCATTGAAAGGTTGAATAACTTTCTCAAGTATCCATCTATTAGAAGTTTAAAAGACAACTGTCCTTTCTGCAGTAGAATTTAAGTGGTTTAAAATAAAACCAGCAAGGTATTTGAGCATAGAGATAGATGCCTGGTTCCTGAACACCCCTGGGTTGCTCTCTGCTACACACTGAATGATGTGATGCTGAACTTCCATTACAATAGCCAAGTGGAGACTGCCGGTACTGCACATTTATCATGCCTGGTTCTGAATACGGTTTGTGAGCACCTCCAAAGCCTGAGTTCTCCCAGATCTGTGTGTATCGCCATATTCAGTGAGTATGCTGGGAAAATCCAACTGGCAGTGGCCAAATCAAACAGTTTGGCCAGGAATGCTTTCTCCCTCCTTAATTGAGAAACCTATGGTTATTTGGATAGAAATTTAATCTGAGCCTCTGATTCATTTACTCATTAAACTGCTATTTAGTTCTCGCTATATGAGCTGTTAAAGCTTTCACTAAAGCTTCTCTAAACCAAAGTGAATTATGGCCACAGTCAGTGAGGCCAATTTGAGACACGTCTAAAGTGAATCCGAGCTGGGGCTTGAGGGCTCTGCAGGTTATGCTGAGCAAGTGAAGACGTGCAGATATGGCAGGCACCGGCACTATTCCCCTGTGTTTTGAGATCCACCCTTTTTGTTCTCCCAAAGGACTGCATTATGGAGTTTTTGGAGAAAGAGTCAAGCTAACCTCTTATATAATGAGGCATGTGTTCTTTTTCCTTTCTAATAAGGCATTTGTGTCACTTATGGAGGTGGCAGGGGTGTACCATGCTGGGTAAGAAAACAGCCCTGGAGCCAAAGGGCCTGGGTTCCAAGGCTCTGCCCCTTAGCAGATGTGCCACCTGGGACTGTTTGCTTGGCACTTACAGTTTCATCATATATAAAGGGGGGGATAATGATAGATCCTACCCTGCTGGGACCTTGTGGGGAAAACTGATGTAGTGTCCTCTTCCAGGGACCTGCAGGTTTTCTGGCAGTCCTAAAGCAGGGTTTCCCGCTGCTCCTGCAAGCCAGCAATTTAACATTCACATGTTGTTTCTCATCTGTGTCAGGGGTTGCAAATGTTCCCAGGGGTCAGGCTGGTGAAGTAAGTACATGGAGAACTCTGAGTATAGCAAAATAGGGGTTGAGGTGGGAAGACTGTGCACATACCATTTATGGATATTCATTTATAAAACTTTAAAAACAGCTGATGTGATGGTCAAATAAAACCACAGACATGATCTGCTGGGGCTGGGAATTCCTTATGCTTGACTATACCATTCACAACTTCCTTTTGCCCATTTCAGCTCTTGCCCTCCAGCATCCACAACTACCCCCCTGCTTGTACACAAGAGCTCTGGCAGCTGGCATAGCAGCAGACACTCCATCACTGTTCCCCACTCTGGAGCCTAGCCTTGCCTGCCACCATGCTCCATGTTGATCTAGCACCACTGGTGCCTGCCATCTAGAAAGGGCTTCTCCTTCTTGGCTATTCTTAGGAGTGTCTCTGTTGCTAGACAGTACCAGACAAGGTGAAAGGGATTATGGAATCTCAGATTGTCTGATCTGAAACTCAGAATCCTGGATTCTATGGTATTTCCAACTGTGCACTGTTAATCAACCACTGCCTTTGGGAACTTGAAGATTTTACTGTTTAATTTTTATTCTTCTATTTCTATTTAACTTTCTCCTATGAATACTCTATGAAGTTCTTCAAAGAAGAGTTTAGTCCTCTGAGGTGAGGTCTGCTCACTGAGCAGAATGCCTGCATAGGACAGATGCTTAGGAAACATGTCCTGGTCAGTTGATACTGTCTTCCCTCCATGACCGGAATTTGCTAATGTTTACAAACACATGGCGTTATTTGGGGAATGACATAAAGCTAGTCACATCTATTTCTTGGTCTCATTCAATGTTCAATAGGAATATAAATAATTGGCAGATGGTGTAAGAACCATCCTGGACCACAATTGGGGTTGGTGGAGAGGCAGGTCTTGTTTATATTCAGAGCAGGTGCAAAGAAAGAAGCATGGAGACGAAGGAGAAAGGAAGAGAAATGCAGGCTCAACTCACATGTGATTAGACATTTTCCATTTTTAGCCTCATAGCTTAAATTTGCATAATTCTTTTAAAAAGAAAAATTAATTATTTATGACTAGCTTTTAACCAAACTGTGCATTTAAAGTAATCACTTTGGGTAATTTAAATAAAATCTTTTCTGTAAACAGTTTATGCTCATTAGAATGAGAAAACTGTTGGTTTATTCAATTAAAAGGACATTATTGCCAGTTTGGATTCTCTCT
Organism: Furipterus horrens; assembly: GCF_987537825.1. Lineage (NCBI taxonomy): Eukaryota > Metazoa > Chordata > Mammalia > Chiroptera > Furipteridae > Furipterus > Furipterus horrens. The sequence goes on along the minus strand of NW_028327177.1, from coordinate 96,078,039 downwards.
CTCTTTTTTCCACTTCAAAATAAAGGGCAGCCACATTGAGACAGATGGAACTTAATTAAATTGTCTTTAAAAGTGACCAGATTTTGCTTTTTTTTTTTAAATTTTAATTTAAAGATGATAGATTCCAGAAGCCTTTTCAAAAGCCAAACCAGTATTTCAGAATACTAAATAGCAATTCTACCCTTTACTCTGACAGGCAATGGGTACAGAAATAAGTTTGCTCCCTGACAAGTTTGAGGGACTTCCTCACCAGCACAGCATGAGTCAAAGATGGTTCTAATTAAAGCTCTCCCATACTACAGTCTTTCAAAGTACAAAAACTTGTACTTTGGTGCTTTCATAGGTTTCACCATTTACTTTCGGCAAAAAGGCTCTTCCACTGAGGCCTACTGTGATTACAGGATGTTACTGTCCTTTACCTACTGGCTGGTTCCCTGATTGTTTATGGTGCATGATACACGCTAGGAAGACTGACGCCTGTGACATTTTCCTAGAGCATGCACTCAAGGGTGTGCAGGTAACCGGTGCCAACGTCCATGTTGGGCCCTCCTACTTGTTGGGGTAAAGTGCTTGGAAGCCATAGACCTGCTTCCATCCCAGAGACAAGACCCAAAGCCAATCTGAGCAGCCTTGGCAGCCTTGACAGCCTTGGCATAAGGGGGTAAGGATGGCTGCTGGCTGGATCAGTGGAGACCAGGCATACTCCTGTCCAGAGTTTGCTTTGGGAGAGCCACTCAGGTTTTCTGGACCCCTAAAATAATGTGGTTGAACTGAATAGCTATCTTTTCCCCCCTTCTTAATTAGCAAAGCTCTTTTATTAAATGGATTTGTAACAACCATCATGTGTAAAATAAAGAGCAGCTCTGATTAAATTGGGCCCCTCTTGCTCGGTCTTTCTGGTTCACCTATGGGTCGTAGAATTTGGGGACTCCACAGAGCAAATTTCATGAACCACTGGTATAGATAGTTGATACCATCTTGTTGTAGTGACTCAGATCTCTCTGGTTGTGCAGGAAATCCAGCTCAATGTGTGCCTAAGGAGAATCTATTGAATCATAAAACTGAAGTGTCAAACTATTTATCTCTTCAGGCCTGGGTAGATCTAGGTACCCAGATGTTGTCAGGAATCTTCCTCTTGCCATCTCTTGCTCTGTTTTCCTCTGTGTTGATTTATTCTCAAGTGAGACTCTGCTCCTCTTGCCATGTCAGCACTGCCCTCAATAGCTCCAGGTTTATGTCCTGCTACTGGTGCCCTTTGCCCAGAAGAAGAAATTTCTTCCCTTATGGGACTAGATAAGGCTGTTATTCTGACTCTCATTACTTCAGCTACAAGCTTATCTCTGCCTGAACCTATTATAGCAGTCAGCAGGATGGAGGGTTCTAATTGGCCAAGTGTAGGTCACATGTCACCCTTGGATTTGGGGGAGAATGGAGTCAGCCCCAGCCCAACCAAAAGACCTGTGAGTAGAGGATAAGTTTTGTCTTACAGATGAATTAAAGTGCTCTTACCCAAAGAAGGGACAGATTCTGTTCAGGCAAAAAGTAGCTGTTCTCTCTAGCTTGCTTCCAAATCTAACAATCTAAAAGTCTAAGCAAATCCTACTACTTTTCTTGTGCCTCTGTGGAGATTTTGTTCAATTCTGGTGAAAGAGAACTTGTGCCTCTGCAGAAAATAAAGTGATGTTCATATCAAGGTGGAAAAGAACAGGTGAGGTCAGGAAGAGAGGGAACAGAGGAGAAGATGATAGAAAATAGTAAATGCTGACCCATTTCAACTATCCTGAATTCAGTCACCTTTCTAGGGAGGAAATGAATTAATTATTTTTGTCCCGTTATTATAAAGACTTGTTGGTTCACTCTCTGATATCTCCTATGCTGCACTGAAGTGGGAGCCAAGACTATAACAGGTTTTATTCCTCTACTTCCTATGCTCTTTGCAGCTGTTTGGCAAAAATTTCTTAAGCTCATGTTTCAACCAACTTTTGTATAAATGCCCAGAATTCATGGCTGATTGAGCTACATGAGCTTTGTAAATGTAGACATTGCTGATATGTCTTTGCTAAAAGTTTAATAGTGAGGTGGTTTTGGCTGTGTGAACCATCCCTACAAAACCTTGACCTCAAGTGTCTTCCTAAGAGAAGCAGAGTTATGGGACCAGATCATAATCTTGGTAATGATAGAGCCAGAGCTTCCAAGAGTCCTGAGCTAGAACCCTACAGCATGAGTTGGTATCACACTCAGGAGTTCTTTTGTTTAGTTCAGTGACCTTGCAGAGAAAGTTAAGTTGATACTTGCCACCCACACTAACTTGTTTAAGTCACTCTCATAAGGTACAGTTTCGTCCTCTGTGACACCAAAATCATGGTAGCTACTTTCTGTCATTGGGTTGGCAAAAAAGCCTGATTAGTTTTTTCCGTAAAATAAAATACACATTTTTCATATTCACCAATAACTTTATTGATTTGGATACTTTGAGTATGTCACCTATCTCCCATGTGGTATGATGTTGATTTTTCTCAATGTCTCGATTTGATCAATATCAACTTCAACTGGTCTACCTGACCATGGAGCATCATCCAGAGAGAAATCTCTAGCATGAAACTTCACAAACCACTTTTGATACATTCAATTGGTCACAGCACCTTCTCCATACATGGCACAAATCTTTTTCGACTGTGTTTCAGTTTTGTTTTTACCTTTCTTGAAATAATAAAGCATCATATGCCAAAAATGTTATATATTTTCTTCTATCTTCAATATTAAAAATTCACCAATTTTGATAAGTTTTTTTAAAAAATGCATGCTGATATGACAGCTGTCACAATACAATCTAACAAAAGTGTTTCAAATGAAGTTAAAGACAACTAGGGTCTACTTAGAGCCATCTTACGGAAAACAACAAATTTTTTAGCTAACCCAGTACTACTGCTGCTTAATGAACACCCCAAAACAGAGTAGTGTAAAACTATTTTTCAGATGCTCACAAATGCTATCGCAGAAATATGGACAGTGGGCATTAAGGATGGCTCACCTTCACTCCAACACTTCTGAGGTCCTTGCTGAGAAGACTCAAAGGTCAGGGTGCATTGATCACTGGGGACTAGTATCACCCAGAGACATCTTATGTACATGTCAGGTGGTTAATAGTGGCTGTTGACCAGGACAGCAGGTGAGCTATTAGCAGTAAACCTACACTAGCCACGCCTACACCATCCTCCCATGTAATTGCTCTTCATGGGCTAATTTAAGCTTCCACACAGCACCACAGCTGGGGTTCCAGAGCAAGGCAGAAGTGCATGACATGTTTATCCCTGGAAGTCACATGGTGCCATTTCCCTTATACTTTCTAGATTGAGGCAATCACAAAGGTCTTCCCAATTCCTAGAGACAGGGACATAGATCCCAATACTTTTAAAGGAGTGACAACATTGCATTGTAAATAGAGTATGGCCTGGTAAATACTGTTTGTGGCTCACCCCAAAATATGCAATCTTCCACATGTGGCAAATTATACCAATTGATATCAATTATAAGAATATTACAGTAATCTTGCATTCCTGTGATAAATACTATTTGGTAATATTTTTTCTTTATTGCTGAATTCAATTTGCTAACATTTTATTAAGGATTTTTGTTTCTATGGCCACAAGGGATTTCAGTCAGCAGTAGTTTTTTTTTTTTTTTTTGGGGGGGGGGGGTTGGTCCTTTTTTCAAAATGGACAATGCTGATATAATAAAATGTGTTAAGAAGCATTTTCATTTTTATCTTTTGAAAAAGTTTGTGTAAGGTTGCTGTATTTATCCTTGAATATTGTTATAGTTCACTAATGAACATTTGGGTCTGGAGCATTCTTGAGGGGGGATATTTTAATTCCAGATCTTTCTCTTTTATAGATGTAAGGCTTTTTAGATTTTTTATTTCTTGTATGAATTTTTCCTATTTGTGTTTTAAGGAATTTTCCCATTTTATCTAAGTTGTTGAATTTATTGGCATAAGGATGTTCATAATGTTTTCTTATCTTTTTAATGTATTTAGGATATATGGTGATATCCCCTCTTTCATTGCTGATACTGGCAATTTGTTATTAGTCTAGCTATATATTTTTCAGGATTTTTACAAAATTTTCAACGAACCAGCATTTCATTTCCTTGGTTTTACACTTCTGTTTCTTTATTTTCTATTGTTTTGGTTTTGCTTTTGCTTTTATTTTTAGCTTTTTGTTTTCCTCTGATTATATTGTGTTTAATTTTATCTTTTTCTCTTACTTTCTTAAGGTGATATTAAACTTTTCTCTTTTTCCATTAGAAGCATTTAAAAGTATATGTTTCTTCCAAAGAAATATTTTAGCCACATCTCACAACTTTTGATACGTTGTGTTTTCATTTTAATTTGGTTCAAAATATCTTCTAATATCACTTGTGATTTGTGTATTTCATGACATGAGTTATTTAGAAGGGAGTTATTTTCCAAATACCTTCAGATTTTGCTACATATATTATTGCTACTGATTTATAACTTGATTGTTTTGTGTTAAGATACTATATCCTGGAATTTCAATAATTTTGTTTCTTAACACTTGTTTTATGGCCCAGGAGATGCACTTTCTTAGTGACTATTTTATAGGCACTGGAAAATAATATGTATTCTGTAGTAATAGTGTATACTGTTTTAGAACTATCAGTTGGGTGTAATTGGTTGATAGTGTTATTCAGTTATTTTATATGTTTACTGATGTTCTGTCTAGTTGTTTTATCAATTACAGAGACAGAATTGTTTAAATCCAGTGAAAATTCTAAATTTGTCTATTTTATTTTTTGATTCTGCCAATATCATAAATTATATCTTCTTGATGAATGAGCTATTTTATTATTATGAAATGTTTTTGTTTATCTCTCATAATATTTCTTGTCCTGAAGACTATTTTGTTTGATACTTATATAGCCAACCCAAATTTATTATGATTATTATTTTGTGGTATATATTCTTATTTTTTACCTTTAAAATACATAGCATTTTAATTTAAAGCATACTTTTGTATGCAAAATATAGTTGGATCTTTTTTCTTTTATCCAGCTTGACAATCTCTACTCTTTAATTGGTGTATTTAATCCATTGACATTTAATGTAATTACCTTTATTGTTTGGTTTTAAATCTATATTGTTATGAATATCTAATCTGTATAATTTGCATATTTAACTCTACCATATTATTGTAAGTCAATATATGTGTTTATATAAACATATAATACCCTATATATGTACATATATTCTTTTATTTTTCTTCTTTTTTTAAAAAATTTATTTATTTATTTTTTCAATGTGTTTTATTGATTATAGTGTTACATTTGTTCCAATTTCCCTTCCCTCTGCTCTCCTCCACCCGGTGGCCCCCCTCCCTCCCCTTGTCCCCCCCTTTTAGTCCATGTCCATTGGTTGTACTTATAGTTCTTCTCAACCTCTCTCTGTCTATTCCATTCCCTCCTACAATGTTTCTTAATTCCTATACCATCTCCCTCCCTTTCCCCCTTCCCTGCTGACCTCCCCCTCAATATGCTCCCCATACCTATAGTTCTTTTTCCACTCTCGTTGCCTGTTTAGTTTGCCTTTGCTTCAATTCCCTAGCTTCTGTTGTTGTTTCTTGTGATGCAGTTTTCATTTTAGTGTTCATAGTTTTGATCCTCCTTTTTCTAAACCAGTCCTTTTAACATCTCATATAACAGTGGTTTGGATCTAATGAACTATTTCAGTTTTATTTTGTCCTAGAAACACTTTCTCTGCCCTTCTATTCTGAATGACAGCTTCGCTGGATAAAGTATTCGTGGTTGTAGGTTTTGGATTTTCATTGCTTTGAATATTTCTTGCCAGTCCCTTCTTGCCTGCAGGGTCTCCCTTGAGAAGTCAGCTGATAGTCTAATTGGGACCCCTTTGTACATGATTCTTTTCTTCTCTCTTGCTGCTTTTAAGATTCTCTCTTTAACTTCTGACATTTTGATTATAATGTGTCTTGGAGTGGTTCTCCCTGGGTCCAGTTGTTTTGGAACTCTCTGTGCTTCCTGGACCTGTAAGTCTATTTCCTTCCCCAAGTTTGGGAAGTTCTGCTTTATAATATTTTCACATAATTTTTCAATTTCTAGTTCATCTTCTTCGTCTTCTGGCAAACCAATGATTCTTATGTTGGGCCTTTTATAGCTGTCCCAGAGGTTTCTGATCCTCTCATCCTTGCTTCCCATTTTTTCTCTCTGTACTGGTTGACTGTTTGTTCCTTCTCTATGTTCTGGTTTGTTGATTTGAACTCTGGATTTTATTTCCTCACCATCTGTCTCATATGAGGTTTTGTTCCTTTCAGTATGGGTGTTTTTCAATTCTTTCTCATCTTTTTCCAGATCTTTTGTTAATTCTGTAAGCCACCTGATAACAATGGCCCTGAACTGAGCCTCTGACAGGTTTCTAATTTGTTCATCTGTCAGGTTCTTCATCTGTTGCCTGGTGAGCTGCGCCACCGGGATTTCTATAGTTGTCTGCCTCATTTTGACAGATGCGTTTTGCTTTCTTGGGCCGGCTATAGGGGGCAGTGCCTGTGTACTCCTCACGACCCAGCAACCAGCGGCGGTCCGCAACCTTTCTCGCTGCGCTGTGGCCCTTTGTCGTCACTGCCCAGCAACCAGTGGCTACCCGCAACCTATTTCGCAGCACCGTGGCACTTTGTGTGGGGGCGGGGGTCCAAGATGGATTCCCGCAGCTATTCTGCTAGGAGACTGGGATCCGTCCTCCCGCCCTCTGAGCCTCACTGTTCGGGGTGATGTGGTGGCTGCTTTTCCCAGCGTTGGGGTCGCAAGCTGCCGGGGTTAGACTGCAGCTGAGATTGCTCTCCCTGCCGCTGTCCCAGGTGCGACCACAAACAGCTCCGCCCCCTTTCGCTCTTCTTACCTGCCCAAAGGGCGCCGCTGGTTTATAACTTTGTACGTTGGGCTTCCGTGTAGTTTTATTTTCTGGAATTTCTAGTTATCTTTTGTTTTGAAGTAGTTGTATTCCTCTCTAGTTGTAGAGGGAAACCGAGCGTGTCCGTCTAAGCCTCCATCTTGGCCGGAAGTCCCTATTTTTCTTCTTTTTTGAATTGAGTATTCTAAATTATATTTTATATTCACTGTTGGTGTATTAGTTATAGTTCTTTGTTGTGCCTTTTGAGTATTTGCAGTGGTACAACAATTTACATCTTCCCTTCTTATCCTCTGTGCTATTATTATACTTTTTACTCCCATAATATACTGTTTTCATTTTTCTTAAAACAGTTAATTAAAAAGTGAGAAATTTTTCATATTGATATACATGTTTTTGTACATTTCTTTCTTTATTTTTTTTTATATTTTTGATTTTTCAATTATTGTTGTCCCATTTTTCCCCCATTGCTCCCCCCCACCCAACTCACCCCTTCTCCCGCAATCATATCCCTCCCCGTTGTCCATGTCCATGAGTCATTCATACATGTTCCCCGACTAGACCCTTCCCTTACTTATCCCCCTTCCCTCCCTCCCCCCTCCCCCCCTATTGACTACTATTCTACTCTTTGTCCTATTTAGTTCATTTGTTTTTATTGTTCTTTAGTTTCCTGTATTAGGTGATATCATATGGTATTTTGCTTTCTTTGCCTGGCTTATTTCACTAAGCATAACTCTCTCTAGTTCCATCCATGTTGTCACAAATGTCAGGAGTTCCTTCTTTCTTTCTGCTGCATAGTACTCCATTGTGTAGATGTACCACAGTTTTTTGATCCACTCATCTACAGATGGGCACTAAGGCTGTTTCCAGCACTTGGCTACTGTAAACAGGGCTGCTATGAACATAGGGGTGCATAAGTTTTTTTGAATTAGGGTTTTAGGATTTTTCGGGTATAATCCTAGCAGTGGAATCGCTGGTTCAAAAAGCAGTTCCATTTTTAGTTTTTTGAGGTAATTCCATACTGTTTTCCATAGTGGCTGCACTAGTCTGCATTCCCACCAACAGTGCAGTAGGGTTCCCATTTCTCCACATCCTCGCCAGCATTTGTTGTTTGTTGATTTGTTGATGATGGCCATTCTGACAGGTGTAAGGTGGTATCTCATTGTGGTTTTTACTTGCATCTCTCTGATGGCCAATGATGTTGAGCATTTCTGATGCTATTTATTCTTTTGTATAGATTCAAGTTTCCATCTGGAATCATTTTCCTTTGGCTGGAATAACTTAATTTATTCTTTTCTAAAGTGCAACTCTACTAGCAGTGAATTATCTCAGAATATTTTTTTAATCTGAAAACATTTTATTTTACCTTCTTTTGGTGGGATATTTTACTGGATATAAAATTCTACATTTACATTTTTGCTTACAGTACTTTAAAACAATTGCTCCGTTATCATCTGTCTTTCATTGTTTCTCATGAGAAATCAATGATAATTACCTTTCATCTCTTATATCTTTGTGCTTTATTTCATTGGTTGCTTTTAAGATTTTGTTATTATAATTGGTTTTCAGCGATTTTACTATAATGTGTCTAGATATAGTTTCTGTGTGTGTTTATCTTGCTTGAGGTTTATTAAGCTTTTCAGGTTTATGTGTTTATAAATTTTATCAAATTTGAGGTATGTAGCCATTATTTCTTCAACTATTTTTCTGTACCTCCCCCCACAGTTCTGGAATTTAACTGCACATATAGTTATTGGCCTTATATTTTCCTATTTGTTACTGAAGTTCTTTAACCATTTTCTCTCTCTGTTTCAGTTTCAAATACTTTTTTAAAAAGTATATTCTATTGATTATGTTGTTACAGTAGTTCCAATTTTTCCCCTTTGCTCCCCTCTGCCCAGTACCCTTCTTCCCTCCATCAATCCCATCCCCCTTAGTTCATGTCCATGGATCATGCATATAAGTTCTTTGCCTTCATCCTTTCCTATATTATTCTTAACATCTCCCTGTATATTTTGTACCAAACAATTATGTTTAGTACCTGCACTATTTCCTATTTCTCCCCGTCCCCCCTCACAGCTGATAACCCTCCAAGTGATTTCCACACCTATGATTCTGTTCCTATTCTGATTTGCTTAGTTGGATTTTGTTTTTATTTTTTAGATTCAGTTGTTGATAGTTGTGAGTTTGTTGTCATTTTAGTGTTCATAGTTTTGATCTTTTTCTTAAATAAGTCCCTTTGACACTTCATATAATAATGGCTTAGTGATGATGAATTCCTTTAGCTTCACCTTGTCTGGGAAGCACTTTATCTGCCCTTCCATTCCAAATGATAGCTTTGCTGAATGGAGTAATCTTGGTTGTAGGTTGCTTTTCATCACATTGAATACTGCTTGCCAGTCCCTTCCTGCCTGCAAAGTGTCCTCTGAGAAATCAGCTGATAGTCCTATAGTCACTCCCTTGTAGGCAACTCTCCGCCTCTTTCTTGCTGCCTCCAGGACTCTGTCTTTATCTTTCACCTTTGGTATCTCAGTCATGATGCGTCCTGGTGTGGTCCCCTCTGGGTCCAGCTCGCCTGCGACCCTCCATGCTTCCCGGACCCATATGTCCATCTCCTTCACAAAATTTGGGAAGTTATCTTTGTTTTTTTCAATTCTTGCTTCCTCATTCTGCACTGGTTGACTGTTTCTTTCTTCCTTATGTTCCAAATCATTGACTTGAACCCTGATTTCCTTCCCTTCACCATTGGTTTTGTGTATATTTTTCCTTTGTCTCACTTAGCATAGCCTTCACTTCTCTTATGCATTTGCCATACTCAAGCATATCTGTCAAGCCTGTGAGCATCTTTATCACCAGTGTTTTGAATTCTGTGTTTGTTAGGTTGTCTATCTCCTCATCTGTTAGGTTGACTATCTCGTCATTGCTTAGTTCTCCCTCTGGAACCTTGATCTGTTTTCCCTGTGGGGCCATACTTCTCTGTCTCCTCATTTTGACAGGCTCCTGTGTTTGTTTGCATCTGTATCCCAGGTAGAGCTGTCGCTCCTGTTACATTGTAAGGGGCAGAGCCTCAGGGATTTGTCCGTACAGGGCGAACTGCCCCACCATGCCATGGTGCTGTATGTGGGGGAGGTGTCCGAGAGGGAACAATGCCGCCCACCCAGCACCTGCCCCCCTTCCAAGCACCTCCCCAACTTCCATGCCAGACTGGTGCCCTGCTAGCTGCTGTCCTGGCCATCATTCCCAAAGTGGTGGGTCTGCGGACATTCTAGGATGGGGGGGTGGGGCCTTTAAACAAGCAGACTCTGCCAAGACTGGCAGTTTCTGCCTCTACCCCAACCCCCACTGGTCTGCACAGTCAGAAGCAATGAGACTTTATTTTCCCCAGTACTGGGACTGTGAGCTGCTAGGTCTGGTGAGGAGCTGGGAACACGCCCCAGGTGTCCCTCCTGACTTTTTAAAACGTGTGACTGCGCTTTCTGCTGGCCTGCAGCTGCCGCCACTGCTGCCGCCACCACTGCTGCCACCACCACACTGCGTCTTCTCTGCCCCGGCTCTGCCCCTCCTACCTGTCTGGTTGAGTATTTCTTCTTCATATCTTTGTTTTCTGGACTTCCATGCCTAAGTCCTATTTGGCTTTGGTTTTCGTTGGTTTTTGTCATTGATTTTAGTTTTTATTTCTCCCTTTATAATGTTCAGTTTTACTTTATATTATTAATTATATTTGTATTGGCTGATTCATGTCCAGGTTTTCCAATTACATTATTCGTGAGTATATTTCTACCATTTTCCTCTTATGAGTCACATTTTTCTGTTTATATGTCTAATAATTTTTATTAGCAGTTGTACATAATGACATTATGATAGTGGGCATTATGTTGTTGAGTGTCCAGATTTTGTTGTCTTCCTTTGAAAACTGTCGAGTTTCTGCTCTGGCAGTCAATTAATTTACTTATGTATCAAGTTGACCCTTTTGATGCTTGTTTTCAAGATTTGTTAGAAAGATACAGTGTATTTTTCGCTCCAGTGCTATTTAGTTCTAATCCTAGGTGTGACCTCTCTTGAATTTCTATTGAATGCCCCAGGTGTTTAACAAGATATTCTATACTGGCTGGTTGGCACTTTTAAGTTCTCTGCCATGTTTGAGGCCCAACAGATTTTTTTTGGCTTATGTCTTTATTACAGTTCCCCCTCCTCTTTTCTGTAATTTTGCTGTGCTCAGCCTCATGAATCTCACCCTATACATGCTCATTTTAGTATTAAATAGAAGATTCAAGAAGACCTCTCTAGATTTCAGGAGCTCTTTTTATGTGTGTAGCTTTCTCTCTCTGGTATTCCACCTTGCCACTTACAGCCACCTCAGTCTTAAAGTCTGATTCATTCCTTTTCAGTTCAGCACAACTACCAGGGTGTGCTAGAGCTCACCAGCCCTGCTCTAGAGTCTTGTATACAACTCCAGAGAGAGTATTGGAATGATCACGAGTCTCACCTCACTAATTTTTACCTTTTTTTAGAAAGCAAAGTCTATGCTAATTACTGGTCAATATCAAAGGCCTTTTTCTTGTATTTTGTTCATTTGTCTGGTTGTTTTTGTCAGGAGGGCTAATCCAATACTAGTTATTCTGTAAGAGAATGATGATGATGATGATTAGTTTGTTTTATCTTCAATATTATTTAATTAAATTGTTTCATTTGTTCATTTATATGTAGTCAACATTTAAATTATATTGGGTTTAAATTAATTTTACCAGAGAATAATGCTTATGTTTTTTTAAAAAAAACTTTTAAAGACAGTGACAGTTTATTGGATATGACATTGAGATAATTTGTAAAATGTAACATGGTACTACACTAACTCAATTTAATTGCAAGATACTCCCCTTTTTATGCTCTTTTAAAAACATTTTTGATCATGGTACCTAATTTATTTATTCATTATAAGTGGCAGCTTTCTGTAGCTCAGGTTTTGGCATTTGGATTCCTCTAGTTCTGAAGTGAGAACTTCAGAAGCATATTGGCCTCTGAGATTTGGGCCCAAGTGTCACTGTTAAAACCTGACTTTCTTAACTAAGTGAAAAATGTTACTCTGTTTTATTATTTAATTGTAAGTTAATCAAGACCATAAGAAAAATTCCAATGGAAATACACATAGACTTCAAAATTATAGGAACATGTGTTTGGCAAAATGTGCTTCAAGGATTGCCAAACCCCAGATTTAGGGGTTGGGGCGCAAAATGTAGTATGAGAGATCAGCAGTCCCAGCATATTAATAGACCTCCTTTTTTCTAGACATGACCAAAGTAAGTCTGAAGTAGTATGGAAATCAGTGTGTCAGCAGACTTGAGTGGAGGACAAAGTCCTCTCCTACTCCACTGGCAAGCAGACAACTTTTTTATTTTTACTTTGTATTCCCTTAATTATCCATGAATAGATTATTCTAAGTTTTTAGGAAAAAAACCAATTGGATTATTTGACTTCTTTATACTACTGGGTCAATAAACAAGGCTTAAGTCAGTCTCAGTTTTTCCATTTTTGTAATATATATATATATATATATATATATATATATATATATGTTTGTATTTGACCCCCAGAGTTGTCATAAGAATTTCTCATTAGGATGCATTTAGATCCCTTAGTTCCTGGCCTCGCTTATAATAAGCACTGAGTGTGTGAAAGCTCTCATTGTTAGTAAATAGGATCCAGTCTTGACTTGAGTAGTTCTTAGATGCAAAAAGAGAACTAATATTCAACATGTGGCTTTGGCAGTTTTTTCTCTGCTCAGGTGAATATAAAATATATTTGCTGATGGACCAAGTGAAAACAATATGTAAGAGAAAGAAATGTTCATAGATTTTTCATAGACAAGAACATCTCTAAGACTAGAATCACAGACTTTTTACAGACTAGAATCACAGAACTGGAGTTCCCTGAAGGATCCCTTTACTGAGAACATTGACAGAGGATTGTCTATCATTCACAGCTTACACCTTTACCCTTGACTATCTATATGATGCATTCACTCTTGTGTGATACAGGCTTAATGAATGAAAGAACTACATAGCTTTTATTTAATAGCTCATTAAGTTTGTTATAGGAGACAGGAAGTGGAAGAACCAAATTGACTCTTTGAGTTATAGAAACATAGAGATAATCTACACTAAAATTTATAACTTACCAGGTTGGGCACTAAAAAATATAGTTCTGACATGTGGCCTACTCTTTGTGAGTGTGTGGAGTGTGTTTTTACCTTCATTTCTGGCCCCTTCAATTTTTTAAATGTTATATATTGTCTATATATTCTTTCCACTGCAGATATGGGGAGTGACTAGAGATTCATTCATTTTACAATTAACAAAGGATGTGTGTTGAGTGGAGGGTCTTTATGGTTGTCTTTCTTGGGGACCCATATTTCTAGTTAAGTTACTACACAGATCTCTTTGTGGCAGATTGGAAAGTTCTCTCTTGAAGACATCTGTTGAGTGAAGTAATGGTTTCATTGTAGACTCCTGAGTTTTTATTATAGTTTTCCTCTGAGGTTTTTTTTTTTTATTATTATTAAAGCAAAGTTGACATACAATATTATATTAGTTTCAGGTGTACAACACAGTGATTTGACATTTATATTCCCTACCATGTGATTACCACAATAAGTCTAGTAACCAACTGTCACCAAAGTTATTATGATAACATTGATTATTTTTCCTATGCTGTACATTACATACCCATGAATTTTTTCTTTAACTGGAGGTTTGTACCTCTTATTTCCCTTCTCCTTTTTCACCCATCGCTTCCCCCCCCTCCTTTTTTCTGGCAACCATCATTTTGTTCTCTGTATCTATGAGTCTGTTTCTGTTTGTTTTATTTAGGTTCCACATATAAGTGATTTCACATGCTATTTGTCTTTCTCTGTCTGACTTATTTCACTGAGCACAATACTTTCTTAGTTCATGTATGTTGTTGTATATGACAAGATTTTATTCTATTTTATGGCTGAGTAATATCTTTGTGTGTGTTTGTATATGTGTGTATCCATTCATCTATTCATTATAGATTATTGTGTTTTCATTTTCTTTTTTCTTAAGATATTTTTTGTTTCCTCCTTGATGTCATAGCCAAGAGTGTTTAGTATCATGTTGTTTCACCTCTACACATTTGTGAATTTTTTTCAGTTTTCTTCCTGTAATTGATTTCTAGTAGCATACCATTGTGATCAGAAAAGATGTATGATATTTCAGTCTTCTTAAATTTATTGAGATTTGTTTTGTGGCCTAACATGTAGTCTATCCTGGAGAATGTTCTTTGTGCACTTAATAACAATATTTATTCTGTTGTTTTTGGTTTGAATGTTTTATAAATATCTATTAAGTTCTTCTGATCTAATATATCATTAAAGGACAGTATTTCCTTATTGATTTTCTATCTGAGTGATCTATCCATGTATGTAAGTCAGGTATTAAAATACCTACTACTATTATTTTTACTATAAATCTCTCCCTTTATGTCTGTGAATATTTGCTTTATGCATTCAGGTGTGCCCATACTGGATGTGTAGATATTTACAAGTTTTATATCCTCTTGTTGAATTGATATTTTTATCACTATGTAATGCCCTTTTTTTGCCTTTTATTACAGTCTTTTTTTTAAAGACTGTTTTGTCTGATACAAGTATTTTTTAATTCCAGCTTTCTTTTTGTATCAATTTGCATGAAATATCTTTTTCATCTCTTCTCGTTCAGTCTGTGTGTCTTTCAGTTAAAAGTCTCTTCTAGAGAGCCTATGCACAAGTCTTATTTTTTTTATGATCAATTCAGCTTTTGTCTTTTGGTTGGAATATTTAGTCAGTTTACATTTAAAGTAATTATTGATAGTTATGTACTCTTGCCATTTTATTAATTGCTTTCTGGTGGTTTTTGTAGGTCTTTACTCTTTAATTCTCTTCGTCATCTCTGTTCCTATCTTTTTCTCTTGCTCTGTCCTCTTGTACATCGATGAGTTTTTAGTGATATGCCTAGATTTCTTTCTCTTTATATTTTTGTATATCTATTATAGATTTTTAGTTTGTGGTTACCATGAGAATCATATATTGCAAGCTATGTTTAGAGCAGTCTATTTTTAAGTTGGTGGTTGCTTATGTTTGAATGCATTCCAAAGTACTCAATTTTTTAATTCCATCTCGTGTTTATGTTTTTAACATATTTTACATCTGTGTGTGCACATTCTTTAATTTATTATTGTAGTTACACATGATCCTACTACTTTTGTCTTTTAACCTTCATACTAGCTTTTTAATTGGTTGATCCACTATTTTAAGTAAAAGTTTGCCTTTATTAGTGAGATTGGTTTTTCCTTATATTTTTATGCATTTCTAAATTCTAAATTTTGTAGATGAGAAATCCATTTGCAATTATATATTTTTTATCTATGTAGATCTAGTTCACACCCTGGCTGGTTTGGCTCAGTGGATTGAGCGTCGGCCTGCGAGCTAAGTGTCGCTGGTTCGATCTTCCAGTCAGGGCACATCAGAGAAGGAAAACTCTGACTCCAAAAAACCTCCGCTGCCTTGCGGCATACCTCTTCAGGGGAAAGGCTAAGGGAGTAAACCCCGACAGAAAATCCGGAGCCGGAGTCCCTAAGGCGGTTTGACGTTGTGGTCAACACCGGCAACTCCTGCGGCACACCTGAAGCCAAGCTGTATTGACTCCGTCTTTCCCTTGGACCCTTCAGCTGCGAAGAGAGGGGGGGTCTGCTGCATGGGCAACAGCAGACCCTCCATATCACCCTGCCCAGGCTCTGTAGCTTCAGCTTCACTGGAGAGGACACTCCAGCGTCATCGCAAGATGTCGATTCAACACGAGAGGAGACAGATACCGTGTCACTCCCGAGTCGGACTGCACAACCATTCTTGGCGGTGCAGATAGACTCTTAAGAAGCTACACCATCGTCTCTCGAGACGGATGGCTGCCGACGACGACTTTTGGTCTTTTATTTCTGCTTAAAGAAGTCCCTTTAATATTTCTTCTACTACTGGTTTAGTGGTGATGAACTCTTATAACTGTTGCCTCTCTTAAGAAATTCTTTACCCTTCTTTCAATTCTGAATTATAACCCTGCTGTTTAGAGTATTCTCAGTTGTAGATTTTATCCTTTCATCAATGAATGCATTGTATGATTCTCTTCTGGCCTGCAAAGTTTCTGCTGAAAAATCACCTAATAGTATTAGAGGGCTTCCTGTAATACTAACTGCTTTTCTCTTGCTGCTTTAAAATCATATATTTTATTTATTTGTTTTTAGAGAGAGAGGAAGGGAGGGAGAAAGAGAGGGAGAGAAACACCAATATGTGGTTGCCTCTGTGTGCCCCCAACTGGGTACCTGGCCCAAAACCCAGGCATGTGCTCTGACTGGGAGTCAAATCAGTGACCCTTTGGTTTTCAGGCCAGCACTCACCCTACTCAGCCATACTGGCCAGGTCTTTTGCTGCTTTTAAGATGGTCTCTTTGCCTTTAACATTTGGCATTTTCATTATGATATGTCTTGGTGTGAGCCTCTTTGGATTTATCTTGATTTGGACTCTCAGTCTTTCCTTGATTTGGATGGCTGTTTTCTTCACCAGGTTAGGGAACTTTTCAGCCATTATTTTTCACATAAGTTTTCTGTGTCTTTCTGTCTCTCTCTTTCCCTTCTGGGAACCCTATGATGTGAATGATATTGCAAAGGTTCCTTCGACTATCCTCATTTTTTATTCTTTTTGTTGTGCTTATTGGGTGAGTTCTACTACATTGTCTTCCAGATTGCTGATCCATTGTTCTTTATCATCTCATCTGATGCTGATTTCCTGTAATGCATTTTTAAAATTTCAATTATATTCTTCAGTTCTGATTGGTTCTTTTTTATATTTTCTGTCTATTTGTTGAAGTTCTTACTAAATTTATCTAGTCTTCTACTGAATTCATTGAGCATTCTATAACCATTGCTTTGAACTTTTTATCTGGTAGATTGCTTATCTTCATTTTGTTTAGGTCTTTTTCTGGGATTTTGTCTAGTTCTTTTTCTGGGATTTTGTCCTGACC
The DNA here is from genome assembly GCF_987537825.1 of Furipterus horrens. Classification (NCBI taxonomy): domain Eukaryota; kingdom Metazoa; phylum Chordata; class Mammalia; order Chiroptera; family Furipteridae; genus Furipterus; species Furipterus horrens. The sequence goes on along the minus strand of NW_028327177.1, from coordinate 96,061,035 downwards.
TTTCATTTGAAACATATTCCTCTGTCTCCTCATTTTTGCTCTCTCTGTGTTTGTTTCCATGTATTAGGGGGATGCACTATATCTCCCAGTCTTGAAAAAAAATGGGCCTTTTGTAGGAGGCATCTTGTGAGATGATCCACCCTGCTCACTAGAGCCAGGTGCCCCAGGCATGTCTCCTTTGTGGATTGTGTGTGTCCTCCTGTTGTAGCAGAGCTGCAATCACTCTTGCCATTCCAATGGGTGGGACTGATCCTCAGATTGACTGGATGTGAGGATGGGACATACTATTTTAGGTGATCTGGTATGTGGGGGTTGGCAGCACAGAGTAAGAGCTGCTTTGAAGGAGCTCTCATGCCATTGAGGTTCCCTGTCAGGTGTATTAGTTTGGACCTTCTTAGGTGAGGCTCTGGTTGTGGGTCAAAGCTGGCTTCCAGGAATAACAGGTCTTGAGTCTCTTGGGAGGGGCTCCAGCATGCAGCAATGCTGGCTGCCACTTGTTCTGGGCTTTGGGCAGCTTTGGAAAGGCTACCTTGTGAAGCAAGAAAGATGCTTCTTGTGCTGGACTTTGGGCTGCTTAGTAGGAGCTATAGTGTTAGCCAACGCTGACACTGCTTATGCCTCACTTAGGGCTGCTTGAGAAAGGCTTCAGTGTGAGTTGAGACCATCTGATGTTTGTGCTGAACTCGGTGCCACTTGAAAAAGCCTGTGATGGGAGCCAAGGCTGGCAGCTATGTGTAGTGGATCTGGAGCCATTTGAAAGAGGCTCTGGCCAGAGTAAGTGGATTGGGTGGGGTTGGATCTCAGAGGAACGGCAGGGCAGGGTGAATTGTGTTAGCCAGGTTGATGGAGTTGATGGAGAGAGACAGTTTTGGTGCCTGCTCATGCTGGGCAAGCCAAGTGGAAGGAAAGTACAATAAAAGAAACAATGGTGCCCGCCAGTGCTTCTTTCCACAGACAGAGTTTCCACTGATCCCTGCCCCTCCTCTAAGGGTTTTTTATGCCTCTTTCTGTGGGGAGGAGGGAACCCATTCATCTGTTTTGGAGGGTTTCAAATTCTTTGGCTCACCATCACCCCTGGTAAGGTCTTCCCTAAAGGGCCATCTAGTCATTGCTGATTTTTTTGTTTCTTTGTGTCTATGACATGCCATGTGTGCTCTCTGTTTATAGACATCAAGGCCCATGTCTCTCCCAGGTGGCTGCAGCTCCAGGTTGTGGGAGACTGAAAGAAAGTATCAGTACCTTCTTCTGTTGCACCCTTGTTGGTACTTCTCTTCCTACCTCCCTTTCCTCCCCCAATCTTCTCAGTAAAATGTCTCCTTATATGTCCCGAGTTGGCTCCAAGTTCATAGTCTCAGAGGAAATGCTTGACATGCATAAATTATGAAACATTTTTGCAAATTAAGTTTTAATTAAAACCAGAAGTTTAGAGCATCCAACTGGAAGTAGTCACAATGTTGAAAAGTGACACTGGTAGGGTGGGAGTTCAGGAGAAGGTCTGAATGGCTTTGCATCCTGTTCAGATATTTCCAGTATCAATCCTGCAGAAAAGAACTTCCTTCCCTATCAGATTCTCCTTAATCTAAACTGATCCCTAGACTGCCATGTGGACCAATGTTGTTTCCAAGCAGGAAATACAAATGCCTCATGGTGGTGGTTTTATCTGGACTTTGCCAAATTTTCTTTAATTCTACCAACCCGTGTTCTCACAGGGAATGAGCACGACCATGGGCTGACTCCCCAACATTGCCAGAACTCCAGGTATTTTTTCAGCAAGATGACCACCCAAAATAAGGCTGAAAAATGACAATTTAGTTGGAAACTTATTTTTGTAATACAATGCAGAGTTCAAGCCTGATGAGAAATGACTTCTTATTGTGAGAATTTTCAGAACATTATCGTGAACAACATGTCTGGGGTTTTCCCCCAGCCGAAAGTCCTTAGCTATATGTAATGTGAGAATTGTTCTGGTCTGCCCATTAATAATCCACATTTTCCAGCATCCTCAAAAATGTCTTCCATCGAGTGAGTAATTTATGCAAGTTTGCCTTTCATCCAGGCATGGCTTTACTGCTGCAACAAAAAACACCATATTTTTTCATCCGAAGTTAAGTTTGAAAAGTCTGACCCTTAGTTATCAATCCACTTCTTTTCTACTAAATAACACAAGGTTGCTAGTCTGCAGTGGGCCCTGCAGTAGAACTAGGCCTTTGGTTGTTCAGGAATTTTGAATTTGAGTGTTCTCCCTGTCTTTAACTTATCTGGACCAGGAAGAAGACTCATCCATGTAATCTATTTTAAAAAATTACTGGAAGAGTTTTTAAGGTCATATTAATAATACATAGTATTCACTTAGGGGTGATGAGATGAATATTAGAGAGAATCCTGATCAGAGTGTAAATTAAAACAATTTTTCTTGAAAGCATTTGGAGTAAAATATACAGAGCTCTTTAACTAATAATTAAACTTCTTGAAAAGAAGAGAATGAATACAACAATTTTACTATTAGGATGTTTATTGCAAGAATGTTTATACTACAGTGATGTTTATTATAGTGTCATTCATATCAGTGACAAGATGAATATAACTCAGACAACTAATAATAAGTACTTCAGTCAGTAACGTATTATATATTTAAATAATTGAACACCATACAGTCATTTAACATGGTGTTACCTGAGGTTATCAAAGGATATTAGCATCATAGGTGGCTTTAAAAGTCTTCTTTTATCTACCTTTTATATCTCATTTTTCTACAAAGAACATGCATTACTTGTGAAATTTTTTAAAGGAACTTCTTAAAAATTCTATGTGTTGCAAAGAAGGATCTTTCTGTGAATACATACACACACATATATATATATATATATATATATATATATATATATATATATATTTTTTTTTTTTTCTTTGAAACATACTGTTGGAAAAATAAGTTAAAGTTCCATCTATACCCCAAACCAGATGTTGAGAAATCACTAATAAATTGTCTATGGCAGTGATTTTCAACCTTTTTTAAAATCTCATGGCACACATAAATTAATTACTAAAATTCTGCAGCATACCAAAATGTGTATTATATTTATTCTAAATTTGACAAAAATAGGTATAAGTTTGATTCATTCATATGGAACTTCTATTGTGTTGGCTTTTGTCATTTTTTTAATTTAACAATCTGAGGGAAAATAAGTCAGTGTCCCTGACTAAACAGTCAGGTATTGCATGTTTTAAAAATTCTTGTGGCACACTGGCTGAAACTTGCTGATCCATGATCAGGTAAGATAACACCTAAACTATTCAAGCTAATAAAAATTAGATAATTTGGAATACATAGCTACCATTCTCCACATGAGTCTTTCTAACAAAGATTGAAGGACTAATAGGATATGAAGCAAAAATTTGAATGGGGACTTGAATAATTTTAAAGCGGAAAATTCAGTTACAATAACTTTATTTTACTGACCTTGAATTTGTTCACCTTTTGCACTCTGCCAGCTCTTCCAGTCTTTGCTCCATCATTAGTACCACCATGACAAGGGATTAATGGGGGCCACGAGCCTTCATTAGCCATCTCAATTAGGGATTGTAGAATGAGCAACAGGGTGTCCACATTTAAGGAGAAAGAGAAGGAATATGGAGTAAAGAAAAGAGAATGACACTCATGTCAAGACCAAAGGAGAAGGAGGTTCTCAGGGAAAGAGAATGACACAGAGACACCCTTTGTCTCCTGACTTATCTCACACTACCATAAAGACCAAAATCACTTCCAGACTTATGAGAAATGGTACCTTGTATGTACTTAAGGAAATTTTACACACTGCACTGGAAATCTTTTGAGAAAATCACTCCTGAGTAATTTTGAAGCTGAGCAAACAATACAGAACTATTTTGATGAATCCTTTGATTTGTACAAGTAAAATTTAGTTGTAGCAGCTGTGGCATGTCCCTAGAGCTGGCTGGCTGCTGTATCTATGGTATAATAATAAAGAAAGGCTCAGTTGATTCAGGATGCCCCTATGGCTTGTACTAAGCTGGAAATGACTAGAATTTAAGTCCCACGGATGGACATGGGACTCACATGACATCATTGGCATTGAGTTGTAGCCATCTCACTGCCCTGTCTTCCCTGGTGTTGTCCTCACTCTCGGGCCCTTTTTGATGACCTCTGCCCAGAAGTGCAGACTGTAGCTTAGAGAGGAGAGGGAAGAAAAGAAAAGGGAGGTGAAGGATGTAATTTTTGGCTTAGATTAGGTTAGGTCACATGCCTACTCTGAGCTATTTCTATGGCCAGGGAAGAGTGATGAGTTGATTGGCTTAGTTCTCGGCACTGTCCACATCACGGGGCTTAGGGGAGAACTTGCCCAGAGCACGTGGACTACTATGAAAGAAAGGGGTTGATGATGAGGGCAATGAGACACACGTCCACTGTGAGAATCGCACACTGCCAAATGCGGCTTATTCAGTTCTTACTGCTGCTTCACACTAGCCACTGTGAAGAAGTGATGGCCCATTGAGGGTGGTTGTGATCCTGGTCCAGTGGCTCATCTGTGGACCATGGGCCAACCCTGAAAACTCTAGAGGTTATAAGGTCAGGGAGTAAAAGCAGCAACATTACTTGCCAGCTGCATTAGTAGATTCTCAACATGTGTTTATCTCATTTAATCCTCACATTAATCCCATGAAATGGTGTTATTTCTACTGTCTTACAGATGAGAAATTCAGAGCTCAGATATATATTGTTGCCCAAGCCTGCATAGCTAGGAAGTGGTGGAGGTAGGATTTGCAACCTGACCTACGAAACTCCAAGGCCCTGCTTCCTTCCTTCATCCCTTTATTCCTGCTTCCTTTCCTTCTTTCCTTTCATCCTTTTCCTTCTTTCTTTTCTCCTACATCCTTTTTCTGTTCTCCCTTCTTTCTTTTTTTAGTTTCTTTCTTTTCTCCCTTCATTCTTTCTTCATCCTTTAACCCTTTCCTTTCTTTCTTTCTTTTTTTTCCTGTCCATTTCTCTTTCACCTACCCCTTCAACAAATCTCTACTAAATTCTTACCAAGGGCCAGATACAGTACATGTCTAGTCCCTGGTGATAAAAACAGTGAGTAAGATGGATATGGCCCCTAGATGGGTCTTAAGTTCTTAGGTAAAGAGGTAACAAATAAGTAAACAAGAATATTACAAAATGCAATGAATGCTAAGACAGGAATAAACAAAACACTGTTATAGAAAAACACTTGGGTTGTTATATGGGCTCTGTTTGAAGAGGTGCCATCAGACCTGAAATCTGACAGATGGAGAGGATCAGTGAGGTGGGGGGGTTGTGGGGGTTGTCATGGGGTTGGCATGGTAAAGGGACAGAGCATCAGTCAATCAGAAATAGCCACACAAAGACTTTGAGGCAAGCAAGTGGGGCTTGGACAACAGGGCTGGGCAAGTACCAGGCTTACATTGTCAGATCATTCTGGATGCAGTAAAGAGAAAGGACTTGGGGGGCAATTAAAGTGAGGACCCAGATGGGCCACAGTGGTGGCTTGTGTGCGGTGTTAGGAGTGGATGGTTGTAGGACAGAACCTATATCTCCAAATCTCATCTCATCAGAGACCTTCCCTTCCTTGGTGCAGTTTCTGGAGTTTCAGCCAATTAACAGAACTTCCTCTTATATAGAGAGGAGTAGGGATCTTTATCCACATTGCTTAATGAAGAAGAATGGAAGATTATAAATGCAAACATGCACAAGGGAAAAAAAAAGAACATAAAGAACCTTTGCAGCAAGCAAGGATGTATTGCTCATTCATAAGGCCTGAGGCAAAGGGCCAGTTTTACAAATGGAATAAACATATGTAGGCCAGGCTTTTTTTTTTTTTTTCCCTCAGTTGGCAAGAAAATACTTTGTTTCCCATTTGGTCTTTACATATTCTATAGTGAAATGTGTTGTTTTGATCAATAGATCTTTAATTGGAGTTTTATTTTTGAAAAAGAGCCCACTCAGTTCTGAAACTTGGCTGAGCAAGAGCAATGGGTGGATATCCCCTCAGTTGTCCCCATGGCTCTGTGTGGAACTCTGAGGCAGAAACAAAGTATATGAGGAAAGTTTTAACAAAACACGCCCTTCCCTCGGTGGAGGCACGGTCTTTTTTTGAGACACCTTTATTTAATGTCAGGGACTCAGAGCCCACTCTGCTCACCTTCCACTCACCAGCAGCAGCCCAGCACACCTCAGCACACAGGCCTCTGTCCAGTGGAACCCCCCACCGTACAGCCTCTGTACTTCTTAGGGGGCCTAGTCTGCCTACTGACAGTAACCACATGGCCTGCCCTACACCTCAGTCTCAGGGACATCCTGAAATTGCCAATTTTAGACAAAACTGAACTTGGTGTATTTTTCCTTTGTAAATGCTTCTTCCATTGTTTTTCTCTTCTTAGTAAATGTACATGGACCAAATACCTTGGGCAACCCTTGACGTCTCCTTCTCTCAGTTATCATCCAGTCCATCATCTCTACTCTTAAATAGATATAGGGTCAGAGCAATGCCTGCCACCTCCACCACCAGCACCTTGATCCAGTTTTACACCATATTTCATCTAGATTATGTAATAGCCTTTTCACGAGTTCCCCTTCTCAAATCCTGCCTTTGCTGCTTTCTGGATGTGTGACCTTGTAGTTGTATCATCTGCAAAACTGGGGTAATAATGGAACTTGCCAAATAAGATTGCTGTGAGTTTTCAATAAATATAAGTAAAGTACTTAGAATGGAGGATAGCATGTCATAGCTATTATAATTGCCTGTCATTTCTACTGTCCTCAGCATCCTAGTGTGTGGTTTCCATCCTCAAGATAACCACATAGTCCAGAATAGCTGCTAGGGCATCAGCCATTATGTCTCCCTTCCTGGCAGCAGGATGGAGGGAGTCCTTTTACTGACACTATCTGGAAAAGACACATCCATGGATAACTCATTGGCTACATCTGAATCAGCTGTGCTCAGCTCTAGTAGCATCATGTAGCTGAGTCTGGATAAAAGTTGGGTTTCTGTTATTAAAAAAAAAAAAAAAAAAAAAAAAAAAGAGGGCAGAATGTCATTTATTGTAACCAGCAATGACTATGCTACAAATAGGATGTCTGTGGTATGATGAAGGCATATAATATGAAAGGTCAGAAAAGGCTTCTCTGTGACAGAGACAACTGGCCAGAGAAGTAGAGGTGTTTGCTAGACAAAAGAGGAGGTGTAGGGGGAACATTCCAAGAGGAGAAAAGAGAAAGTGCCAATGTGTGTGATAGGAGAGGAAATGGTAAATATGTGGGCTATATTGTACATCAGATGTCACATGCTGAGAGATATGATAGGCTGGATTCTCTGTCCCCCATCCAGACTCTCCCATAAATGGTGGTGCCAGGATTATTCATTGTACCTTTATCACATGGAAGATTCCCAGATGGAATGTCTTGAGAGGTCCTCCAAACCCTTCAGGAGCATAGGTTGGTGCTAGCAACCTTGGTCTGCATGAGAAGCAGTACCTTTTAACAGTTAAAGCAGAAGTAGACTACAGAGAGATGGTTTTGACCCTTAACTCAAGCACTTCCTGGCTGGATGAACTGGTACTTAGGCATTCTAAATACAGTTGACCATTGAACAATGCAGGAGTCCTGGGTGCCAACCATAGAACCCGCCCCCCATGTCTACACAGTCAAAACTCCACATATAAATTTCGACTCTTCTAATATTGACCAGAGCCTCACTGATAGCATAAACAGTTAAGTAAAGCATATTTTATTGCATGTATATGTATTATATATTGTACTCTTACAGTAAAGTAAGCTAAAGAAAATGTTATTAAGAAAACCATAAAGAATAAAAGATATCACGTATAGTATTTATTTAAAAAACTCACGAATAAGTGGACTCATGCAGTTCAAACCCATGTTGTTCAAGGATGAAATGTATTACCAATTTCACCATTTATAAACCAAGGGTAATACTAACATTTAACCAAGAGGTCCACTGTGAGTACCAGCATTGCTCAAGATAGCGAAGTACTTAACCAACTACCTGGTCCATTGAGGATATTCACTAAGGAGTGGCCACTTCTATTATTACTATCACCTTCACCTTCATCACTTTCCTCTCCTTCCTTCTCTCTTGAATGGCACATTCTCAGTCTTTCTGTGTTTGAATATGAAGTGTCTCATGATTGCATCCTGCACCCACATTTTCTCTAGGCATTATTGTGCAAGTGCATAACATACCATGACTTATTTCCTTTTCTACCCTTCCTTTTAGAAAGTGACACGAGGATGTATACAGTTGGGTATGCAATCATCCAATCTGGCAGCATTTGGCTTGGAAGGAACCTGAAGCCACCTGTGCTGAGCTTTCTGTAGTGAGTGAGGAAACAGACCCAGAGATGTGCAATTTGATTGACAAGGCAGCCACATGATGATGGGAAGTTCACAGGCCCGTTTTATGCACATCCATGGGTCATTAAGACAATCTTCACAAATACAGAAACCCATGCCAGGCACATGGGAGTCTGAGTTTTGTATCTGTTTTCCTGGCAGTGATATTTATTAGTTCTCTTGAAAGTCATCTTCTTGGGTTATCAGTATGTGTGTTGGGGTGGGGAGGGATGTGGATTCAAGGAGGTTACCTCATTATCTTTCTCTGGCATCCAGCCTATGAATAAGCTACCTTCTTTAACAAGGTGAGTGCCCATTATAGGCACAGCTTAGAGAACTTCATAGAGACTTACATACAGGGCTAATACTCTCCTCATGGCTTCAGGGAGCCTGTGACCTCACAGGCAAGAGACATTAAAGAAATAAATTACATTAACATCATAGATGTGCTCAGAACAACAAAGAAAAAGTATAGTAAGACTATTAGAGATCATCGTGTCCAGGAATGTTTTTGTTCTCTCTTATATTTCAGCTCACAACAGACATTGTTAATTGGTTATTATGTTTTTTCTAACAAAATTGAGACATAACTTCAAAATCCTTTTCAACATGGCCCTCCAGACAGCCATTACTAATCAGTCAGACTTGGCTCTTAAGGTAACATGTACTGGCGATCTGAGATCTGGCCCATTCCCCATCCCTCCCTCCACCATCCCTTTTTACAGACAAGCCCCTTGGCTAAAGGCTGGAAGGCATGTGCCTCAAGACTCCAGCCAGAGGCAAAGGTAGACCCAATGTCCAGCTAGTGGATGATATGTCCTCCAGAGAGCCGACTCCTAAGCACTTGAATCTGTGGCTGCCGATGATCTGATCTAAATTTGTTATGTTCTATTCTGAGGCTCCTTCTCTGAGGTCCAACCTGTTTAGGGCATTGCAAGCTGTAATTTCTGTTATTTAAAAGCTCCGATAGGAAAGTCACTCTTTGTTCTCCTGAGTTATTTCCTGAGGAAAATATATGTTTTGTGGAAAGTTTGAGGGCAGCCTTAAACTGAGGACATCACCACAAAGGCCTAGTCTTTCATTTTCCTTCCCAGGATTTCTTCTCATGTGCTTAAATGGGTGAGTCAAAAAATGGTGTTTTTTGCTCCCATAAGAGAAAACTTCCAGAAAGAGAGCGAGAGAGAAAGGGCAGCTCTCTTTTCAAAGAGGCCTGTCAAGTCTGGCAGTTTGTACAGGACTTAACTTTGATATTTATTTTATAGTTCATCAAACATTTTTAATTCTCACAGCCCTCTGTGCATTTCATATGACATAAGCAGTGATTCAACACAAATGCTTTCCGAAGGAGACATACATTTATCATTCCCTTAATGTTCAGGTCTCCAAGGTTTCTTTTCTGTTTTGTGAAAATATGTTTAATATTTAAGGGACTTTTCTTTAAGTGATTGAGCATTTTAGGCTTAATTTCTCACTTCTCCATACATTTTTTTTTCTGACCTCCTGAGAAGCACTGGAGGAACTTGTGAACTTCCTTATTGAATAGTGGCAGCCATAACTAGGAGAAAGGATCCAAAAAACATGCTTCTATTTCTGTGTTCTTAAATTGGGAGAACTTTCAGGATAAAATTGTTTGGAAAATGGGTATTGGAAAGGTTGAGGTCTTCCCTTCATGGAAGTTCTTTAGATTATTCTGGAGAACTAAATCTCTGAGATCTAAGACATCTAGTTGGTATGGGTTTATCTCTGCTGCTCTTTGCTGGGCTCCATACACAGGAGCAGGGCCTTAGGGTGGGTTCAAGAAAGACCTGGTCTTAGTGCACAGGGAGAGAGAGTGTTCTTCCAGGGTGAAAAGAATGGGGAAGGAAGAAGATCCAAACGGGGACCCTAGGATGTTGTTATAAACTCGAGAGACAGGAAGTCTGCAGTCACAATTTTTAAGTGTTTGTGGTCTTTATTAATGTATGAGTTGAGTTGAATATCTATGTTCTAAAGTCAGGCAACCCAGCTTTTCAATTTATTATCTGTGGGACATTGTATAATTACTTAACTTCTAATTTCAGTTTTATTTTTCATCTGTAAAATGGGAATAATGAGTATCTAGTATTGAGTTGCTGTGATTTCATTAGATAAGACAAATAAAGGGCTTAACCCAGACCTGATGACAAGTTTGCAATCAATAAATGTTAATCTCTAAGATAAGTATGTCTTGAAAATGAAGTAATTCCTAGATTTGGTATTTATATATGGGTAATATTACCTCTACTCCAGATTAGAAAAAATGCTTTTTGAAATACTGAATGCTATAATGGCAGTCACAAATACTGTGGCATCAAGCCACAGCCTAATAGTCTTAGTGTAGAAAAATAGATAGATACATCTTGTAAATGTTCACCTTTTTGCACACGTCTGTAACTTCAGTTCCCTGTCTATACCACTGGGAAAGCTATTATGTCTTATTTTATGGATTGACTGACTTCCTTTTTGTTGTTCTTAGAATATCAGCTTTACTCCAAATGCACAAATTCTTGTGCATGCTTCCTTAACCACCAATAAAGAGAACAGTTAATGTGCTACAAAGCAAGAAAAATGGACTTTCAAAGCACAGCCTACTTCTAATGATCTTACCTATATCTGCAGCAGGGTTTCTCAACTTTGGTACAATCAATAGATAGGTAGGATAGTACTAAGCCCTCATCTCCAACCACTAGAGACCAATAGCTCTTGCTCTGTCCCCTTGCCAAGCCCCAAATGTGTCCAGACAGCCCTCCTCCAATGGGGACTGTTAGCATGTAGGAAGAAGAATAGGATCTTGGAAGTGTGTGTTTTGGGCTACTGCACAGAACCTCAGGTTCAGCTTTGCAGGAGGTTACAAAATTGCTCGGGCATAGTGATTCCCAAAATGCATGCTCACAGATTATCTGTTGATACTACAGATTCAGACAGCAGGTGATATAATCAGCACTAAAGTTTTATTTTAGGAAATGGCTTGGCTTTAGTTTTATTTTCCTTCTTTTCTCTCAATTATAGACTTTTCCTTTGCCAATAGTAGCTGAACAAAGTTTTACAGTTAATTTTACCTTCTTATATAATGATTGCTTTTTTTTCTTCTTCTTTTTTGTTTTGTTTTGTTTTCTCTTTATTTTTCAGCTCCCTCAGGCACAAAAGGTAAACTCTTTTCCATCACTTTCCAGTCATCCCCAGAACTCACGAGTCGTGCATGTCTTCATGGCCTTACGCACTCAGCCCTGTTCGTGACCAGTGAAATGGTTTTCCTCTTACAACTTCAGAAGCCTGGAGTTGGACAGGAGTGGAAAGGCCCCCAGAGTCAGCTTTCCACTGTCTCCCTGTCAAGCTAGTTCCACCATAGAATCCTATAATGGCTAGTGGTTTAGGGGCAAATCTATGCCCAGCCATTTTGCTAAGAATTCTCAAATAATAGGTGAAGGGTAAGTTTGACACATTCCTTCAAAGATAGCATTCCAGATCTTCCCTGGGATATCTCCTAGAGAAACCCAGTGACCAAGTTCAGATTTTGGGTTCTGAAGCCAAATCTCAGAAAACTCCCCTTGGGTTTTATTAATTGCAAAATCAACAGCTCTTTCTCTTGTCTCATCACCCATACTACCCAGAGAGTATTAGAGCAGAGTTCTTGCCAATAGCCAGACCGTTTCACTGGTCCTCATTGTCTGTCTGAGATGATCTGGTTCCCCCATATAGAATGTTCTCTGTCCAGAAAGATTCCATGTGGCTGTGGTGCTGGCTTTGCTGTGTTGTCCCCATGGCATGTCATTGCACCCTAAGGACAGTTATGGCAGAAAACAAGGCACGTGATGCCTGCTGCATAGCACTTGTATATTTCACAAACATATGCAAGATTTCCTGAAGACAGTGATTTCTGGGGACCAGGTAAGGGATGGTTTTGTTTCAGGAGTTGAGGTAGAGTGCTACTCTGAAATTTCAGCAGTCCTTCCCAGGCTCTCCAGTTTGGAGCAGAGATAATTTGGTTTCTCCTCATTGAGAGACATAGCACAACTGCTCTACGAAAGACAGTCTGTTCAGACCATATGGACAACCAGAGGCCTAGAAATCATTACACAGTTACTCAAATACATTTGCAATATTTGAACAAGGCAAGACATGCTAGTATGTAACTTGGCTTATGGTAATGTTTGATTACACTTGAGTGCCATCACAAAAGGGCTGAACACTTCATTAAAAGTTAACATATTTGAGTAGAGCAATAGCTTCCAGGATAACTATATGGTCAAAGCAGATTATCTGGAAGGCTCCGCATCTTTGATAGGTCACGTTTTCTTAATTAGCCACATTTGAAATTTCTTTGTGAAGAGACTTCACAAATTCATTGCCTAAAAATGACTGGCCTCAACTTACTGGCATTTGTTTCATTGAATTTCCACTGATCCATATACAAAAACATTCTGTTGTAGAAGATTCCTCACAAACTTGAGGTGCCATCAGCCATGGAATTTTAAAACAAAGTTCAAAACAAACCAATGCAGAATATGGTCAGAACAAATGTTGCTGAGACATACGATTCTTCAATAGCACTTAGCCCACTGAACTCTTTTCTTCTGTCATTATATATTGACTTGCAGCCCATGCCCTGTGAAGTGAAGCATGTTATTGTGATCATAGAAAGTTCAGAATTGAGGAAGATTCCCCAATAGCTTTCCCTGTCTCCAAAAGATGTTGGACCACACAGAGGCCTTGTTCTGCAGCCCTGTATAACAAGAATAGCTCTGCCTCCCATTCCTCATCATGGCTACAAATTGTCTTCTGTCTATTGAAATGATATTAATTATTAAAAGCCCTGTATGAAATTATTTCAGAACTCTGGGTAGTTGCTGAGAAATTCAGGTGTTTGGAGGAATCTAAGTATAAACCTCTGGGTGTCTGGGCTGGCAGGTGAGAGCAGTTGAGGAGAGACACAATGCAGATTGAAGGTCTCCTTCTTCAGGGCTCCCAGTCTCATCTGGTCGGGCATGAGCATCCCGGCCCCTCACACCTTCCCTCCTCCTCCCCAGTGTTACCTTAGTGACACTTGCAGAGTCCTTTACTGGAAGGATGAGGTTCTTGCAAGCATCAATTTTCCTCACATATGCTGTCTTGCCCTTGACCAGCAAAGGCTCTGTTCCCGCCTTCATCCATTGATGACCATGAGCAAGTTACTTAATCTCTCAAAGCCTTAGGATTCTTGTTTACTTAACAAGAATGAGAGACTAATTTTCCAGTCCTGTTAGGAGAGTTATTTCTCTCATTTGTGCCTGGAACAGTGCCTGTCATATGCCGGACACTCGCAGAATTTAGAGTTCCTCTGACCATTTGCTTATCCTGGCCTCTGATGCTCTAGAACAGATCAAGACAACAATCTTACGTGGTATGGTGATCGGGGACCTCTGCACTGTTTTGTAGCTCTGACTCAAGCCCAGTGAATGATCAGAAGATGAGGGAAGAGGCCAGAGGCATGTGGTACTCCTCTTATTTCATTAGAAATTCTGTGCATTACCTGACTGCTCCATTTAGATGCATCAAAAAGAAATGCAGATTGGGTCTGACACCCGAACAAAGCAAAATCTTTAAGAGACAGTTGTTTTGAGAGATTTCTTCCCAAAGTTTTTGACATTACCCATAGATTTCATCCATCCGTGGACATGATTATAATGAGCCCCTTCCAAACCCAGGAGTTTGTTGCTCTGGGGGTAAAAGGGAGGCATCTCCAGCTGTTCCATCTTTGGCCTGCTTTTCACATGAGGTCATGAGTGCATACATTGGACCATATGGTGTCTGCATTTGTGCTATGTCTTTGTATCATCTGCAACCGCTTTCTCTATAAATATTTTAAAGAGTCACGTCTCTATAAACATGCTTATTTTAATCTCTTTGCTGATCTACAACTAAAAATGTCCTGTTTGGTTGTCCCTCTTATATGTAGCAGTCATAATGATTGTTGTCTATAAGTTGCGGTTTTCATGATTCTGATATTTTGAGGACCTTACAAAACTTATCTCCTAGCCCTTTATGACTATTTGCTAGAACAATCGTCTGAAAAAAGTACCTTGTTTTGCTTTCTCCTGTGATTCTTAAGCACCTCTAAGATAATGTCTAGACTATAATAATTTCAACCCTTGATATAACCCCAATGTTGATATACCTGATTAATGTTAAATATTTTCACCAAGTACATGGACATGTAGCAATACAGACAAAAAATACAAAAAAAAAAAATGTCCTTTTTTGGTGAAAACTGAACCACTTTCTCCAGTGTATTGATTATTCTTGAATTCAATAATGAAGAGATGTCCATATATGAGAAAGATTTGCCTTTTTTTCCTTACATAGTATTTCTTGACTTGAACAAAAATATCTGAGAGATCCCATTTTATAATAACATAGCAGAATTACCCAAAGCCATTGCAAATGCATATTCAGTAGTCATACATGGCAAAAAACGTCCATTTTTCAAGCTGCTTATTCATTCAGGTAGGTTCTGCCTATAGGAACTAAACATCGGTTGTTCACTGTGCAATTAACTTAATCACTGTAGAGTGGGTCCTTGAATACTGAAAGGCAAAAACACTCTTTGGGTGTTCATGTGGCTTAACTTTTCCAAACACTGGCATCCCCTTTCCTTCATTTTGTGCTGCCTTCATACACTTTTGGAGTTTGTCAAAGACAGTTTCTTGGAGATTTTGAAGGTGCTTTATGTCTTGCTGGCACTATGTTAGCTAGTATCAACCTGGGAATTTTGAGCAGGCATAGAATTTTTTGTCAAAACTATAGTTAAAGAAAACCATACCTCTAATCCTGTTTGGAACAACATTTGATGCATTCAGAGCCTCAGTGAGGCCAAAGGATCTCTGCTTAATAGGCCCACTGCCTGTTTTGTTTCCTGTTAGGAATAGCTTAACTTGCCTTCTTGAACAAACACAGCAGGGTTCAAGATCTGTTGTTCTACTCCTGCTGTGATATTCTGTGCTGCTGAACTTGTGCGAGAACTCGGGAGTGCATAAATTAGCTTCTTAAATGGAAGTCAATTTTTAGTTTTTCTTTCAGGATGGAACTGTCTTTTTAATTTCCACCCCTAAGTGCAAATGGGGTCCTGAATTCATTACCCATTTCTTTGTTTCCTTGTTTATATTATATCTAGAGGAATAACTGGAAACATTCATTTATCTAAAGTTTTCTTCTCTTTTTCCTTTTTTCTCATTCTCTCTCTCTCTCTCTCTCTCTCTCTCTCTCTGCCTCATTCTTTAGGTACAAACTTATCTCAGTGTAATCAAATTTCAGCAATTGTGAGGCATTATTTATCATTCTGCCTCATTTAACTTCTCAACTTTGAAATGTTGAATTAACTGTCATTGAAAATAGAAAATTGAAAGTTTTCAAAGCTGCTATTTTCATAGAACTGGAGGTCTAATGATTTCAGTGTTTTATTATAGTTATAGAACCAGCTAAATTGATGTAAATGAAGTGCAAAACTGAGGTGATAACTGTTTATATTTAGTTCTGGTTTATGACTCATTTGTTTTCTAACCCCTACTTGTTTTGAGAACCCTGTTTTCCTCCTTATCATGTACTGTTTTATAGGAACGTGTATACAGGCATGTTTTATACACATCTCAAGCTGGGGATGTTAAGCTTGATTACTCATTCAAAGAGGCTACAGCTTAATTTAGTACGTAGATCTATTCTGTGAATAAGGCATGGGGAAAAGACACCAGAGCAAGTCTAATCACTTCAGCTCTTCCCATGGCCTCTGTAATAGACTGTGGAAATCAGAGTTACAGCATATTGCTCAGCCATTATGATGGTCACAGAACCAAATATTGTGTTCTCGATTATAGTTCTGTATGAGTGTGTCTGTGATAGCCCAGACCAACTGCTCTGCTGTTGAGGAAGGGGATAAATCTTGCAGGTTTCATACCCATGTAAGTCTATTGCTGTTCAGCTCTGTGACTGAGACCATAAGTGAATGCAAGAGCCTCCAGTTCACAGTACATGGCTTCCTGATGGTGTGACGGCCCGCAGGGCAGCACACAGAGTTGCGCTGAAGTCCCCGTGGGCCCATCAGGAACCAGAAGCTCTGTGTGAGACAGGGTGCTGTTTACATTTCTCATTTAAAAGAAATAATTTGTTAATTTTAAACACCCTCATAGTGTGTGTCTACTTGCATATATTTTAAAACATTCAAGTTTTACCCTATTTTTATATATAGTTGACCTTTTGCAACATTTATGTACTATTTTGCAATAAAGAAAATAGTAAGGAAATAAAAGGAATTTTATTTCATTATGAAAAACATAAAAGTTTCTCTTCAGGTTTCCCACTGTTAAAAATTAAAATTGGTAAAAAAGTCTTCAAGAAAACCTTGCTACTACGTATCAAGAACATTCACACTTTCACACTTTGACAATTTACCCTAAATTGGTCAGTGACTTGCAATTTTATTTATAATGAGGAAAAGAAGAGCCATAATACCCAGCAATAGGAAAGTGGTTGCAAAAGTTACCAAAGTTCCAAAAAATAGACTATTAAGAAGCAATTACAAAATTAGGGGCCTAAATAAGATCTAATAACATAAGAAAATTAAGTAGTTTAAAAATCAGAATGTAACATTTTATGTACTATGTGCTGAGTGTGTATAAACATACAAAGAGTTGCACAGACAGTATTAGAAAGAAATGCATAGGCCTGTTTAATAGTACATACTCTCTACTGGTAAGAGAATAAGTATTTATTTTGTTTACCTGTTAATACATTTCTGTACTTTTCATATCCTGTACAATGAGCATGTATTATTTTTATAATTATATTTATAATAATAATGAAATAAATATATTTCTCACAAATACATTAGATGGGATAGACTAATTGTTTGCTGAGCCCAGTTCCAAAGAAGTGAGAAACCCAAACTCAGTTTTGCCAACACACAGCTACATTGATTCTTGGCTCTAATCATATGGATACAATCATACAGTATATAAATAATGAGTTGTCTTGCAGGGGACAAATTTTTGAAGTATCTTAGTTTATCAAAAATTTTTATTTCCTGCCAGAAAGAACGGTCATATTGGGATTTTAGTCAAAGGCCTTGACCATGTCAGATTCTTTGAGCAACACTGATTCAAGTCTGGCAAATCCATTGAACCTTAGGTGCATGCTTAAACTCTGGGGCCACTAAACCAACCATACATACCTCAGCCGGTGGTGTTACCTGTCCTACTCACACCTCGCTGAAGGGCTGGCTGGAAGGAAAGGCAACTTTGGGGTTAAAAAAAAATGAGAAAAATGGAACTGGTGAGAATGCATTTGCCCAAGTTGCTGTTTGGCGAGTGCTGTCACTACACAGTCTAGCGCTCTGTGCTGTGCTCATGTGACAGAACAGAGCTACTCCACTCTCATGACAGAGTCAGGAGAGCCCAATGGTCTGAGGCCAACTTCACAGTCAGCTGAAGATGGACATGTGGCCTGTCCCTGACAGCTTTCTCTGGTAACCTTGGGCCCAGCATGCTGTCACATTTGGCCCTGGTTTTCTCATTTTCCTAACGGGACAGAAACACCCTCCTTATAGGACTCTCCTGGGAAGAGCATGAGCAGTGCTTGCCAGGGCCCATCCACACAGAGTATTAAGCTAGAGGCAATGTTGACTGCAACAGAAGTAGTGATGCTAATAGCCTTATATTTTGTTTAATAGAGACAAGTTTGGTAAAAGTAAAGCAGAAATCGTTCAAAACGCTGATATAATCTGGTGTCCTTAAAAAAATTAGAAGGATTAGATATTTGTAAAGACACAAAGAACTGGTTTAAAAATCCCTTACTATCTCAATGCTTGGTAGCCTGAGGCTTAATTTTTAGTGACTTAGGAATTCAATGTCTCCTTTCAAATACTCTCATTTGTTTAAGATATGTGAATGTTTTCTACTATTAATTTAAATCAGAAACAAAATATATGACCTTCTTGAGGTGTCAAAACAATACAAACTCTACTCATAACATTGCTAAAATGTAACTTCTTTTTCTTTTGAAAGTTAAAGAAATATCTGAATAAAAGCAATGGCATTTTAAAAACTGTTTTCATTACAATTGTTCTTATATATTAAAATAAATATATATATATTCTTCTTCCTTTTATAAGGGAAGGAAGGCAGAGGATTGAGAGAAGTAATTTCAAAAAGTCCAAATGATTTGTATAACATTAAATGCCAGAATAACCCATTTTAAGCTGGGGGGAAATCTTGAAGAAGACAGCACAGGACACCCAATGTTTTGATTTCCTTGCTTCTAGATGCAGTTCTATAGGTCATTCTCATTGACCAAGAGATGATCTTGAACTCAGACTTGGGTTGCTATATTCTTCACTAGATGTGTTTCCAGAAAAAACAGTATATGCATCTACATTTTATTGGTCAACCTTGGGAAGGAGCATTATTTAAAGGACAACTGATGGAATACTTTAATGAAGTAAAGAATTACATTACTCAAGACATGTGATCCTGAGTCAAAATTGCATTTTTTCCTGATTGCATTACTGCATTTCCTTTAGTTTAGAAGAGAGAGGAAGAGAGAGAGACAATACACAATGAAGAGCACCATTCCAACACAGGACTAATCAGTAAATACAATTCAACGACTAATTTGAAAATCAAATCTATGCAAAAAATCAAATAAATGTCAAATCACCATCAGTGGTTTTCATCTGGGTTTATAGGTCCTCAAAGTAGGGGATTTTTTTTTTTTTTTTTTTTTTTTTGTGGCAGATGGAGTAGGTAAACACTATGAGCTACTCAAGAGAAAACAGACACATACTGTGCACTCAGGCATAGCCTTTCCTTTCTTTATTTTTTTGGTATAATTTTTTGGAAAAAAACTATTTTAGTTTTCATCAGCAGAATTTGTCTACCTGTGTTGTTTCTCCACATTAAAATTGGAAAATTGGTCATTTTAATGAAGCAAGCGCCTTTTCAGTTTTCCTTACTAAACTTATTCACATATTTTTTGGTCTGGTTCAGTGCCAGATCCTTTTTCCAGTCACATTATTTGCTGGTCAGACCCCCAATTAATGGATATATATTTATTTCAAACCCAAATGTAGCCCAATTCCATGAGGGCCAGAGGGATGCCTCTGTGTGAGCTTCCAGACATCTCATGCCACAGGGTTTAACTGAAATGACCCTTTGGAGTTCATTGGAGCAGTTGGGCAATCATGCATAGCAATCCTACTAAGAATTTTGAAAACAAGAAGTTAGATGTTTATTCCTTTGAATTATATAGAAGGATTTTGAAAAAACCCAACCTGGTTTCAGGAGATAGAAAAGTGTCAAAGGACTGATGCCATGGTATGGATTTTCTTTTTCCAAAAATGACTCATTAAATTGAACCACTTATGAGCCCTGTGTGCTTAGATTGGACACATCCAGGTTTGCCCAGTCCTGGGACATAGTAGATCAGTTGAAGTATGGGTGCTTCTGTCCCTTCTTCCTTGACCATTTTCCTTCCCAACAATTTCCTTCTCAACCTCCTTTAATATTGGCAATTATAATTACTACCACTCCAGCTGCTTTCTAAAGCACACTAAAGCCATGATGTCCTATCATGGGATAAAGCAGAAATATTTTTCTATATTGCTTAGGTAATTCAAATGAAGAAATAGCTGAAGTTACAATTGGGTTAAGCAGTAGGACCAAGGCTCAGATCCCTACCCTGCTGCCTTTTGTGACCAGGAGCAAAGTACTTTGCCCTTTATCTTCAATTTTTTCACCAGCAAAATGTGCATAGATACTTTGCAAGGTCTATGTCAGGGTTAAATAAAGTTATATAAATATAAAACATTTAAAGAATGTTTGGTTATAGCAAGCTGTATTTGGAAGTAGAGATGGATGGATGGATGGAAAGGTGAATTGATGGAAATGATTCCAGTTTGAACAACCTGCTCTGGAATATTAATAAAGGTCTATGTGCTTCCGTAAATCACTTCTCCTTTCTGTGCTACTCTCCAAGAAAGCCTCAATGTGCAGCTAAGTTGTTAAAATAGAGTTCTTTTCCTTTACCTGTGTGACCTCAGCGGACACCATGAACCTTCTGCCCTATTAGTAGCAGCAGCACATGGGCAGCTGCTTTCCAGAACCTACACATGGAGCAAGTAAAGGCTGCACTCCATGAAAGCAGCAGCCCTTGCTTCAGAGTCATGTCTGAATTCTGGTAAGAATTCTCTGTGTCTCCTTTTCCTCTCTGGGCCTCATTTATGAAATAAATAAAAAGATGAAATTAGAATAAATTCATTCCAAGATTATTTGCTGAGTGTCTCTTCTGTACCAACTCTGTGCTAAGTGCTGTGGGTAAAAAGAGGAAGCATTCCCAGCTCTGCCCCTGGAGGTCACAGACCCTACAGAACTCCCAGCTTTTCTTCCAGCCACAGTGTTCGGTGACTTCGCTGTATTAACAGTTTGCACAGATTTGGTCCTAGATGGTATCTTAGGTTGTAGAGTAAATATGATTATCTTTGTAGTGAAGTTTGAAAACATCTGGTTCCCATTTCCACTTCATTAGGGAAGGTTTTATGGAGGAAGCGGCATTTCAGGGGGTCTTTAAACAAGGGGAAGGCTTTGTCTCAGGGCCCTGAATCTCCAACAGTTGGCTTAGTTTTCAGTCATCTATTTGAGAGGTGGCTAAACCACGTTTATATCAATGTTCGGCCACGATGAGGGGGGGGTGTCAGTTATGTGTCATAGCTCATCATGATTACTGGGTAAAACCTAATGCCCCAGGATAATTCTCATTATCATTATTTCAGGGAATTCTTAAAATAAGCAGGATCAACCCTAATAAACAAACAAACTGGTTTCCTAAGGCAACTTTCAGATATGTTAGTCTGTAATAATCTCCTGCCATTGGCTTTACTTATGTATTTCCCTGGTCAAAGACAGCATCCTCCTCTATCTAGATGTTTACTCATAAAACATATTCCCCTGCTTAATGACTTACATCTTAGAAACACTGGGGGAAAAGTAAACAGCATAAATGTTTTCCTAAACAATAACAACTTTATTAGAAGAAAGTTATTTTGAAACTCTCATTCAGATGTTCCAACATTATCCAGTGTTATCATCCATGTTGTCTTCAGGTTGTTAAAGAGAAAAAGAGAGAACTAATTTAAAAATTTATTTCATACAAGATGCAGTTAAAGTTCAAAGAGGGGAATCGGTTTACTTTTGTATTTAGACAACTTAAAATATAGTGAATCTTATAAGAACGCAGGATCTCCAAATCTCAGGTGCAAGTAATAGTGATTTAGTAAGAAGAGAAAATGCCTTGGCTGGAAGCAAGAAGGCATGTATGTACCGCTCTCCAGAGCCGAGTGACTATACTCTACCAAGACAATCACATGCAAAGCAAGGGCACGTGTCACTTGAAGGTTTATTTATTCTTATTTTAATTCTCATGCTCCACTGTTACTTTGTTCATGTCTTATATTACTTAGGATTCGGGCATCTTGCAACAATATTGAAAAATGCCAGTGCAAAATGAGACTGTGAATAATGGTTGTTGTTAGTAGTATTATAAAAGACAGACAGTTAATGTTGTTTACATTGAAAGAACCAGCTCTTCAATTAAAAACAATAATGCCTGATTTTGCTAAACCTCTTGCTCTATGGAATATTCATAATACAGATAAGCATATGTAATATGTTTAACCAAGAATATAAAACCTTATTCTGATAGCATTTTTATGTGAAAGTGTTATAATTGTTTAAATGACTATTTTGATCTTTATGCAAAAAGGGATTTTTAAAAAAGAATTATTATCATCATCATTTATCTTTAGGCATTAATATTCTTTACTAACATATGCTGTTGGGTGGTTTTATTTATAAAATGCTTAAATGAGAACTTATGGGAATTTTCTTGTTATTAATAACTTCAGTCATACAGAAAAGAGATAAATATAAAACATTTAATCAGAGATACACATGATTTAGAAATTCTTTTGTCCTAAGGAAGCTATTCTTTCTTTCCCTTCTCATTTCAAAACAATTTCATAGGCTACTGAGTAAATTAATTTTTGCATATGGATATATGTGTAAAGCCGCTCATTTAAAACTGACCACTATTAAAACAACCAGCAAATTTCATGATTATCATTAACAACTGTGGAAATCTAAAGGCAAGTAAAATTCAGAGTTGGGTAATGTTAACATTCGCCAAGCAACAACGTTGACGATCCTGTGCTCTTTTTACACATGTAAGAATTTTGTTTCCAGGTTTCAGTGGCTTTCACCTATGTTCTTCCTCTGGAGAGTGTCTGTATCTCCAGCAGGGTGTGTCTCCAGAGAAAAGGTCCTTCTGCATATAACCAATACAGGAAGTTAAGACTGATCATCAAGTATGATTCTTTCTAGATTTTTTTTTTTACATCTCTTTTTTGGTATTGAGGATAAAAGACCGTTGTGGTAGAGGGAGGGGTGGGAGATTTGGGAGAAGGGAAGTAGATGGAATAGGGGGGAAGGTCCAGGAATCTTTTGTGGGGAGTGTGTGTGTGTGTGTGTATGTGTGTGTAGAGGGTCTCTATGTAGCCACATATTCTGTTCATGTCTCCTTTTCTGGATCTATGTGTCCCTGCTATTCTCCCTGATGCCTCCACCAACTAATTCAGAGTGTTATCCCCATGACTTTCTACTTTCAGCTCCCCCCATGCCATGGAGTGTGAAAACTAGAGGACATGGGTGCTGTCTGTTTCCACCATGTCCTCATTGTCCCTCAGCATATGATATCCAGAGAATGGCCCTTGGGAATTTCCAGTTATTTCTAAGCTTAAGTCTGTGGAGAGAGGAAAGGAGAGAATGCCAAGGAGCTGGCTTCCCTTTCATTCAAGCTGCCTTTGAGAAAGTGAAAAAAAAAAAAAATCCCCTCTCCAGCACTCTCCTGTCACATTTTTAGGTCCCACTTACCTGAAAGAATCAAAATGTTTTGTCTGCAATTTAAGGATGTACCCAACTGTGTTTTCCCCATCTCATAGTACCAGTATTTTCCTATCAAGGCAAAGGTTGTTGACAGAACTAAGAGTTGATACAGCCTACTTTTGCTTCCATTGGAGGGGAACTAAGTGACATTGGCTGCCATTTAAATACATTTTTACTGGCAAGGCCATACCCTGAAAATGACTTATCTCCCAGGTCCTTGTGGCTGCAATTCACCCTGACTGTCACTAGACAGTGCAGTGTCTTTTCATGGAGTGCAAGCTGGTGTTCATTTCAGGTATGAGTAGCAAGGCACAGCAGAAACACAGCTGTGTGCTCACAAATTACGTGTATACATATATAAAATATTTGTGTATTATGTTATATATGTATATGATGTACTCTCTTAAAATAGTCAATACATTGATCAATTTTAATAAGAAAAGAAAAACATACAAGCAAGAGGAACAAAGTACAGAAGAAATAGGATATTTGAGGAGAGTTACTGAATTGGCCTTTATTCTTGGCTCAGAACCAGTCTCTTTCTGAGCTGAGTTACCCATTGGTGCACAACCTTGTCTTTGAGCCCAAGCCTCCAAGGCTAAGCAGATCTGGCAGAAGGCTCTGCTGAAAACCACCTGGCAGCCCTCAAATGAGTTGCCAGACATGCTGCCCTTAACTCGCCCAAATGCCTTCTCAGAGCCTGGCAACCAGCTCGCCTCCTTTCTCTGGGGTTTGGCACTTACTCTCAGGAGCCTCCAGCTGCAGGACAAACAGAGGGTCCTGCCACTGGCCCTGGCAAGCTTCCTCTGAATGGAGATGTAAAGAAGGCACCATAACAGATGTCAACAACAGGCCCTAAACTAAAGGGCCTGCTGGGGCACTCGCAGTGCCTGTAGCCCGTCTCCCTTTCTGTCCTCTTTTCCCTGTGTGTTCTCATACTTCTGTCCTAGCACAGTCCAAAACAGACTGGCTCTGAGGCTTCTCGCTCAGCCCCTCTTTTCAAAACAGGCAAACACCTATCTATTATGATGCTTTTATGCAAAATCCTAATGACACTAGTTTTGTGGACCATCATAAAAATTCATTATTTCTCCAAATTACTCTCTTGCCATTTATTATTTGGGTTTTTTGAGGGTACCTACATTTCCTCCTTTGTGGAAAGGACATACAACCACTCATCTTTGGAACGTTGGCACCATTTTCCCTTTGGTCTTTCTAGCCTCAGAAATGTCTCCCCTCTGTGGGGTGCATGTGGCACTTGGGAGCACCTCCATGGCCATCTAAAGATACCTAGGTCATTTATGGCCAATATTGGCACTTGCACAAGGCAGGACTCTTATATTACAAGAGTCACAAATCCAAGTCATGCTCATTTGGAAAAAAAAATAATAATAAACTTCCTGCTTCAAGTAACCCATAATGGAAAAAAGCATGGGCAGAGCTGACCTTAGGAATGAAGGCATCTGGGGACTGGTACCTTCTCCCTCCCTCTTTGTTACTCTCCCTCCCCCTCTGCCTCTCCCTCTCCTTTCCCCCCATAACACACACACACCCTAACACACTCATCTCTCCTCGTCTCTCTGGGGTGACTAGTTTCTCAGTCGCTGCTCTGTGGGAGAGGATATGCCTGCATCACATTAGGCTTACATTCTTCTAACTGCCCACAAAGAAGAGTAGAGAGTTTTTTCTATCAGTCTAGGCAGGAAAAAAGAAGAAAACCCAGGTAGCCTATCTTGAATCATGTGTCTCATAATAAAGCAATCAGTAATGGCCAGAGGAGGTTGAGTGCCTGTGTGTGTCACGTGTGTGTGTAGTGCTCTGTTTGGCTCAGCCTGGTTTAAGGCCCAGCCACATGCAGGATGGGACAGTTTAGCTGTCAAGAGAGCCTTGTGGGTACAAGGAGTGAAGAGGATATCCTTAAAGGAAGAGGGTGATATTTATAAAAGATGGAAAGAAAGATGCTGGGGAATTTTAAAAATTGTCTCCTTGCATTGTTTCATTCATAAATATTCTTAAGTATAAAACAACTGGATGAAACTGCACTGCAGCAGGGAACTTAGTCCTGATGTCAATAAACTGGCTTTCAGGAAGCTTTCTGAATCTGTCACAGAGCCCCTGTCAGATGACTGTAAATGTCAAACATTTTTACTTTAGTCCAGGCTGGTTCTTAAGAAGATTGTTCCCCTACTCATGCAATGAGAACCTGTGTGTCTTCTCCAGCCAGTCTCTCCCTCTGCCTCATTCGCCTTTGTCTCCTCTGGGGGACTTGGGGTTCCCTGAGAATAAGACCTGTGTCTCATTCCTAGTTGACTTCCAGCACATGGCATGGAACTTGGCACATAGCAGATGCTCGGGGGATGTTTATCAAAGGAATCAATGAATAATGATAACTGGGCTGGCAGCAGAATTGACAGACCACAACTGTGGTGCTGTTATCTTATCTGGGGCCACATCTGAGAGCTGTCTGCATTGCCAACTATTGTCATCCATGAAAAACAAATCAAGCATTAGGAATACAGGCCTGGTATAGCTGCCTGTACCTCACACATGAATCCAAATGCATATTCATATAAGCCCACATAGATGATTAACTTGGGAAGCTAACAGGAAGCAGTCAATCTGTTGAGCAAGTTTGTATTTTATAAACCAGGTGTTCAGTATTATTATTCATCATTTCCTTTGATACCAGAATGGTCCCATTATGTAGTATAGGAAATGAAGGATATGGAATAATATACACATATTATACAAAAGAGCGCCACAACTAAGCATTTCAGAGGCCCGTTCAAAGCCGGGGCAAGTGTAACTGAATGGCAGTTCATTTTAGGATTCCCACTTGGACTTGAGTTAATGGGATTTTGCTGAGATGGACCATGGTGATCCCCCCTCCCACTCCTACCCTTTGGAAAATGAATGTTGACTCTACGTCTGCGTTTTTCTTGGAAGCCATGCATATGAATCATAAGCAGCTCTTGGCTCAGCAGCTGCTACAGGTTAAGGGGCCAAAGAAAAGCAGGGACCCCCTAGTGTTCGGGGACAGAGAATGTCTTGCTGTGGCTGGCTGCATAACTTCTGCTTGGTGGTCTGGAAAAAAAACTTTTGCCACTGGCTGCTATTTCCTATGGCAGGAGTACTGAATGCCTTTCGATCATAAAATACTTACAGTGCAAATTAACTTTCAAATTGATGTTCCTTTCCTATGAAATGTTTAAGATTCACAAAACCCTGACCTGTAGAGATCGGGAACAAAGGAGCTGGTGGGTGCAGAAAAGCATCTTCATGTCGTGCAAGTGATGTGTCCAGGGTCCTGCCAGCCCTTGTGGCCACACTGAGGAGCTTACATACAAGGAAGGTACAGGTTAGGGTTCTGGCCAAGCCAGTCCAGTCTGGGCCAGAACTGTCCCTAGGAGAGTAGGTGAGCTCATAGCAGAGTGGCTAGACTGAGCTCACCGCATTTCCTCTGTTTACCTGGGGCTGGTTACAAATGAGTGGTTTCGGTACAAATGCAATATTATGAAAATTTTTTCTTAGGTAATGATCATGCAGTAATTACATTTGGAATTAGTCCCTAAGTAGAGTTGACACTATATCCTGGCTTAATATTTGTAAGTTAGTTTCTCTTGATCTTGTGTTTGTACTGAAAAATGACCACTGATTTATCATTGATTTTTACTGGTTGCAGGGGGGGTGGGCTTCATTTCTCATTATTGCCAGTGGAATGTTTTGATTTCATTCATGATATATGTTGGCATTGCTTGAAATTTTTATTTGAGTTGCAAAGTGGAAGTTGCCCAGGGTTATGGATCAGCTCAAGTAACTTTTCTTTATAGCATTAAGGATTACTTAAGAAGTTGGAATGTGGGAAGATTTCTGATTCCGAGAGAGATGTTTACTGTGGGTTGGTTCTGCCTTTGAAAATGACCTTGCATGACCTCAATGGCAACCATGTTATACTTGAAGTACTTCCAGCAAGTTGTTGGAACCCTGTTTTCACAAACAGTTTGACTTGATGCCTGGCAATAATAACTGTCAACAATAGCTCATAGTTAATTTTATTTAGTTACTGATATTAGGACAAAGTTTTGTTTACTTATTATAATACCCAAATTGGGCTGCCCCAAATAAAAGATTACATGAATACCATGTGTATCCATGTCAGGGTTCTCTAGAGAAACAGAATCTTAGGAGAAATACATGTATTTTTTTTTTTTTTTCTGTATGTAGGGAAAGAGAGAGAGAGAGAGAGAGAGAGAGAGAGAGAGAGAGAGAGAGAGAGAGAGAGAGAGATTTTAAGGACTTGCCTCATAAAACTGTGAGACTGACACTTAGGTCTCTAGGGCAGGTTGTCAGGTTGGAAATCCTGGAAGAGTTTATGTTGCTGTCTTGAGTCTGAAGGAAGTCTGAAAGCAGAATTTCTTCTTCCTTGAAATATCTGTTTTTTCTCTTAAGACTTTGAACTGATTGAATAAGACATACCCACATTATGGAGGGTAATATGCTTTATCAAAGTCTACTGATTTAAATGTTAATCACATCTAAAAAATTGTTCACAGCAACATCTAGACTGGTTTTTGATCTAACAACTCGGCACCATGGACTAGCCAAGTTGACACCTAAAATTAACCACCACACCATGAATCTGCAGTTCTTGAGGGACCATAAGATTTTTGTCTTGTCTTGCTTATTATGGGGGAATATAGACCCATCTTGATATGGATGTAAAACTAATAAAAACATGGACCCTCTATTCCTGTTAGGAGTTTTTCCCAACTACACAAACTTCTCTTTAGTTACGATTATTGATAATGGAAATGATTGCTGTATAACAGTGCTTCTGAAATTTTAATATGCATACTAATTATTCAAGTAAAGGTTCATATTCAGAATATCTGGAGTGGGACTTGAGATTATGCATTTCTAACACACTCAGGTACTGCTATTCTATGTACCACATTATGAGTAGTGGGGCCCTATAGCTTGAAAAATCTACAGAAGAACGGGACTGGTAGAAGATGGACTGAGTTTTAATACCTTTTCTCAAGAGGACAGTCTATGAAGACCTCAGCCATGGGGGCCTCTAGATTTTAGCATATTCTCTTCATAAATGCCTGTTCCTGAGAAGACCAGGGAAGCCACACCTGATTTTCCTACAGAATTAAAGCTACAGAGTGGTGCCCAAACATCAGAAAATTCTCTAGACTGAAGATAATGGAGTCTCCTTCATAAATTGCTTCACTAGAGGCTTGAATGGGCTATGAAACCAGCAAGTATCCTTCTCCCATCAGACTTGCCATGACAATTTCGATTCCCATCAGCAGTGCCACATCCCTTGATCTCAGTTTGGACTCTGCTACTTACAAGCCAGGTGGCCTAGAAGGCAGGAAAAGAACTGGCATCCTTTGAGCACTTTCATATGCCAGGTACCTTGCTGGGTTGTTTCACATTTCGTCTTCATGTCAGGAATACTGGGGAATAATTGGCATTATTTTATCTGAGGACATGGAGCCTTAGCTAATACAGTTAGTAAAGATTCAAGCTGAGAATTAGAACCAGGTCTGTCTCAGACCAATGCTCATTGTGGTCCAGGACTCTGTTTCCCCATTTGTTATTGGGGCAGAGTAGGGGTTCCTGCCTGTTTCCCAACACTATGTGAAAAGCAGATGTGCTTGTGGGTCTCAATGGATTTGTATGCAAGTCAAAGGGTTGCAGAGTGTGTTATGTGCCACATTTCAAGGGTTGTTCTTTCAGGAGAAATATTTAGCTTCTTAGCAATAATTTTAGGGATCAGATGATCAAGTTCTTTTTTTATTTTTGTTTTGTTTGTTTTTCATCTGGGACAGGCATGCAAAGATCTGTAGAGATCCAAAAAGGCCTTGACTTAACTATATTAGGGAGAATAAATGTTTCCAGATTCCATTGTTTTCAGCAGGGGCAACTATAAAACCCCTTACACTCATACTTTCTGATCCTCAATTTCCAGAATACAGAGAAGCATTAGTATTGCACATATTGAACATAAATGTCTGCAAAGTAAAACTGTAAAAGCAATCTGTGTTAATAAAATAAAATGAATCACTAAGACCCAGTGAGGCTTTATTAAACCAAAATGGCTGAGTGCAATGAAGACATCAGCTGGAGCATCTGACTTTGTTTCCCCAACCAGGGGCTGAGACCCTCATCTGCAGATCAGGGGCATTGCACTTCCTCCTAGGCTAGAGGCTTGACTGGGCACTGGTCCATCCATAGCCGTCCCTGGTCAGCAAAGGAGGAGACAGCCAAGGGGGATGGCCTCCTGCCCTGTGGTTTCCAGGTCATTCTCAGGTAACTGGCTTTTCTCTTTTCACCCAGCTTGCTGATGATCAGGGCCTTGTCCTGATGACCACAGTTGCCATGCCCGTGTTTAGTAAGCAGAACGAAACCGTGAGTACAGTGGCTTTGCTTCCTGCTTGATGCCAGGAGGGTTGTTTTCTGAGACCCCTTCTGACTCAAGCTCTGGTGACCTTTATTGATTGACTGATTGACTGATTTTAAGGACAGAGGGTATATCATTTTTTTCTTACATTTAATCCTGCTGTGAGAATCATGAACTCAAGCACAGATGGGAGGATTTCGAGCAGGTATCATTTTACAGTGTGCAGTACTTTTCCAAAATTTAATTGTTAAATGACCAGAGGAAGGAAGCCCCAGAGAGAATCCTTGGTTATAGTGAGCGACCAGTCTCCAGTTTATAGTTGCTGGCCTTGTATTAGTTTCCTAAGGCTGTGGTAACAAATCCCACAAACAATGTGGCTTAAAACAAAGAAATTTGTTCTTACAATTTAAGAGGCTAGAAGTCCAAAATCAAGGTGTCAGTGGGGCCATGCTTTCTCTGAAGGCTCTAAGGAATTCTTGTTTGGCCCCAGATTTCCCTTATTTTGTGGCAGCATAACTCTAATCTTGGCCTCAGTCTTCACATGGCCTTCTGGTCTCACATGTCTCTCTGCCTTCTTCTCTTCTTAGAAAGACACCAGTCATTGGATATAAGCCCCGTCTTAAATCCAGGATGATTTCACCTCAAGATCCTTAACTAATAGGGTCACATTCTGAGGTTGTGGGTGGACTTGAATTTGGGGGTAAAAATGAACATTAGCAATTTGTGTCTTCTTGCAGAAGGCATTTCTGACATTGGAAAGTTTCAGCACATCACATTGACCTTAGAAACTGGAACTCCAAAGGCCTATTCCTTTACTTTAGTTCTTGGTGCCAACTGGCTGTTAACAATATTAGGGTTATTTTTTCTTTCTCTGGCTATTTAGTCTCTCTCTCCTGGGCACCAGATGGCAGTGTAAATTGAGAAAGCAGTTAACACACTATAAGTCTTTCCTGTAGAAAGCTTCCATAAGAGAAATTGATTAATGATCACAGTCCTTAGCTGCTGAAACTTTAGTGCTTCTGCACATCAATTCTTCATTTTCATGAGAGATAAGAGAATTAGGGTGTCTTGGTAAGAGTGTGCATTGAGAGTTGTAGCTATTAATGTTAGCCTGAGAAGCTACCATGCTTCTCAGTAATATTTTTTGGTGGGGGATAGGAAATAGAAGAGGGTTCTTATTAGAGATCTTGGTTAATTCTCAATCTCTATCATTTTGGAGAAGGCACCAGATAGTGACCTATAGTTTGTGACTTCTCACAATGTTCTAGTTATTATACCAGATTAATTTACTATAGTTATTGTTTAATGTTTGTTTTCAACAGAGATCGAAGGGCATTCTTCTAGGCGTTGTTGGCACAGATGTCCCAGTGAAAGAACTTCTGAAGACCATCCCCAAATACAAGGTAATGCATCACTTATTGAATAGCCAAGGACCAAATGTTCAAGATAATTTCACAATCTGCCATAGTAACTATTAAAACATGAAACAAAGAGGCCCTTCTACCACTTTCTGGAAGAATCTTTTTTTTTTTTTTTTTTTTTTTTTTGTGGAACAGTAGCAGTCTGGGAAGATCTGAGTAGGTCTATGCATGCCTACCCAAGTTTGTGTGGGCCTATAGATGTCTACACAAGTCTATGGAGATCTACACAGGTCTAACTTCTCTGGTGGTCTACTAAAGCAGTCCTGACTCATCCCAGTCTGAGGATCCTCTAAAATCTGTTACTTCTTAATAGAAGCCCAGTGAGGCACAGAGAAAAATTATTACTGACTGTATTGAAACTCTATTTCCTCTGTCTTAGCAGATGATGAGGTATAAATTAAAATTAATTTCTTCATGATAAGTTAAAACCCATGGCCCAAAAGAATTGTAAATTCTTTTTAATTCTGGACATAATGGAGGGGGTGAAGTAGATAATTTTGCAACAAAGATAGAGCAGGCCTTGGGAGACCACTGCTTTGGGAGTTTGGAACAACATGAGGGCATTGAAAGTCATGAGGCCCATGGAGAAGGAACACTAGATAGAAGGGACTCAGAAAGGAGTGTGGAAAGGCTAGCACCCAGCTTTGTATGTGAGGCCAGCCCTGCACTGAGGGTAGGAGGGGAATCATACTTTCTCCTTTACATGGTCCATGCTATATTCCCAGCAATCTGTTTCCCAGCACTACTCCTTTGGTTTATTTAGTTTTTGCTAATAAACATTTGGAGACAGAGTGGCTCTCATGAGCCCCAGTGCCACCTTCAGCCAGACCTACTTCAGTTTCCTGAGAACAAGCACTGTGATTTCCAGACAACCTCCTGGTGCTCTATGGATTGGCATGCATTTGCCCTGTCTGGGGCAGGTAGGCACAACACAAGAACCCATCTGAAAATGACCAACTGCGCTGCTTCCTGGGCTGGTAGCAGAGGGGTGACAAGTTGCTATGAAGGTGATGTGGTAGCAGTAGCCATGGAGTTCCTGGGGATGACATTCATTGATATTTATGTTCCCTGGCTGCTTGAGATATGCTACCATGGTTAAATAAGCACTTTAATGAAATCAGAGCAACGGACACAATCAGGATCCACCAGCCTATCACATTGCCTTGTCTTTATGCTGCCTGAACAGTTACTGGACAGATCTTTTAAAATTTAAATGGACTTACTTTGAAAAAAAATTATCTCCTTTAACCTCAGCCTGAATAATCACATGTGAAATCATAAGTTGAGATGTGATCTTTCTATTTTTTTAACACACATGTTAACCAAGGGAGCGACTTGACTAAGTTCACCTTTTAAATAGATAGCCCAGATCCTTGAGCCCCACATAGAAAATTTTCACCTCTTGCCTAGTGGGGGCTCCTCAGAAAAGCAAATCAAAAGGTGGTCCTCAAGCCCCCTCACAGCCATATAGAACTGTCCAAGAGTTGTTTCAATGTGTGTGTGAGCATGGAAGTATGGGATGGGACCTCTCCTGGTCCTGAGAGGTATTCACTGAGCCAACATAGTTCCTCTGACTGCACAAGGTCAAGTTGAAGCCATACCTGTCCCCTCTTCCCTCAACACCGAGTACACTGGCTTGCCCATCTTCATTTCGGGCCTACTCATTGATTGACAAGGGTTCCCTTTGCCTCCATTTGGACAGAGGCAAGATTTGTTAAACCAGGAATATTAGATAGTTGGCTGGCTGGCAGGCCCCTTCCTTACTACCTGCTTCCATACTGAGGCTGATTCACCACAGTTGGGAGGAGCTCATGGGCCTGCCTGGCCCTCAGCAGAAGGAAGGAGGCACTTAGAGCTCTGGAGGCAGATATGTACAGGGCCCTGCCTCCATTGCTGAGGAGCCTGGTGTGGACAGGCCTCTCAAATACTCTTCTGCCCAATGGTGATAACAGCAGAACCTGCTTGCAGAACTTGCAGGAAACATTGAGCATTATCATTAATTGGGAAGAGTGGTAACACACTGGTCAAAGGGACAGTTGTGATATGAGGCCTCCTGGTATCCACAGCCCTCTTCCACATGGGATTTTGCCTGTGTAGAGCTGCTGATAACTTTCCCACCTAGGATTCAAGCACCCGTGGGTTTCACATCCACTGAAACCTTGCTAAGTTAGGATACCTAAGGAATGGCTAGACAACCACATTCTGGGATCCTTTACCACTTTTAAAAATAGGATTTTCCAAGAATTTTGAAAGGCATGGGGAAAGGCTTATGATACAAGGTCATGTGTGTAAGGCATGATTCTTGAGTTTGATGACAAGTACAGGCCCACCTTTTGACAGAGAGATGGGATAAGTGCAAGAGAATGGGCTTCACAGCAAACTCTTGTTGAAGCAAGTCAGCTGAAAGGATGGCTGCAGCCAAAATGATCAGGTCATGTTTCAGAGAGTTGGATGCAAAATGTCAGGTGCGCCATTTTGCAGTATGAGACAGTGTGCCTCATGGTACAATATTAGCAGATAACATTGGCCGAGAACTTGATGCTGTGCAAAGTACGTTACCCACACCATGTTAGCAAATCCTCCTCAGGCAAGTGCTCTGCTGCTGTATCCATTCTACTCATAAGGAGACTCTGGTTCATAGGGTGTGTTCACAGAATGCAGGGCCACAGAAGTAGGAAATGGTGAGTGTGATTTGAGCCCGGTCTGTGTAACTCCTTACCTACGTGCTTAGAAAGATCTAAGCCATCCACATACCACTTCATGACTTGTACCATCTATACTATTATTTACAACACTTCACCTGTAAATGAATTCAAAATTTTCTTTCCTTACCTCAATTTTAATAGAAAACACCATAGCACCATTTTGAAAGAAAAGCCAGTGTTATTTACCATTAGAGAGCATAATTATTTAAAAAATCATAAAAGCAAAATAATAGTATTAAATGATTGCTTGGTAATCCAAGATTCTGAACTTGTGATATGTTCTCTCTGTTTTTAAGGCAGTATTAAAGGCAAGTGTTGAAGCAGTACTAAATGGAAACTTCCTTTTTTATATAATTGGAAGGATGGAAGGAATGTGGGAAGGACTGACTCTTGCCAAGTGATTCTGGCTAGTAAATTTAACACTGGGCCTGTATGCCACCTAAAATGATCTTACTCTACATTCCAGTTTTTCTAAAAAAGCAAAACAGTCCATGGGAACATGGTAGAGTGCTGAGGAATGAGGACCATGGAGGCTGGTTTATCCTACAGTAGTGGGCACCCTGGCCTTCTGGGATGGGCACCCCTTACCTCAGCTCTGGCCATCACCACCATCAATAAGCCATGCACCCCCACCTCTCAGCCCAGGCTTCTCAGAGTCCCCAGAGGGTTAGGCCCTTCCCAGTTCTTCCTGGTGGGCCCATAGCACCTGCAGGTCTGTTCTCATATGCTAATGCCATTTAGTTGATCAAATTAGAAAACCACCTGGATAGCAAAGAGAAAATGCACTCTAAACTGTCCAGGCTCACAAATGGTGGACTCCTTAGCAGAAGGACTCTCCTGCTTGGGTTTATTGAAAGGATAAAGGCCTTCTTCCTACTCCCCCAGCCTAAGCCCTGACAACCAGCCTCATCCCTTACCAATGCTTTTACTGTTGTGGTTAGGACATCTGGTTGATCCAAACCCAGATCAACAAGTATTGGAAACCGGGCAGCTCCTCAGAGACTGAAAGCACAAGGATGAAGGAGAGATTTGAGTTCCCTAAAGATAGTGGACTTTATTTTAGTGACTACTCAGACCCAGATATACAGAATTGCTGGCTCACTGTTTAAGGAAGGGCATCCCACCTTGAGAGGATATTTCCAGATAATCCTTAAGACTCATTTCATATGAGAAGATGTAGAAATCCAAGTAGAGAGTCACTACTTGATATATGCTCAATAAATCAAGAAAATATGAACATAATATGAAACTGATAACAATTACCCTGTGAGTCTATTTCTCAAAGCTTTCTCTACCAGGGAAGGTGCTAAGCTCTTTATCACATTATCTTACTTATTAATAGGGTAGACATTGCCTCTACCTTCATTTTGCAGCTAAAGAAACTGAGACACAGAAAGCTGAAATAGCTTGCCACATTTCACAGCTGGTCAGCCATGATTTTAGCCACTATTTGTTACCCTACAGCAGCGATTTTCAACCTCTCCCATCTCCTGGCACACATAAACTAATTACTAAAATTCTGTGGCATGCCAAAAATTATATATTTTTGCAGATATGACAGAAAATAGGTATAGTTCTGATTCATTCACTCCGGACAGCTATTGTTGTGTTGGCTGTTGCCATTTTTTAAAATTTGACAGTCTTAAGGGACAAGAGGTCAGTGCCCCTGACTAAATTGTCAAATATTGCATGTTTAAGATTTGTTGCAGCACACCAGTAGAAAAGCACTTTCCTAAAGCCATTAAGAACAATAAATGACAATACTAATAATTAGTTTAAATAATATCTAAATATTAACAATAATAATTAAAATAAAATAAAACAATGAAACATTTATAGAACTTTTTACTGTGGAGTATGGTAAAAATGCTTTACATGCACTATTCCCATTGAATCCATATTATGTTCCCATGGCGTGGGTACAACTTGGCCCCATTTTTAGTTGAGGAAACTCAAAGTGACTTTCTCACCATAAGTCATCTAGTAAAAGGTGAATGAAACAAAGTGTAACAAGAAAAGAGAGGAAGATCAGCTACAGGAAATTAACCAGAAGTGCCTGCAATACAAGCACTTTTGTTTTATGCTTTCCCAAAGGTTAGACTGGGAACCAGAGACACAGGTATGACACACTTAAGCCTAAGTCATTCCTTCTCTGGTTCCCACAAAATGCCTTAGGGAAAGGTGTGCCTGTCAGCCAGGGGCAGCCCTGGTGGAACAGGCCTCTCTCATGCAGGAGTGGAGAGCTCCAGGAATTGAGTGCAGAACGCACCTTTCCGCCCCGATTAACACCTTGTAAAGATGAGTCACCTCTTGGCTCCTGAGGTTTTCCCAGAAGATAGAATTCTTTCTTTTCCCTTAGCTTCATAGATTTTTCCCACAAGCAATCAGACTTCCTGTAATTTTTATTAAGAATTCCAGACACCCCAGCAATAATTTCCAGACACCACAGCCTCTGTTAAGGTAACAAGCCATTTTATAATTGGGTTCACTTCATTAGCCCAAAGCCTTTGCCCTGGAAGGGAAGCACCTCCTTCCCGGCTGTTGGACTATGAGGCTCTGGCCTCCAGGGAAGCGTGCTTCGGGATGAAGGCCCCTTTGGCAGCCCCAAGTGCTGGAATGCCTGTGTCTGATCTGTTCTCTATTACTCCATGGGACTGCACATTGGAATGGACAGGAAGACTGGTTCTATTTCAGATGAAATAAAAATTAGAGAGTTCATCAGTATATTGATGTGTGGCCAAAAACAAATGTTGGACAATGTCATCATATAAGCTTTTGGTTTTCTGAGGGATTCACCCACAGAATGTATTTTGAGATTTGCTCTGAGTTTCTCTTCTTACATCTACATTAGGTTATATCCATATGTCACCAACCAACCAACAAAACATTCTGGTGTCATTTTCTCCAACAGTTCTCCTGGGAAAGATTTTAACCTGCTAGTTTCTGATTGTAGGAAGACTTCCTCAGGTACAGCCTTAAGAAGGACTGAGTATGCTCCTGCCATCACAAGTCATCTTCTCCTTTTTGGCTCATTTTTAATATTAACTTTAGTTTAGACTTTAAAGATAAACTAACTCATTTTTGGGTAAAAAAGTGAAGGACATCTTAAATACAAACAAACATTAACCAGAGCACCTGTCATGTGCCAGACATAATGCTAGGGGTCTTAGAAGTCAAAGATGAGTGAGATGGCTCCTTCTCCACAAGAGCCCATTCTAGTGGGGTGGTGCTATCTTATCCAGAACAGGGCAGAGGAAGGAAAGAGAACAAGCTATGATTGAGAGGCAGAAAAGAAGGTGTAGTTTATGTATAAAGGTGAAGGTAGTAATAGAGAATTTCTCAGGGTTTTATGGAAACATGGTCTGGAAAGGAGGAAGCATTGGAGGAGGTCAGGAGACACTTTGAATAGTGATGATCCTGAGGCCGTGTTCATAGCATGGGTGAGAATTAACCAAGGGGGTAGGGGGAGCAGTGGTGCTCTGGGCAGCTGGCACTATGTGAGTTAAGGTCTGGGAGGGAGAGAAAACTGCAGGGGCGTTAGATCACTGCCATATGCCCTGAGAGGCAATGAGTGGAAGAAGGCAGGGCTGGATATATAGGGAGGGAGAGCGGATGGATTTCATCTTATACATGAAAGAAGTCTATAGTGAGTTTTACACAGGGGAGCCACAGGGCCAAGGTTACCTTTGACTTGATCAGGCTTGAGAGTGACTTGGTTGGAACCAAGCTTTGAGGCAGGAAGAACAGTTAGGATCATTGTGGAAATCTATTACATTAAATCTACATGAATTGTAGTGCTGGGGAAGCAGAGTTGAATATGAATAATTTCTGGAATAAATGTTAGTCATTATTTATACCAAGAAGTTGGGGGTGAAAGAGAGAAACAAGCTTAAACCTGATGTTCTAGTTTCTAGTGTGGGCATTGGGGTGGGTGGCAGTGGCACCGATGGAGAGAGAAGGGCAGGAAGAGCAACAGAAGGGAGGGAGCTGCTGTGATGGACTGGGTGTGATGCCCACGAGGCACCTGAGAGATGTCGAGGTAGAAATGACTGACAGTCAGTTGGGTGCTCGGATCTGCTACTGAGGGGGGAGGCCGAGGCTGCAGCATGGGTCTGGAGATAACAGCACCCAGGTGGTTGCTGAAGCTTATTGGGGGGAGGGGGGACAGGGAGAGCTAAAGCAGACAAATGGCTCCGGGGATAGAAACTTAGGGAAAATAAGTGGAGGAGGAGGGTCCTGAGAAATGGAGGAAATCTGGGAATATGGGGCATTGGAGCTGAGGGAACAGAGTGTAAAGGAAGAGAGGGCAGTAGGCTAGTATGACCAGGAAGATTCAAGCAAGAGCTTTCAATGGTTTGGTAGTTAGGGGGCCATGGGCAACTGTGGGGAAGGGTGTTCTGCTGGCATCTTGGTGGGCAGGGGCAGATTCCAGTCAGCGGAGACATAAATGGACAACAAAAAACAGACAAGGCAGTTCAACTATGAATGTAGGATGTTGGGTGGGGAGGTCAGCTCAGTCCTGGCATTCCAGGGGAGAAAGCAGCGTTTAGGTTAGCTTTGTAGGATCTGCGCTCAATTCAATTTGTTTTATTGTTTCCCTGCTTCTTCCTTTTACTCTTTCTGGTTTCCCTACTCTTCTTCCCTCCATCCCAACCACTCCACCACATATTTTTTAACCACATGGCATGACCTTAGCCTTCATGGAACTTGTAGAAAGACAGGCATTAAATGATCAAAGCCCTTGACCTATGCCTTGGTAACGTATAATCAAACTCACAAATAATTGATTGTTATCTTTTGGGTAAGTGCTGTACCGGAGACGTAGAGGGCATGAAGGGAGCATATGCAAAGAGTTCTGCCTTCTTCTGAGTATTACTTCCTATATGCAAACCAAGAACTGAAGTAATATACATTAGAAGTCACTAAATATATTAGCTGACTATAAAATATCATTTATTTGGTCTAATTTTGAGTTCAACTTTCCAATGAAATACCACTTTTGCCTTTAATGGAAAAAAACAAATTCTCCAAGTCCTTTTTGACCCCTCCAGTCCATATTAAACTGGGACATAATAATGGTAATTAATGCGGTGTTGACTGTGTCTGACATTTTTCCAAGAGACAAGATGAAAGAGACGATATACATCTCAAAGGATAGGAAATCTCTGGTTTATCTTTCACAGCATAATGAAAT
The DNA here is from genome assembly GCF_987537825.1 of Furipterus horrens. Classification (NCBI taxonomy): domain Eukaryota; kingdom Metazoa; phylum Chordata; class Mammalia; order Chiroptera; family Furipteridae; genus Furipterus; species Furipterus horrens. Next base: position 96,021,939 of record NW_028327177.1, on the reverse strand, counting down.
ATACTTTTATCATTAGAGTCAAGTAGAATCTAATTAAAACTTGCTGTGCAAGGTAACTCCAGGAGAAAATGTCTGTTGCCCTTGACTACCATGTGCATATTTGCTTTATGTAATGCAAAGGAAACTTAATTGCCAGTGTTACATTCTCTGAAGTTAATTTCACATCACCTTGATGTTAAGCTAAGAAACAGACAGGGTCATTCTTGGTTTGTAAATTCTGTTGTCTGGATCATTTAATAGTATCATATTCAAGAATGTGGTCGGCAGTGAGAGCTCAGAACTATGAAATAACTCGTCAGCAAAAACAGAGGATTTTTTTTCTTCTCCCCTTTCACTGCTCTGGCAAAAGCGGGTTACATTTTCTTTCTTCAGAGAGAGAGATCAGTATGGGTTTTATGCCAGAGACCATTTTAATACATGAATGATTTGTAGGTAAATTTATTGTAGCCAATGGGTGCAGTCAACTGTATAATAGAAATATTGTCAAAAAGCCAGGATTATTATTTAAATAAGTGCAGTGTTAAATTTGATTACATACTTTTTAAAGCTAATAAAACATTTCATTGCTCTCAAACTATTTCCCATAGTCCCATTTAGTCAGAAAACATAAATTAAGTGAGGTTCTGCATAGAAAGTTACCCAGGCTTTGTGTCGATGGAAGCATGCGTGGAAAAGCTTGGCAGCCACACAATTTAAAGACAAAAGGATATAAAAGGGGTTGGCAGGCTCCTACATAGGCTTGCTTGGTGGGGGGACACTTTTATCCTTGAAGAATGATAAAAAATGACCGCCGAGGAGGGTGCACGCCTGAGATAGTCCCTGTATGTGTAGACTTGTAGGAAACCTTGATGGGAATCAGGATGACGTCAACCCTTTCCTTATCACAGATAGAAAGAAGACACTCAGGTTGATGAAATTCTGTTCACTTGGACACAGCATTTTCCCAGAAACATTAGCTACTTTCTTTTTTTATTTTTTTAAGTAATTGTTTTTGTTTTAAATAAATCAAAGTAAAGCCTTTGATGCCAACAGGGGGATGTGACATTTTAAATTGTGCTATTTGCTGAGCTTATCCTGTGACAGGTCTTCATTTCCACCAAATGTCAAGGATCAGCGCCTTGCATTCATTTTAATGAAATATTGTGCTGATAAGGGTTGTGAATGCCAAGTTTAAGCTGTAAATTACTAAATGTCGGACTGCTTTATGCTTTGTGAATTCGCCAGGGAGCAAGCTAATGAAGGTTTCTTTCTCGCTTCCTCTTACAGTTAGGGATTCACGGTTATGCCTTTGCAATCACAAACAATGGATATATCCTGACACATCCAGAACTCAGACCACTGGTAAGAGAAATACTTATTACTGTGCTTCTCCTTTTATGATTTTAAAATATTTTCTTCAGTTCTACAATGATGACACTTTGCAGCAGTTTTCACATTAAAAGCGCCATTCATAATATTGTTTCCTAAAGGTTGTTTTACTAGTTAATAAATAAATAATGTTGGGTGAATGTATTTACTATCATGCTTTTATATATAAATCCATATATATTTACTTATTTTATTTACTTATTTCGCAGCTGCCAATAAATGGAAATTTTTAACTCTAGACAGCATGAAACACATCATAATGGGTACCTCTATGTAACAAATGGTCTCACTTTCCAACCCCGAGACTTACCTGTTGCAAGTTACATTTGATGCAACAAATTAGACCCAGGATTCCTGGAAATTCATTATGATAGGATTTGCCCCCAAATTACATTGCCTAAGCCCAGTGCCTCCTGTATGAAAGGAATCAACAATACCTTTTTTTGTTTAATTAAAACAGTCTCCATTCCTGCCTAAGTCATATCCAATAGCCCTGTTTGATGACCTGACATGTAAACCATTTTGTTTCAGCAATATTTTCACTTTATCAGAAGTGAGTGGGGTTAGGCCGAGTCCAGGACAGCTCATGGTATCATTGTCCACCCCAATCCCTGGGGAGAGGCTGCCTGGGGCACTCTGTGGAGGAGGATTCTGAAGGGCAGCCAGAGTTGTGGGGGTAGGAGGACCTGGTCCATGGACAGCATCTCCTGTGGACACTGGACAGGTGCGAGTAGTGAGCATGCCATGGTTTTGCAATCTCTGGACTGACTAGTTGCAGTGTGTTGAAAAAAGGGCATCCCTTTCGGTTTGTGTATATTTAGCTCATTTTAAAAAAGGTGTAAAGTTATAAAGAGTAATACAATAAATTCTGCTTTTGAAAGTTAAGAAGGTGTAGGTTGTTTCCTGTAGCAATACACACACACACACACGCACATTCACATGTACCCGTCCACCCCACACGTCTTTTTCTCTTTCATCAAAATCAGAAAAGAACAGCAGTGCCTGCTATGCAAATGTTTATTGGCGAAGCACTGTGGGGACCAGTTTGCTTCTCGCTTGACTCATTGTTTAGAAAAAGTTCATGTTTGTGCTCCATCATCATCCAGCTTTGCTCTAATCGCCCTGGTATTAATGGAGTCATAGCCACATCATGTGGATCCCATATGCACACTTTAAGATTGGAATTATGGTAATATTCGATTTCCACAATCTTTTTATCAGGAAAAGATTGAATTAACTGGCTAGCTAGTTACAAATGTAGCTCAGAATTATAGAAAGGTCTTATTGAAAAGCTACTAACTTTTTGAGGCTATGAAAGTCTAAAAACATAGTTAGGTCTGAAAGCTTAGCACTTTGCCCATTTCTAAGTGGCCCAGTTGGGGTTGTCTGTAGGGAGTGGTACAAGTTGCATGTTTGGTGTGGCTCACTCTGGGTTCCTAGTGCTTATTTATTCCAAGTTGAAGTAGAACAGAGTAAATGAAACAATCAAACCTGGATCTTCTGCCAGTGAGTAAATTAACTTCCCATTTATCAGCTTTTAAAGAAGGGATGAAATGGAACCAGATGTCAGAAGTCACCAAGGCACTTTCCCTCTCTCTGCTGCAATGGAAATGAGCAGCTCCCATCTGCATAGTCAATTCGCAATGTCTTTCTGGTTGCCTGTATCTTCTGGTCATGCAGCAAAAGGTCTGTCTGCAAATAGTCCATCTGATACACTTTTCAGAGCTGTGGCTACTGAGAGAGCAGCCGAAAGGCTCTTAGAAAAGTAGGCCAATCAGTCAACATCAATCATATCCTGATAGTGCAAGCACAAATCATATGTGTTCTCACTGCTGAAACATTGTACTGAAACGGTTCACCAAAAGAGGTAACCAGGGTCAAGTTCCCATAAGTGGGATGGCCCAAGCAAATTCCCTATATCTCACCTGTGGGAATCCAAACCAGATGAACCATATTGCAATTGATCAGTGATAAGAACCTAAGGAATAGCCAGGCCATTCATCTGTTTCTTACCCTGAGACATGAGATCTTTAGAAGAGGTTTGGAGCAATGCCAGTTATTGAGGAGTACATGAACTCACTCATCTGCATGTGATCAATAAGTGTATGTTGACTCTGCCTGAGTTTTGCATTTTCCTCCTGGGAAAAAGATAGTCAAATGGAAGGAACTCAACTCCAGTAATACAAAGGTTGCCCTTAATTCCTAGTCCTGCCACATCCCAGCTGTGGGACTTTGATCAAGTCACAGAGCCTCTCTAAGCATCAGTGTCTCTATAATCCTGCCATAATTATAGTGTATATATCTTAGATTGGTTGTGAGAGTAAATGAGATAATGCCAGCAAAGAACTTTGTATGACAAAGCAGTCCCTGGGACATTGTGGGGACAGTGGTGGTTAACCCGGCACCCTGTGTGTGTTATATTGGCTCTATGGATCTCAATTCATCTGCTGTAAAGTTTGGGAGGGCATGGAGTGGTAGGTGCTTAGGGGTATCTAAAGAACACTTTCTGATTATTCAATTAGTTTAGATTATTAGGGTAAACATTGATGGGGGATTGCGTACACAGATACACACACATTCACCTGAACAGATACAGGGTCCTTGGACTAATGCACTCTGCATTCAATCCTAATTTCAGTCTGCTGTCAGGTTGGTCTGTGTATATCTACCTTTCTCTCCTCTCTCTCTGTCTCTCTGTCTATCTGTGTTTCTCTCTCACAAAGGTACGCAAGCGTGCACACATGCTCTCTCTCTCTCTCTCTCTCTCTCTCTCTCTCTCTCTCTCTCTCTCTCTCTCTCTCTCTCTCTCTCTCTCTCTCTCTCTCTCTTTCTCTCTCTCTGTTTTCTTGGCCAACTCTTGTCTAGAAGACAACAGCACTATAAGGTTCTGTTGGAGCCATATCATGTGAGAAACCAAAGTTTTTGTTTTTGTTGTTCATTTTTTAAGTACATAGCAATGAGAATAATACTCAAAGCTGCAGTCAGAGGAGATGATAGTTAAGACCCAATCCACGTGGATGGAAAGTTCCTGGCTTTGGCATGTACAAGCTATTTGTTTACCTGAACAACAAAAACTGAAAGCTTTCCCCCATCTTCTCCCTCACCATCAATTCACTCAGTGCACAGTAGGAACCCTGGAAATGAGTGACTGAAGGCATCCTCTAAAACCACCGTTTTCATAGTCACTGAACTTTGGGTCCTTCAGATACTGTAATTTGTGAGCTTCCAGTGGAAACCTGGGGTCTGCCTGAGACGGAATCCACCCTGGTCAGAATCCTCATGCATGGCTAGGTACAGCCAGCTGCCAGCAGCTCCCTTGGCTAGCTGAGGATTCAGGGAAGGAACCCACATCCAGACCTGACTTGCTTTCTCCCAAGTCCAGCCAGATAATCAAATCCTTATTATAAATGCATGTTCCCCTTGGTTCTGGCCAACACTACCAGATTAGCACGTTGGGTGTGAGTGTGGGGTTGTGGCCAATGTGAGAGGATGGAGCAGACTCACTTAAAATAACTCATATTGCCTCTCCATTTGCCACTGAGGTTGTTTCTGCCCCTGCAGCCAGAGGAAAGAAGTGGGTTTCTCTGAAGCACAATACCAATATTTTTCTAATTTGTCCAATAAAATCTCTCCCCTGAACTTAATGTTTGGCCTGATTTTATCCAGTGTTTTCTTTAATCTTGTATGATTTGGGTGTGAATCATGAAGTGTCTCCAAAAACAGCTCAAATGTAGGGGCCTTACTCAGCCGACTTGCTTTGGTTTAATTGGCAAAACTGCTAACGTAATACTTTCCTTTGATAACTGGGCTAACCTTGGTCTTCCCCCAGTTGTTTCTCAGCCACTTTTTCCCACCAGCTTGTCACTGCTGGTAGGCTAACTGACATTGATTCAGCAAACGTTTACCCGGTGCCTGGTGTGCTGGGTCCCTGTGTTGGACCAGGGACTGACGTAGGAATCATGAGGTGGGCTGGGGGCCATCTCGTGGGTGGGGGCCCATACCTGTTCCCTGGGTGGGGAACAGGACAACAGCACAGCAAGAAGGATTCAAGTGAGACTTTACGGAATGCTTTTTGAGTAGTTATTAAGCATCTGGAAATTTGTTCTTGGTCTCTAGCACTCTTTAACACTCAGGTTAAAAATATTTCAAAATATAGTTACTTACAGTTACTGTCTAGGTTGAGTTGTTTTCCACTTTATTCTTCCCATGTCTTTGAGAGCTTTATGGATGTTTCTTAAAATGTGGAACCTGGAATATGTCTCTTTTTCTTTTGTCCAGCAGGACATCAAGGGTGATGAGCCTAGGAAAGTGCCACTTGTAGTATGATCTGATTTTTTGTTGTTGAGATTTTGGTGATCCATCTCCCCGTCCATCTTCCCCCTTTAGAAGAGTTGATTTCCTTCCTCAAGGAGGCCTGGAATGTGGGCCTGGTCAAATCACCACGTGAAAACAAAGAAGGGCCCCTTCCAGCAGCCACAGCATAGGCAGGGCTGCACCGAGGGGCCTGGGGCAGGCAACATCTAAGACCTATTTCCAGGAAGCCCATGTTGACACCTGCCAAAAGATGTTTGTCCTGTGTCTGCAACCTTGGAGATGGGGAAGGATGCTGGCAGGTTTCTATTCTGGATGGAAATTTGCCAATCACATGGGCCAGTGGGTGTGGTGGTGGATGACATAGGAGATGGGAGCAATGGAGAGAAACCTTCCTTTATTCTTTCCACGTTTGCTGAATGTCCACTATGCTCTAGGCCCGAGCAAGCTGCTGGGAGTGTTACAGAAATGTGCCCAGCCTCAGAGAACACAAAACTAATATGACAGATAAGATTTAATACTTAGGGAATATAGCTAACTATGGACACTACAGGGAAAATGCATTCTTTTATGTTTGTATTGCTGGGCTTAGTATTTTCTGTTTAACATTTTTTTTATTCCTTTTTATATGACAGGCACTGTTTGAAGTGTTTTACATGTGTTAAAACTTTTAATTACTAACTCATTTAATAGCAAGCCAAGGATGTAGGTGCCATGGAAAGGCCCAGAGACTCAAAGGAAGGGTGTGTGTGAGGTCAGACCTGGGAAGAAGATGGGTCTAGAAGGTACCTGGAGTAAGATTGTAGACAACTCTGAGGGTCAGGCTGAGGAGCTAAGGTTTTCTGTGAGGAAGATGGGTTACCTACAGGAAGCTGAGGTACTAAGTGATAAGATGGTAAGGGGACTAGAAAGTGCCAGAACCTGGAGCCCTAAGTCAGATAAGTCAAGATGTGCTCAATTCACTCTGCTCCATTGGTTGGTTCTTCAGGAGGTGGGAGGCAGAGTGTTTGGAGGGTGGGAGTGACTGAGAGCCTGGTCTCTGCAGCTACATGGATGAATCACAGAGCCATCACCGGACGGTTATATTTAGAATCTGTCTAGACTGGCACTGTCCAGTAAGAATACAATGGGAGCCACAAACATGAGCTGCCTGGGAAATTTAAAATTTTCTAGTAGCCACCTCTAAAAATCAAAAAGAAACAGATGAAATTAAGAAAATATTTTATTTAACTCAATAAACTCAAAATTACATTGTCTCCACAGAAATCAATATGAACATTATTAATGAGATATTCTATATCCTTTTTTCTTACTAACCTTTGAAATCTGGTGTGTATTTTACACCCACAGCACATTTCAGTTCTGACTAGCCACACTTCAAGGTGCTCAAGAGCCACATGTCACAGCATAGATCTAGAGTGTGACCAGATATTTTGGACTCTTCTAAATACAATGGCTTGATTATAAAACCTCCTCTTTCCTAAAGGTGAATTAGAACAATCTTCAGCACCACCCACCACCCCTCACTGTTTCATCTTGGGAGTCTGTGCAAACAGTAGGTGGCTTCTCAGCCTCCTCCAGTGTGACCTCAGTCCCCCTCTCTGCCATTGTCGCCGGCTCTGGCCCCTCTGGGAGTGAAAGTAGAGTTGTCCAGCATTTACAGCATCAAGTCCGTGGCCAAGACAGATGATCTCCCCCGTTTGGCCATGCTTCTCTGGCTATTTCAGCAATGTGGGTTCAGTGCTGAACCATGTCGACTCCCTAAACCAAACTGTGTGAAGCAAGCCAGCAGGCAGGAAGCATTAGCCACATGGGGTGAGCCTCCACTGTCAAGTTATCTAAATCAGGACATTCAGACACGAAAACCACTTCTATTGCTCTATAAAACTCAGTTAACTCTTTAACAAGCTCACATTCCACAGATAGCTGTGTCATCTTCCTAACCCATTTCAGAACCTTCATCTCCCTCTGGAATTCAGCCCTGTTGCTGATCCAGTCACTGGCTCTCCACAGCCGGATCTCTCTCTGATGTCACCAGCCTTTCCCTTGTGTCATCCTGCCCCATGCTAAACGTTGATTCTGCTTCTTTGTCCTTATGAACACCCAGGCAGTTCATTTGTCCATGCCCTTTGTTATTGTTCATGGGTTACAGATGAACCCTTGTGGAAAGTCAAAAGGTCATTAACTACACCATTGACACATGGTCATGCTAATAAATATACATGTTCATACACCGAAGTCCTCTCATATGGAATTAAATGGACATGCCTATGGACACATGTAAATATATGTTAAATGCTAAGTAGGAAGTGCATATCAAACACCAGTTTACATAGGAGCTTAAAAGGTAGGGGCACTATTAAAATCCTTGTCAAAATCCACTGACTTGGCTCAAGCAGTGGGCTATGTGAAGAGATTCTGTATAATTTCAAAAAATTTGATGTGAAATTAAAATTGATTTTTTATATTATCGTGCAGATCCTCAATTATGTAAGGGCTTTCTTCCATCTCATACCTAATAGTGTTCCTTTTTTCCATAATTCTTAGAACCGACAGTGCTTACTTTCTTAATTTCTTCTTCCCATCCACAACTACTCAATGCAAATGCTAAGGGTTCTTTTGAGTTCAACAGGTATGGGTGTGGCCTCCATCAGTGGCTTTTTCTGGACCCCTCCTCCAAGTCATTCACCCTGGTGTCTAACTGGATCTGGCTCCCAAAGGCTCCCCAAGCCCACCCTTCTTTCTCTGCCACTACCCCCTGGACAAGGCCACCTCACTGTCTCTCCTGGATGACTTCAGTCCCCTTTCAGCTCCTCCCTGCCACACCCACTGCACTGGCACTATTCACCCAGCAGTCAGAGGGGCTTTCACAGACATCAGTCAGATACTGCATTTCCCTTGGCCTTTAGAGTAAAACCTAAACTCCTGGCATGACACTTGCACCCCACTAGATTCAGGCAGGCTCCATAACCTGACTTGCCTGGGTCTGTGTGGCTGCCCACAACCTTCTCCTGTGCTCCAGCCATGCTCTGGCCCTCTTCCAGTCCTCAGAAGCCTTCCTGCTTCGAATCCTTGTGCCTGCTCTTCCCTCTGCCTAGAATCTTGTCCCAGGTACACCTGTGACTGGTTTGTTCTCATCCTCCACCTCTCGTCTCAGGGGTCACTCCTGTAGGGAAACATCCCTACTCCCTGGACAAAGGAATCACACTTCTCCTCTGTCACTCCCCATCATGTTTCCTGTTCTAGTTTCCTTGGTTCATATATCACTCTTGAGAAATGCCTATGTGTTCAGCCCATCCCTCACTGTCCCTTGTGAATCCCTGGGAGTTTGCTGCTGCACAGTCAGTAAATATTTGTTGAATGAGTTTGATGATGTTTGAAGGATGCTGATGACTAAATGTCTGGGTACCAATTTCCTATAATAAATGAGAAGTGCAGGTGCCACATGTTCACTCATGAAACTTTAATTGAATCCTTGCTACATCAGGTGCAGAAGTTGAGGCACATGGGATCAGTCAATACCTCCTTTCTTTCTGCCTTGCCCTCTGCCCTGCTAGCCTGAAAGCATTCATCAGATATTCCTGGAGTCAAGCACTGTGCTGCCTAATGCTAACATAGAAGCAGGTAGAAGTATGTCTCTGCCCACAAGTAGCTCAGTGCACAAAGCAAGAGTTTCCTGACAGTCAGAGGGTCCGAGATCTATGGGGTCCCAGGGGAAGCATCTACTTTGCTCAAGGAAGGATGCCCTTTGATACTGGAGAGCTTCCCAGAGGAGGTGGCATGCACACAAACATTTCAGTGGCTCTCAGGTGCTGGAATTCCTTCACAGCCTCCTGGCCCTTCGCTCAGGCTGCTGAACTAAAGGAGGCTGTCCAGTAGGTGGCGCCCGGGCACTGCTGTGTGCCTGGTGCTGAAGCTGCCCTCCCTGCCAGCCACATTCTCTGCACAGAGCCCAGGGACTCCAGCTTAGGCCTGGTCTGAATCTATCCCATTTAGTTTAAAAGAAAGAATTAACGGATGCTTAGTAAATGTATCTGCTCAGAGGAGTGTGTTCGCTGAGAAAAAATAAACAAGACTGTGTGACCCCCACATAGCGAGCCTGTTCTTTTTGAAATACATCATCTGGCAAAAGAGAAAACACAGCCTTGCATGCTTCCTTCTTGATGAAATTGTTGAAGACACTGTTTGAACTGCCTGGATATGGACACTTGAGTGGAAGGAAGCATGCAGCCCTGAGCTGAGACCACTTACACCTCCTGAGCCTGGGGATTAAGCAAGTTAGTGGGATGCCTGGAATTCTGTCCAGTGGGAGCTATCCTCCGTCCTGTGAACCTCAACAGTCTCTCGGTCCCCAAGCTCTGTGGCCGGGTTCTGCACAGAGACTCTCAGAGCATAGGTGGGGTTTAGCAAATAGGGGACTGGCAGTCACAACACGATGATAAGTAAGGGTGTTAGGGGCCAGGCTGGGCACCCTTGTGTGCTTTGCCGCCTACCTCCTCAAAACAGCCTGCACGTTAGTGCTTATATCAGATGTTACCTGATGGCTAGCACAAGCACCATGTCAGTTATAAAGTAAAGTGGGATCAATCATCAGGGAAAAAAAACAAAGATGACTATGGGCACTGTCGTTTTCATAAGAGGTGATTGAAAGAACTTCCCTTAATTCTGAGGCTGTGTTATCAGGTTCTTTCTCAAAAAGAAAGCTGGGCTAGAGAGCCTCCCTTGGCTGCTGCCCAGTTCTGCCCTCACCCTTGGCTCTCTGTCCCTGTCTCTCAGGCTGACCTGTGTGGAACACAGCAGT